>NW_016690280.1:2524170-2842105 GCF_001604755.1 Lepidothrix coronata
TTTTATACATCTTTGTGCAATGAAAAGGAGGCGATGTCTCACAATACTTGTGATACCTCTTGGTATTAAGGACAACAGTTTGCAAGACATCATCTCCACTGCCTGGCAAGGACTGCCTGCTGCCTTCACTATGCTCTTGGCTTACACCAGCCCATCCATCACCTGCCTTTTTAACTGGCAATGATGAGGAAATTATGCATGCGAGCAGCCATGTGCACCACAGGGTGTAATTTCTAACGTCCCATAGCAAACATTTTTCCTGGTGCTAGCAGGTGTTTCAATCCTTCATCTGGACTTTTATGAGCAGTGCTGCTGGGTATCTCCTTCCAGCTGCTCCCACTATCTCCCTGTCAGATGTGTGCCAGCTGAAAACAAACAAACTCAAATAGGGAAGGTTTCTGGGTCATCTGGAGCAGTTTGGTGGGCACTGCCATCACCCTGGAGCTTGGCCTTGAAGGCTGATAGAGGAAAAGGCACGAGGGTGGTAATAGGACCAGCTGCTGGCTCCTCAACCTCCCTCAGACTCGGTGGGTTGTGTTTGTGCCGCAGCAACCAGAACAGTACAAAAAATCTCACCATGGCCAAGCAGAGGACCCTAAGCCATAGGGAGGGGTGGGGGAGGACTGGACAAGGGGGTCACTCAGCTGCTGTCCCTCCAAGTTCGTACTGGCCTAAGCTCTACCCAAAATAGGAAGGCAGTGGCCTCCCCTTCTTCCTGCCTCCAAGCAGAGCTGCCCACAGCAGGTAACATCGCCTGCAAGGCTTGTCCCTGCAGCTCAGAAACAGCAGTCACAAGTGCTCAGGCTCTGCCTTCTCAGGAGGGGTGTTCATGACACATTTTTCCCACACATCTCAGTGCTTCATAAAATACAAGCAGCCTCTGAGCACTCCGAGGAGGTGGTGGCTGTTGTGTTGCATTCTACACTGAGAAACCAAGGCACAGAGGTGTCACAGAGCTGACTGCAGCCCGCTGAAGTCGCTGGGAAAGTCTCCTACTGCTTCAGTGGGAATGTGGGTTGGGGCCTCTAGCCTTCTCCAGGCAGGGAAGCCCCTGGCAGGGATAAGCAGAGTTTGCTGTTGCACAACCAGGGGAATGGCACCTCATTGAACAGCTCTCCAGGGTGTGAGAGAACTCCACCTTAGGAAAGAACAGTGGGGCTGACTGACAGCAGCACCACTTCACATGTTCTGCACCAGTGCTGGCCAAGTCCCTTTCCACTCACCATCCAGCCTGGTAGAAGATGTTTATTCCTAGAATCAGGGGGGCTTTATCAGCCAACTTGGACCTGCAGCATCTCCCAACATATTTCTGGGCCACACACAGCCCTGTTCAGCCTGCTCTGGTCCTGGAAAAGACTCAGAGTTGGACTCTCTAAGGAAAGGGCTCTGGGCTGCCACCAAGCTTCACACCAGTCTCCAAAATAACCCTCATTTCTGAGCTGTGTCAGTCCCAGAAGCCACTCTCAAAAAAATAAAAGGTCAGACCCCGTAGTGCCTTCAGCACCACTGTCATCACAGCAATCTGTAGTGGATGGTATTTTGGGGTCTGCAGCCATTTAAAGTCCCCTGCAATTACAGACACAGAGTCCTGAGTCTCCCTCTGAAATGAGGCAAATCCCTGATTTACAAGAAATGGAATACGGAATAACAGGACGTGGGTTTACTTTCCTTATTTCTTTTGCTGTAAATGTTCCAGATCTGTCCAAGGAAAGTATCCCTCAGGGTTTATCAGAGCAGCCACCACAAAGGAGAACAAAGGAAACACCAATCATTTCCAGTAAATCAAAAAATGACAAGCTTTAACCTTCAGAAGAGAGCAGATTCCTGCAAAGGGTTTGGCTGCTCTGTCTTTGAATTTCCTTTTCCCCAGTCCCAGTTTCCTAGCAAAAGTTTCCTCAAACAATAGAGACTGGCATCAAAAGAAGACAGAAAAAAAAAAATGAAAAGAGCCCTCCTTTTACAAATAGGCTTAAAATGGAAAGACAGGGCTTGTCACTTGGGAGCAATTGGTCACTCTTGGCAGAGCTGGGGACTCAGGTCAAGCATCACCTCCCTGCTGTGCCCCAGGGACAGAAAGATGCTTCTTGGCTCTGTCTCCCTTCCTTTCTATGAGTAGGAGAGATGTTAGGGAACTGGGAAGAGGTTGTTCATACCACATAGAGTATGAGGTATTCAAACCTCATAGAGCTGTGCAGAGAATGACTGCACACTGCAGCAGCCACCGCAAGGCTGGTGAGCTACCAGGAGGGTCTGGGGGGTGGTAAACACAGCCCAGGCAGCACATTCCAGGTGCTCAAAGGAAGGCATTGCCTTCCTCAGATATGCATTGTAGTCAGGCACAAGCTCAGGACAATGGGGTGGTCCATGAACAGGTCTGGGAACTGGGCACAATCTCATTCTGCTCATCTCTGGAAATAATTCCCTCTGCAGTTTTGCCCAGTTATCGTACATCACCATCTTCAGATGTAAAACAGACTTAGAGAGGTCTCCAGAGACAAAACCAGCTAAATGTAGATATCTTAGAAATTAGGGATTGGCCCAGACACCACGCTGACCCTCCTTTCAAAAAAATGCTGAGGAGCTTCTGCCTCTTATCCAGCAAAAATCTATGGGAATTCAGTCCAACCTGAGGACGCGCTGGTTTAAAAAACAGCATCACCTAAATCAAGAGGAGTAAATAAACCACACAGCTGCACACACACCTGTGAATGTCAGAAAAGACAACATGCAAGGGTATGGAAGCAAGAGATTCCTTGAGAGCTGCAGATGTTAGGTACAGCTCCATAACTGCTTGGGTTGCTGTAAATCTAAACTCAAGGCCCTCTTTCACAGAGGAGGCTTTTCAAAACCCCACAGGAAACAATGAAATCTTTCCTATTTTACCCACACATTTTTACCCCACCTAGGAAGAAAATATGTATCTCAAACCTTCTTTTCTGGGAAATGAGACACCACCAGAGTCACAGAGTCATTTAGGTTGGAAAAGACCTCCGAGATCATCGAGTCCAACCAGTGACCCATCCCCACCTTGTCAACCAGAGCAGAGCACAGAGTGCCATGTCCAATTGTTCCTTGAACACCTCCAGGGATGGTCACTCCACCATCCACATGGAATCACATCCAGGGAGAGCACAGGTATGTGATGGGTTGGTGCTGTGGGCTGGCTGCTCCAGTGACTCTCTCCTGTTGTGTTCAGCCTGGCTGAGCACAGAGGGGCTGCAGCACAGCCCCTTCCTGCCCCATGACCCTCCACCACTGAGTAGTGAATCAACTCAGGCCAACCAGCTGTGTCTAAGCACCTGCCAGAAATCAGCTTAGCCCTGGAGGACACAGCAGACATCCGTGGGAGCTGATGCGCAGTGTGTGCAATGGCAGTAATGTGCATTGGCCCAGACCTGCAGTGCAGCAAATGACTTCACCTGTGGCTGCTCCCACCAGAGCTCATCTGCTGTTCTCCAGTCACTACTCCCACCCCTCCAGTGGGTCACCATGGCTGGGGTGAGCTCTCAACAGGCTCATACCATGCACATGTCTCTACCTTCCTCTTGTCCCAACTAAGACCCTGTTGTTTTACCATCTTTTAATCTAACTGGGCAGTTAATGATATAGAAAAAGTTTGTTCTGAAGTGTCACTGGGGAAAATGCCGTAGCAGACCACAGCTGAGGCAGGAGCTGTAAAAGGGTAAGTAAGTGCTGCTCCCAGGAATGTGCACCAGCCTGAATAACAGGGTGTGCAGAACACACTGCTTAGACCTTTGCTGGAGCCAGAATTTGAGCAGCAGGGACAGGACAGACAGAGATTCTTGGCAGCTCATACAAATGACTGTTCTGGGTCTGTGCAAAACCCTGTGTGCCTCAGACAGGGGTTATCTGCTCTAGGTGAACCTGCTTGAGCAAGGGGCTTGGACCAGATATTCTCCCAAGATCCCTTCAACCCCAACCATTCTGTGATTATAGCAGAGTGAAACTTCAGGGATTTTCCCAGTTACCACAAATCTTCACTCAAGCATTTATTTAACAGAGGGGAGAACTGGTTTGCTGAAGTGGAAGAAGGTAATAAAAGCTACAAGAAAATCATCAGGAGAACACCTCAGCCACAAATGCTCCTGCTGAACTGAATTGCTGTGCGGGTAAATGAGCCAAGGACACCAAAGGCTCATATTTGCTTCCCCAGAGAGGCCATGGATGTGTCCCTGGGACGATTAGACTGTACTGACACTTCCTTATAAATAATCATGCATTTGCCCCCCTTCAACAAGCCAGACCATCGTAATTACGATATCCTGAGCACTGATGAGCCCTCGTGCAGCCTGTTTCGCCAGTCCTGTGTTTGAGAAGTGACTCATGAGCACATTATCAGCTTGTGGATTGTGGCCGCTGCCGCTGCGCCTGCCAAACACCCCGGGGGAGAAATCCTTCCCTGTTGCTCTGGCACAGGCCCTTCCAGCATACATGGAGGTGTTTTCAGAATATTTTTGCTTTAGAGAGGAAAATATTATGGGTTTACATCTGTGCCATGCTCATTGCAGCCATTGAGAGAATGAGGACAACACACTAGTCAGGGTCACTGCTTATGTAGGAGCATCTCCTTCTCCCCCACATCTCCAGGAGGAGAGGATTCAAGGACAACTTGCATCTACCCATCATGCTTTGAGGGATGGTTTCCAAAGACACCTGAGCTTTCCTGACCCATTTGCTATCTGTGTTGACTGTTGAGTGCCAGGGTCAAACTGCTGGAGGGTGATTTCTGTGCTGTGGAGCCATTAGCAGTGATCCATCCCCCCCAGCTTCTCCATAGATGGGGCAGTGACCACTTCATTAATGTCAGGTTTCCAGAAGGCCCAACAGCTACAGAGAAAAGCTCTTCCCAGTGTTACAGGTGCTGCAGCAGGTTGCAGATTATTTGCAGGAGAGTAGGAAAAAACAGGAAAGGAACTTGGACTTCCTTTGGGTGATTGACCTGAACACAGCACCCCTGTCTCTGGGGTCTGCTCTGATAACACTCTCCGAGATCACAGCTGTAGGAAGAAAATGTTGTGCAAAAGCTCCCATCCTTTGCTTTGCAGATTTTCCCAGTATAAAATTCAAATTGCCCATCCTTCAAGCTCCATCGCCCAAAAAAATCTGCCACACACCCATTATATGTTGCTCTGGATCCACTAACCTTAAGAGAGTCCCACTGCAATGACATTACTCACACAAACCAACGCTACTCACTGAGCAGTCTGCAACAGTGGGCTGCCAAATCTCTCCTGCACTTGCCTCCTTATTCAAGTGGAGTTTGTGCCCGGGGTCAGTGTGGAATTAAACTAACTGAAGTAAAATAAAATCTCAGGAATAAGCCAGGCTTATAGAGATAATTTGTTAAAGCACTAAAGCAAAGAGGCACTTGCTCACTACACACTTTGGCTTTTCTCAGTAAATCTGCTGGAGTTAGTCATGCTTCTTTACCTAGCCCTGCCTCTCTGCTTCAGTGAGTCCTCACTGAGAAAATGCTGACTTTTCCCCTACCAAAAAATTAATGAAAATGAGGTGAATTCTCTGTCTAAATGTTCAACTACAAGAAAAAAATCCATCCTACAAAAAAGCTTTTGTTCAAAAACTCAGAACCACTGCGTAAAGGAAAGGCTTTTCTTCAGCATTTCACGTGCTCCAATATCAGTTTCACTGTTGTTAAATCACTTTTGCTTTGAAGGTGGTCAACTTGTTGATGTTTCAGTTGACTCAGAGCAGAGTTAATTACATTAATGAGAATGAGGGTACACCAACAAGCCTTTTCATCAGGTCCACACTGAAAATCCGTGCAGCTTTGAGTTTTTGCACAATGTGCTTGCCCTGCCATTCCATCAGCTGTTTAATTAATTAGGATGACTTAAAAAACAAAACAAAGAGAGGGAAGAACATGCAGGCCTTTGATTATGGAGCCCCAGGTATGTGCATCACTTGGTTAATGCTCCTGTGGGTCCTACTGCCAGTGCTGCTGCTGACCCAAGGTCTCACAGGCTGCAGCTCTCGTGAGTGTTCACAGGCAATAAAGCCCAACACCGGTGACATTAATTCATTGTTCTTTTAATCTTATCATTCTTTCCCTCCAGGTTAGCTGTAACCCAGGTCACTTATATAATCAGTTCACATACTTACACATGTGGGAGGAGCTGGTGGGAGGGCAGGAGGGTCGGAGAGATTGCAGCTTCCCATGGAAGAGGTGGCTTTTGCCCCTCAAAGTGTAGGTAAAACCCTGCCCCTTAAGTGTCCTCTATGCTAGCAAAGGTGTCTACCACGACCAATGTGAGTGAAAAGTAACTGCTTTCATTGCACCACTGCTTTGCCGTGTGGAACACACCCTGAGCCGATTTGAATGGTGTGAAAATAAATAGTAATTTTTAAAATTAACCAACTAATTTTTCTCCAAACAAGACAAATTCTCAATGAATGTGCTCAGGTAGACCCAAAGTGATGCCCCTGAAGTGACTGGACCACATTTTCCTTTGCCTCTAGCCAGGTTCATGGCCATGGCTATGCATTGTCTCCAGGTGTCCAGTGACATACCTTGGAGCAGGACACAACCTGCAGCTACCCCAGCTCACCTTTCCTGCAGAGGCATTGTCTCTTTCTTAATCTTTAAAATGGCTGGTGTGGAGAAAGGATTTCTACTAAGGAAATGCTAATGGGGGTAAACCAAAAAAAAACCTCTTAAAATTATAAACAACAACAAAAAAAAAAAATAGTGCACACACAGCTGTCATTTTATATAGACGGAACTCAGAGCTGTGGGAGTCTTTCAAATCCCACCCTTAGAACTACTAGTTCTACAACCTGATTTCTCCTATCCATATATATATATAGGAGATATATAGGAGAAAGCTGATGTTGTTCCCTGTGATTTATCCCAGCCTGACACTATTTTTCATATATTTCCTTTTGCAAATGCAAGGCTTTTGGTCACGGGGCTGCAGTAAAAAGGGACTGAGCAGCGAGAGCAGAAGCTGTGAGTAGCTCAGTATGTGAGGACAGGACACTTGTGTCCTCAATAGAGAGCAGACCCTTCGGGAGCCCGTGTTGGCTCCTTTGATGTGCCATGAGCATTTCAGATAGGGCCACATCCAAGAAGAGAGGGCCAGGGTAGCTGCCAGGTTTATGATTTCTAGGATGAGGACTGTATCCAATAATAGTCTCCTTGTTCTCCAAAGACCATCAGATGAAGTCACAGGATGTGAGGGGCAAGGGGAGACATAGAACGACACACAGAATATTTATATGTAATCAAAGGCACAAAGATGTGCTCCAGCCTCTGCTCATGACTCCGGGGATGGGCAGAAAGTTCGACATATGGTTATTTACTTTGTGCCTGCCATGCCCTTCAGACTGAAAACTGACTGGAATTAATGGGCTGAGAGTCACCACTCAGAGACATCAAAGATCTCTCCTCATGGGGATGGAGAAAGCTGCAGACCAACCTGTTCCCTCTGTCCCAGCCAAGGACTTTCCACTGTTTGCTCACCTTGCCACCAAAAAGGAAAACTAAGACGGCATTTAACCCAGGCAGCTGCTAATTAGGAACCATTGTCTTACATATTCCTCATCTCTGATGACTTTAATTACAAGGTGGAGCCCTCAGATCCATTTTCCTCCTCCCAGGATAAGGAAAAGTTGGAGAGAGTTAAAACATCTCACCTGGGACAGGCTTCCTTGCGTGACTGAATACTACATGGATAGCACACCAAGTACAGATCCACATCTCCCTGCTCTGCTGTGCCAGCACTTGTGCTGCCCCTGCATACCAGGCCTGGGTTAACTTTGCTCCAGTTTGCCCCTTTCAATACAAGGATGTGGCTGGAATGCCAGGACTGGAGACACACAGCAGTGCTGGTATGTGGCATCTCCCAGCCTCTGTGTCCCCTGCCAGCTCTCTGCCCTCACCCTGATCCAGGCTCCTGAGCACAGGGTACAAAGCACTCAGCAGTGCAAGGTTCAGATGCCTGCAACCCTTGCTGCTTGTTCCCACCCTTGTGCCCTTCCAAAATGTGCCTATAGCCCCCATTTCCTACTTATTTTGATAAAACTGCCCTGGGAGTCCTGTAAACTAGAGAAAGAAACTGGTCCAGCTTGCAGAAAAGAAGCCTCTGCTCCAGTTCACAGTCAAGCCTTGGCACAGGACTAGGAATAGTATGGTGCTTCCAGCAAACAGTTTATGACATAAATCTATTGTTTTAAATCAGTCTGCAGGGCAGCTCGTTGTGGCTGAGCGTGGTTTGATCAGGGACTAAATAAAATGCTCCCTGTGCCAACGAGACACTTTGCACAAACATCACCAGCCCTTGAAATAAAAAACCCTGACCAGAGCACCTGTGCTATAGACCCCGGGCAGTTCAAGAAAAACACATTTCCAAACCAAAACCTAAAGATAGAAAGCATTCACTTGGAAAAGGGAGCCCTAAACATATCCTTCTGTGGAAGGCAGGATGTGGACATAACCCACAATCGTCAGTCCTTGTTCTTAACACAAGGCATTCATGCAACTTAGAACTGGTCCTTGGTAATAAACTGACGTCTGTGTTAGGGTTAAGACAAGACCAGCAACCATGCCAGATCTTGATTTTATCATATTGAGAACTAACCACATGTAATTATTCTATTCCTAACTAAATACTAGGCTGGGCAGACTGGCTGCTCTCATTCCGAGCAGTAAGCGTGGATGTAACCCTGTCCCACAGACAGATTAATATGGGTGGTTCTAGGGGGTCAGGTATTTTCCTGACAGAAAACAGCCTTGTCCTCATCTGCACGAGATTTAAATTGGATCACAGAGTTCACTTCATATACTTTATATACATATGTGTAGTCTGAGAATGTGACATGACTCCCACAACAAAGGGCTTTTCCTCCAAAGCTTCCCATTTTTAGTGGAATTCAGAAGACCATCTTCTCAGCCAGTTCAACCCACCCTGGGATGGCTGATGTCCAGCAGGACAGTGGTGAATATCAGCCATTCTTCAGATGCTCGGGCCAGTTTGTGCTGGGGGAGCAAAGGCAGCGCCGCTCTGAGCGGGGCTGAGCCAGACCAGAGCACCTGGGTGGGGAGAAGGATCTCGGTGCTTCTGTGCATCCAGATCAGCATTTTGCAGAGTTGCTTTTCAGACTTACTAAAGGTACAATGTTAAGGTAGTCAAACATTCAAAAGATGGGTGGGTGAGCTAAAATACGTGAAAAAGTAAGAGCTGCTCTCATTTCTGAAAACAAGGCACCTTGTATTTGGCAGGAATATGCACCCAGTGTTTCAGATGTTTTCCCTATGGTAATGGATTACAAAAAAATCCATGCTGGCTGTAGAGTTTTAATCTTCCCTCTAGAGAAGAGCCACCAACTCACTACAAAAATTCCCATGCCATACAATCTTTCTTTCATGTTGCTTTTCCTGTTCAGAAACAGAATTTTCCATCTGCCACTGCTAACAAATCCTAATGTACCTTCCCCATACTAAAAGCTAAAACAAGTACCCTTAATCTTACCCTTTCCCTACACTATTCAAGCCTTTGCATTGACCAGCAAACAAAACTGTCTTCTGGATGCCTGGGTCACCTTTGCCCTTTGGGAGATCTATCAGAACAGAGAACAGCAGCTTGCAAGGGACACATCTGCACAGCTCTGAGAGGGCAAGAGCACAGGGATCATCAACTTCAGCTGTAGGTGAGGGTTTGCTGGAAGTCACATGGATCAGGGTAGAAACTCCACCAAAGTTCACAACTCTTCGCATAATGGCAAGAAGTGGTTCTGTGATACTGAAATAGTGTATCTATCTGGGTTTTCAACAGGAAATCTATTTTGGGACCTAGAAGGAGGACTCCTTAACCTTCCCTCTTGGAAAGAATTGTTGATGATCTCACTGCATGGCTATCAGTGTCCTGGGCCAAATACTCCTTATGCTCTTGGACTTCTGATCAGCTAACAAAGCAGATGCATGAACTAATTAAAGAAGCAGAGTCTGTGTTTTCTGCTTCTTAGAGCTCTATATTCAGTAGCTGGTACATGACACCTCGTGAGCTGATGCTTGTCTGTCTGTGATCTAAGATGAAAGAAGCATTCACCAAATAATTCAGGGGGATGGGAGACTGAACACTCTTTGCTAAGGCTGTTCCAACATATGGAGAAACAAAATCAATTGCAGAATCCCAGATGATGGGCACTAGTTCTCAGGAATGCTATTAGGAAAATAACCCGATCTCTTCTGGCTGGAAGTATTTCATACCTGAGATGACATCACCTAGAATTTGTAATCCGATTTTGCAAGAGGACAGACTCTGCCAGCAAGTTCCATAGGCCTTTTCAATCTTTATTTACGGCAGCATATTTAATCCTATAACATATTTCATAGGAGGCCAGAGACTAAAACAAAGTTGCCTTGGCCTAATACAGAAAAAAGAGCATAAGTAATTGCCATGCCACTGGCCTTTCACCAACTTACACTCCCCATAAACTTTACAAGGCACACGCGAGGAACATCATTAAAAATAAAGCAAACCAACCTGCAATTTAGAAAAGAAATCTTCTCTAAGTCATTTATTAACCAGTTAAGAGCATGTCAAGGTCTTCTTAACTATTAACAAACAGTTGTTGAGGCTGGGACAGAATCCCAGACCAAACTGCACAATTTAATGACATGAGAGTCTGAAATTTATTGCTCTCCTTGTGCAAACATTGATCTGCAGCTGCACACAACCACCTATCCCCCAAATCTCCAGGAGGAGCTCAGAGCTTGAGGTCCTGCTCTCTACAAACACTCTGCAGGGGCTATTCCCAACACACCAAGATAACGCAGGAATAAGGTGGCCATAGAAACTTCAGGCAGATAAACACCCAATGAGGATGACATTCCCATACACCCAGTATTGAGAAACATATTTGACTGAAAAAAACTATAGCATCATGGAATGGTTTGGGTTGTAAGGGAGCTTAAAGATCATTTCATTCCAACTTCCCTGCTGTGGGCAGGGACACCTTCCACTACCTCAGGTTGCTCCAAGACCCGTCCAACCTAGCCTTGGACACTTCCAGGGATGGGGCAGCCACAGCTTCTCTGGGCAACCTGTGCCAGGGCCTCACCACCTTCACAGGGAATACTTTTTTTTCTAATATCTAATCTGAACCTGCTCCCTTGTCCATTCAATATAGAAAAGATACAACTTATCTAGTAGGAGGCCAACAGAAATTACATGCACAGTAGAGCAAGTGCTGGGAGAAATAATGACCAGGAAAGCAAACCCCTCAGCTTTAAGTGGTGACAAATGCTTATGGTTGTGGAAGAAAAATAACAAATGGCAACTGAGAGCAGTGACTCTCCCACACCAGGTGTGCAGCCACCTTCTCCATCTCAGCGTGCCTCTCAAATCTGCTTGGGAGCAGCAAATTTTCCACAACTACTCCAGAAGCTGGAAAAAAAGGGTTGCCTGAAGCAGACGTTGAGGGTATAAAATAAAATACAGTCGGATAAAATAAAGTCTAAATAAAATAAATAAAATACTGTTAGGGGTTGGATAAGATATAGTCTACATGAAAAGCAGGCACGTGAGTTCGTATCACAGCTCCTAGAGAGGTGAGTGCTCCTGCTTGTCCCTGCTCCCTGCAGATGCTTTTGAACCTTGTGTCTCATTTCTTTCCATATTCTCTAGACCTCCCTCACATCAGAATATTGGAGTCTTTAGGAGAAGATCACCTCTGGGTACACATATCTTGCTAAATTTTCTCTGTGGCTACAATTTTATTCTGTCTCTTACGGTTTCCCTCTCTAACAGTCCTTGCAAACAGAGCTTAACTCCACTTAGAGGTGAGACTCTGGGTCTATTTAAGAAGTTCTACAGATGAATCTTTGTAGCCACTTGGAGCTCTTTGTGCAAAGACTTCAGAAATTGTGAGGATTAAACTCCCCTACTAAACCTTGCTTTTAACATTTTAGGTGGATGTCCAGCTGTGCTCTACGGAACACCCCCATGGGCAGCATCTACAGAGATGGAACAATCTGAGAACCTGACAATGCAACCAGCTGGCCCAGTTTCATGTCACGTACAATAATTGCTTGTGTGACTGGAAATAAAAACTAAGTGCAATTTGTTTATTGCCAGACATATGTCTCTATCAAATAAAAGGACTCAGTTCAATACAAGACTCCTTTGGGCAAGGACATGGCATTTAAGTTATGTCTGTGGGCACAAAGCACATCTCTGATGTACCATAAAAATAAAGATGTTCTTTTAACCATTATCTACAAAATGCAAAAGAATCAGCATTGCTGGAAAACTGTATTTTGACATTTCCTTCCCCCTACCACTCTCATGGGTATCCTTTGGGCTGGTCCCAAATTAAAGATGAAAAACATTCTCTGCCTCTTCCTTTTCAACTTCGTCTCAGGATTTGGAAGTTTCTGTCCTCCCTGGCAGGGCATAAATGATCTTTGACATGCATACCCTCTTCAAAGCCTGTGTTAGGGCAAGGATAACCACTGTACTGGCTGGTAAAAATCTGGTTTACTTTGTCTTGGCCCAAGAAATTTCAAGCAATACTGTATTTTGGTCACTGAGAATGTCTGTGGCAGAAAGCTGAATTTTCATGCAGATCCAGCTGTATCTGAAAACTAATGACAACAATCTGGAAGGAAACCTTGCTGCAAGCATTACTGGAAGGATCTCAAGCAAACTGGATCTTTCAACACAATAAAAACAAGCCAACTCCCAGGTGCAGGTGGAGATCAGATAAGGAAAAAAAACACTGTGGGTAGAAAAAGCCTTTACATCATCATGATTTTTTTAGTGTGGTTATCTTAGGTTTCACCTCCAAGTGGACATAACCAATTGTGTCTACTTTCAGATCCTTCAGCTGAAAAATGCCCAGCCACACTCCTCTTGGAAAATAGGTTTTCCTCCCCACCGTCTGGAACGTGCTCTTCTGAACTAGGAACAATTACTCTTTTCCCCATTGATTTCATCCCTTTCCACTTGAAAAATATCAGCTTGTGCAACTTCCTCTCTTGCTTAGGGGCCACATGCCAGAACAGCTCTGCCTTGTTCATCTCCTTTTCCAAAATCAGCATCAATACTTCCCATCAACACTAAGGACACCCTGGAAACATGACTTCTTCATCGCTAAGGCATGCTCTGCTCTGCTTACAGAGGGGAGTGCGAGTCCCAGAGGGTCCCAATGACACCTTTTTGGACTGCAGTGATGGTCAGGGTAGAGCCCACCAGGTCAGGATGCTCTCCTGCCCTGTTTAAACTACAGATCCTATAGACTGCTGAAATCACCCAGTTTTATTTTTCCTGTATTTTGGATCGTTCCCTGGAATAGAGAGTCAGTGACTGGGACCTAGCTGTTGTGGAGGCATAAGGTGATCTGAAATCAAGCTGACAATTTTTGATAGTTTGGTAAACACATGCAATGTGTCAACCCAGACAAAAGGAGGGGAACAACTGGGTAACAAGGCAGTTGCAATTGTTTTTACAGTTATTTTCTTAACAGTAGCCACATCTCCCATGTGCAGTGTCCTCCCGGCTCTTTACTGATTGTCGCTCCCTGGTTGCCACCGTCTCTCACACAAATACCCACATGAGAACACTTTTCTACCTCCCTCTCTCTCCTTCATAAATGCCTTCAGAAAACAAATTTCTTTTTCACTTACATTTTGCTTATGGGTAGTCAACAGAGACATTTGTCTTGTACTCCTGCCTGTCAGCATCCACAGTCATGCCTGGGGCCACTGGTGGATTTTGCACTCTGGTTTGGCTGGTGTAGAGCCCACCTATCCCTTACCACAGCAAAAAGAGAATTCATCATTACATTCAGTGAAATAAATTGCCCCATTGACCCCAGGTGCCTACACAGACTATGCAGCTGGATACACTATCTACAGCTGGAAATATGGATGGACAGGTAAAAGGCACAAAACTCTAAGGAATATTGAAAATAACCATCAACTTCTCCTTCTCTAGAGTTTGTTTGCCTCATGGCCATAAGTGTTAAAAATGTCATCTCCCTCTTACAGAAAGTCTTTCAGAGAGGAGAATGCCAGTTGAACACACATGGAAAAGGCCAAAGTTTCAATTGCCAAAGTCTCATGATTCCTGAGGACAGAGTTTAAAACCAGCTGGAGCCCACATCCTGCTCCCATTCCATCAGGATTAACCCCAAGAGCTGTTCTACTCATTGGAACTACCTTTTGTTTTGTTAACAGGATGAGAAATGAAAAGCAGGACGAATGTCAGTGAATTTCCACTATTTTCCTGGATGCTGTTAGAGGTTAATTCATGGACGTGGGATTCAAGAATACCATATCAATCCCAAATGCAATCTGCGGGGTGAGATTGGAAGGGAAGGTCTAATTTACAAAGCTGGCTGCATCTGGGATCCGACCTCTCATTTGGAGATCTGAGAGCTACGTTGGCGGGCAGCAGACCCGGCCTTTCTTTGGTCTGATAGCACAGCAAGTAAGCATGAAGGCAGAGAAAGCTCACAGCTGTTGTTACAGAGCAGGAAGAATCTGGAAAAGCAAGAAATCTCCCCCCGCCCCCATCCAAGAGGACTTTGTGCTCATTAAATCAGAATTTGCTGACAATTTCCACAAGCACGGGGTGACCTGGGGGACACCAGGCAGCGATAGTGATCACCTTGCTGCCTTAGTCACATCTGACTCTGCCTATGAACCACAGGATTTTACAAGGCAATGAGCCCTAGCACAAGATGATCTCAGACCATTCCCAACGTCTTCACTAAGACAAATCTTTCTGTGATTGTACTGATATCCCTGTACAGGATGTTTGAATGGCTGTGCAGCCCAATGAACTGCTGACCCTACCTTCTATTTTCATGAGCCTTAGTCACTTTATTTGCAAGAATTATTTACAAGAACTAGTTCAGTTCACAAATCTGTACAATTGTGCAAAGCAGTCAGGAAGGTTTGCTTGAAACTATGTTTTATTTATAATTACATCAGGCACTCTACAATATCACCCTCCACCAAGGACCCAAAGCAATGATGTTCATATTTCAGCCCTACAAACACCTGTACATTCATAGAATCACAAAATGGTTTGGATTGGAAGGGACCTTAGAAATCACCTCGTTCCACTTCCCTGCCATGGGCAGGGACACCTTCCACCAGACCAGGTTTGCTCCAAGCCCCATCCAAACTGGCCTTGAACACTTCCAGGGATGGGGCAGCCACAGCTTCTCTGGGCAACCTGTGCCAGGGCCTCAACACCCTCACAGGGAAGAATTTCTTCAGTTGCAACTCTAGTTCGTCTGTTCAGGGTTATTTTCTATGATTTGAAAATGGGTCATCTCAGTGATCTTGGTATTTTTATGCCCCTCTCTGCCAGGTATACCATAAACTTCTGACCTCACAATGCACCTCACAATGTTAGCCTGTTATTGAGACCTCTCCTACATACACTGCACTCCATCCTGCTTCATATTTGACTCTACACTTAAGGTGTTCAAGCCAGATTTGGGTTGGAAACCACTAAACAAGAATCTATGATCAGGAAAACTACTTCAAATCACCCTAAAGCACCAACCACATGAAAAAAATCCTATTCTGTCTCAAAAGCAAACTAACAGCAATGAAATCATGGAGGCCCATGAATACAGTTAACTTGCATTTAACTTGCACATGCATTTGCCAGAGTCACACAGCCATGAAAAGCTGACATACCTTTTAGACCCTCTGTTGAGAGTCTAAAAATCCAGACCTTAATTCAGAGAGCAGATTGCAGGCTATTCTCTGTGTTATTTTTACTTGCTTTCTAGTAAGAGAGATCTTCATCCATCAAAAGAATACCCTTTTCTGCACATATTTATCCCTAATCCCCTGCCAGGGCTTCAGAAAGCGTTGCTGTGGAGACTGGAGAATGGTCATAAGCTCCGGCATGGCACAAAGAAAAGGACTGAGGTTGTGCTGGCCTCCATTCCAACTGTAAAAAGCTCTGCCTGTGGGGAAGGAGGTTCTGGGCTGATAAGTGGAATTTGGGGACCTACCAACTGCTCTCAGATGGCCCCAGCAGAAGCCCAGAGCCCAGGGCTCATGGTGGGATAAAACCTGCACAGCTGCAGCGGTCTGAGCTAACCCCACATGGCAGGGGGTTGGAACTGGATGATCTTTAAGGTCCCTTTCAACCCGAACTATTCCATGATTCTGTGATTCAAACATCCCTTGAAGATAATCCCAGACTTTACACTGGTTTCACTGTGCTTTGAATGACAGCAAAAGGCAGGTCTTCTCCTCCACTCCAGTGCTTTAAATTACTGAGTTTTTCTCAGGGGAAGAAGAAACCTGATTAAATTCCCTGTTAGGAAAGACACCAAAGCAAATATGGGTTTTGAAACCCTCTCAGTCTTTCATGTGAAGATACATGGTTTTACCTGTGTGGTGGTGTTCAGATCTGGAAAAGGAAAGGGTGGAAAAAAGATCTTTTAAAATCTGATTTCAAATCAAGACCCATAATCTTGTTACCAAGGTATTTAGGATGTTAAAAAAGACAGACTTCTGTGGGTGGAAACGAGCAAAAAGATCAACCAGTTTCATGTAGCTGTCTTCAGCAGAAGATAGCATGAGAGTGGAAAAAATTCTCCATGCAAGAAATACAGAAAATGAAAGCAAGCTGGCTGGGGAAGAGAATGATCCTGACCCCAGAAGATCATCTGCTCCTTAACAGTAGGCTGAAGGCTGTACAGTAGGCTGAAGGCTGTACCACTTCTTTTTAGGAATTGCCATAGACTAGGAAGTATCTAGAGTGACCTAAAAAGATATGTAAGTATATATGCATATAAAAAATATATATATACACACATATATATACATAGAGAGGCTATATATAAGGACAGATCCCTGCAGCCTTTAAGGCTTAAAGCCAACTCACTTCCTGCTGTGTTCAGTCATTGAAGCTCCCCAGCACTCAGGACTCCAGACTTGCTTAAATTAGGTAGTTCCAGATCACCATTTTAACTAAATCCTATTTTCTGAAGAAGCAGAATGCATCTGGGGACCCAGCTGAAGAGCCGCCTCTTCTCTTGGCACACAAAAGTAGCTCATGGGAACCACAGGTCCCATCTTGGATGTTCCTAGATAAAGGATGCAGTCTACAAAATGGGATCTGTTGCTTAGGTGAAAGTCAAATTCACATTAAAAGCAGAAGCAGCTGTCTTGTATAAGAGGAACTTGTGGGCCCCCTGCAAACTCCCTGATGCAGCCCTGCCTCATGTGAGTTTGGGGTGTCCCTAGCTCAGATCATGCACATGTTAAAAGACTGGAGTGGCATAAGCACCAGGCTGCATCCTGAGGCAGCTGCAAAAGGCCAAAATATGAACAGGTAAAAACACACCCAGTCACAGACTCATTTTCAGTGATGGACCTGTTGGTTGGTCATTTCAAACCCCAGCTACTCAAAACACAAACTGTGATTGGCGACAAAACCATGCTATTCACAAGCCCAGTAGAAGACTATATCAAGTTTTTCCATTGTTATTAACAGGACTGGGTCCAAACAAGAATTAGTGATGACATTTAGTTCATCTACACAAGATTAATTTGACAGAACAAGAGAAAATGGCTTGAAATGCACATGGGGAGGTTCAGGTTGGACACCAGGAGGAATTTCTTCATGGAAAGGGTTGTCAACATTGGAAGGGGCTGCCCAGGGAGGTGGTGGAGTCCCCATCACTGGAGGTGTTCAAGGAACAACTGGATGTGGCACTCAGTACTCTGGTCTGGTTGACAAGGTGGGGCTGGGTCAAAGGTTGGACTTGATGATCCTGGTGATCCTGGGATTCTATGAATGGTGCCTTTCTGCTACAGTTAACAGCAAGGGTTGTCAGAGGGGTAGAGAACAGAGCCTTGCAACCACATAAGACATTTCTTTATCAGCACTGCCTTTCAGAAGTGTTGATCTTTTCTTCTCCAGCATAACCCTGTCCCACCCAACTCTATCCCACCATGAGCAGGAGGCTCTTTTTCTCCCTCACTCATCTCCAAGTTTTGTGCATGGCCTTTTTTTCTCTGCATTTGTCTCACAGGTGCAATTGCTCCAGACACAAAGAGATCCTACTGTTGTGATTTCTTCCTCTTGGACAGCAGATATTGTGGAGTTGAGAGGGAAACCCTCCAAGCCTGCAAGCCAACACCTCCACCCCCATGAGACTCTTCCTCAGCCAGGCAGGTTCATCCCCTCATGCCTCTGTACTGCACGGCACCGTCTTTGCAAGGATGCAACCCCACCACTGCTCTCCACAGAGCACAGAGCCAGGCTTTTCAGCTCTGAGGGACACCCTCTCCTCGATCCCAGGGAGATGCTGCAAGAAGGAGTGAGGACTAGGGAAGACACATGAAGGACATACAACCTCACTGGTTTTCAACCCGCAAATTCCCAGGTCTGACAGGAAGGAGAATCTCTTGTTCCATTAGTTCCCAACCTGACAATAACACTGACATATTTCCCCCCTTTATTTAGCGACCAGAATACCTGGCACTAATGTGTGCTGTCAGCAGTAGCTCTGTTACATGGCAGAACAGTGGGAATATCGAGTTCTCCTCTGTTTGTGGGGATTTTTTCCCCTCTTCCTTCCTCTCCAAAACACTCACATAATTTCTTGCAACATAATCTTATCTCCCTCCTGGGCAATGCTATCAGCTGTCATCCTGCATCATGTGCTTCTGCCTTAGCTGGATCACTTACACACCCCACACCACTTTCCCCAGGTCTGTCACAGTTATTAAAACCTCATAACAAGCTGCTTTGCATTTAATCCCATCTGTCATCAGATCCTGTTTAAACACCAAGAATTACCACTTTAATGTGACTATTTCCTAAGATATGACAGCTTTCTTCCACTTATCTCAAAGAATTCTGCAAGAGACCCTGAGCATCCCTGAGCCCCTTTCTCTGTATGATAATGGATGCCAGATGAAATAGGGCAGCCCAAGCAAAATTAACAACCCAGGATAACAGCACACAAATCTGAAAAGTCCACAGTTCCAAGTCTGAATGCATGCACCAGTAAGAAGAAATCCCCCTTTCCCCAGCACAGGAAGGACATGGACCCGTTGGAGCGAGCCCAGAGAAGGCCACCAAGGTGATCAGAGGGATGGAGTACCTCTGCTATGAGGAAAGAGTGAAAGAATTGGGATTGTTCAGACTGGAAAAGAGAAGGCTCTGGGATGACCTGATTGTGGCCTTCCAGTAACTGAAGGGAGCTGACAAGAAAGATGGAGAGAGACTATTTACAAGGGCCTGGAGTGACAGGACAAGGGAGAATGGCTTCAAACTGACAGAGAGTAGGTTTAGATTAGATGTTAGGAAGAAATTCATTCCTGTGAGGGTGGTGAGGTACTGGAATAGGTTGCCCAAAGAAGTTGTTCCCATCCCTGGAAGTGTTCAAGGCCAGGTTGGATGGGGTTCTGAGCAACCTGGTCAAGTGGAAAGTGTCCCTGCCCATGGCAGGGGATTGGAACGAGATGATCTTTATGGTTCCTTTCAGCCCAAACCATTCTGTGATTCTTTTCATGCCCACAGAGAAGTGGTGTCAGCCCACATGAGCACCCCCACACTGTGCCTGCAACAAAGCCTGCAGGGGCTAAGCCCATTCAGGGCCCCCATCCCTAGGGCAGAGCGTAGGGCAGGTTGCTGAGCAAGACAATAGCACGTCATTTCGTAAGAGAGGACGAAGAAAAAATAATTGGGAAAGTGCATTCGTTATTATTCATTAAATGTACTGGAGCTGCCTTATGTGCTAAATGTTCTTACCCTGATGATCTTACTACCTAATTAAAGAAGACTGATGAAGTATGGCAGAAGCAATGTGTTAGTACATCCAAACTACTACTAAATTGAGGCAAAGGGAGCACACATTTATATTACCTACATGAAATACAGACAGCACACGCAGTTCTGTCAGAAAGCCAGCCCTGTCCCTGCAGATCAAAACACTTCTTCCTCTCTTTGAAACTCTGTGCCTGGATGACACATTAGCAATGTCTTCCTTGCCAAACTAATTACCTGCAGTGCAGTGCAGGCCAACAGATTTGTAGAGTCCAAGGCTGCTGATCAGTAAAACTGGTATCTGACAAGTACTAAAGCTGGGGGGGTTTTGGTAGAAGTTGTCCCAACAGAAATGCTGGCCTGGGGACACTTCTGGAATTGCACTTGAATCCAGCTTTCTGGAAGGGCTTATTTATATTTACATGGGACGATGACAGCAAACATTGGGATACCACAAGAGAGCTGGTTCTCATGGAGTTTTCCATCCTACTTTTAGGATACTCAGATTGTCCAATGGTCTAAAGTCCTTTGAAGGAACTCCAACTCTCTAGCTTTTGGGTTTCCTCCAGAAATCAGCAGGAAAAATGGGGACAGTTCAAGTTACAACTCCAGTTCCCAATACTCCCTCCAGATGAAAATATCCAGGTTATGTACTTAGAAGACTAAGTCAGAACCTGTGTTTCATAACTTCAGCCAAGGAAAGGAGTTCAGATTCATGTTTGGCTGTTCAGTCCCTACCCTACTTATGTTGGTGTATTAATTACTAGGCATACTCAAAATGCTAGGCATGTAAGTGTTAGATACTACTGCGATGAAATCCTTGGCATCTGTACCACTGGCCATAAATCTTGTGAACAAATTCCTTGCGATTTAGCTTCTACTTCCAGCCAGATTGGAGTTCCCAAAGGACAGTGTCTGTCAGGAGCTTGACATCAGAAATTGCAGACAGTTATGAAAATGGAAACAACTTCAAGAAAAGCCAGCCTAGTTTGTTGTTTGTTTTTTTTATTATTCAGGCTTCTCAAGAAACTCAGATTAAGGCCAATTCATAGGTCTGGGCTGGTTCCTGCTTTATCCAAATCTCCTTGCCCCAACCATGGCAGAGGGGCTGGACCCTACTTTCATTCACTTCAGAAGACAGAAGATCAAGTCCAACAGTCACATTAAAAACCACAAAACATGTTAGATCTTTGGAGCCTGGTTCATCAGCCACATCCTAAACAAGAGTCCATCCAGCTTCAACGGTGTTTGGACAAGCCAAATCACCGTTTGATATTTAAGCAAACTATTTGATGGTTCAACAGCAAAATTCCTCTGATTGCAAGCAATGCTGAGTTGCCAAGTTTTACACAAAAGAGAACTGTGTACGACTCGTCTGACACAGAGATGGGATGGGACACCACCTGGTCCTCACCACGCAGCTTTTTGCACATGGGAGGGAAAGACCCTCTCCCCTACCTATGAAAGGCGGGGAATGAGGTGGCAGCAAGCCAGGAGAAGGATTTGGTGGAGAGGCTGCAGGGCAGGTTCGATCAGCTTGATGCTGAAAGACAGACAGAAAGACGACCAGCTGGCAAGCGCGCGTAGGTGGGGAGAGTCATGTCGCCCGTGTTTGCCAAAGGGGCAGAGAATAACACATGTTCCTGTGTCTCAGTGGAAGGGGAAGTTCCCAGAAGCTTGCCTCATCTGTCTTTCTATTCTTAACCCTTCTCTGGCACCCTCTCAAGTCTGGGTATTGGTAGAAGATCTGCTCTGCAGAAACACAATTCGGAAAAGCAGCCCTCCCGAGCCTGGCAGCGAGCATGCCACTTTTGTCTCTCCAGCACCAGAAGGGTGATGGCTGAAATGGTTTTACCAGTATGATGGCACATGAACCAGCCCCAAAAGGCTTGTTTATAGAGAAATGGGTTACAGATGTAAACAAGGCATAACTGCTTTGAGCGAGGTCCTCACCTTGGCCAGTGCTCTCTCCCCTCCATCATCCAGATAATGCTCCAATTGCTGGTCCCTGGATCAGTGAGTTGTCTCACACATTTTAAAGAACAATACAGTGTTACAGAGAATGGAATGACTCAGATAAATATCTACAAAACCAAAGGAAGGTGCACTGGCTTGGTGCTTCATCTGATCCAGTGCAGCATTGTTAAATGGAAGATGTTAAACTGTGTCCAGCAGCGTCTTGTGTGTGAAAATATATCCATCCCCTGGTCAGAACTACCATCTAAAGGTCTGATTAAATGTGTCCATGCCCTAAAAGTCCTTCTGGCAGCATGGATCCCACTTCTCATCGTGCTTGTTCCCGTCCCCTGGGCTAGGGGCAGCTTTTATCCCACAAGCAGAGGCAGCTTTTATCCCACAAGCACAGGTCTTGCTGACCTGGCTTTGAGCAGGAAGGAGACTGGAAGGTCTCCAGAGGTCTGCCAAATTTGGCGACTCTCTGCTGCTGTGAATAACCTCCAGGTACTGACTTGCATCAGTGCTAGAGGGATGCAAACCCTCAGGTCTCAGGTAAAAAATCCTAAAACCCATTTAAAATTCTCAGGGCAAGAAAGAGGCTGTCAAAGCAACAGATTTGAAAGGGATTTTAAAAGATTTTTTTTCTGGAAAACAAATATTCTTCTCTCTCTGCTTTCCTCTGCATCATTCCCAGGTCACTGCTGTGAGATACTGTCATGACAATGAGTTTGACCACAAGGGCTGGCACAGTTTGTGCTCTACTCCACCTCAGGTTTAGGACAAGCTGTAAATCTGGAGCATAGACAAGAGGTCATTGCTCTTTCCTAAATTCACAGATGCAGCACTCAATGAAGCTAAGAAAAAACCATGGCAGGACTGAGGGGAAAACTTTTGCCTGCCTTGGAGGGTAATTTCTGTAGGAGCCAGACCAGCCTTCAGGGGTTATGGTCGTTCAGTCTCTGGGTTAATCCCAGTTTCTTTTTCAAATTGAATGGAAGTTTCCAGCATTTGTCATCCCACCTTGGAAAAATGTAAACTGATTCCCTGATTGGTTTCTTCTTAAAAGCTTGGAGAACTTCAGCTTCCTGCAAATTAGCTACCAAAGCTGGGAGGGACAGGAAGATTGCAGCATCGTTATAAAGTTAACAATTACAAAAGCGTTTTTCATCTCTAGACCTGAAGGAAGTTTACAACAGATTCTTTTCCTCCACTACAGATGGAAAGCAAGGAAAATGTGGCAGTGGGTTGAGGAGAGACAAGCAAGGAGGTGGAAGAGCAAGAAGGGGACCTGCTTCTCTTGCTCCCTGTGTGCACTGCCCAAACCAAACCAGAGGAAGGAGCAGGAGGCCAACGCACCAGATAGCCATGGACTCAAAAATCTATGTCAGAGGGAGCTGGAAGGAGTGGAAGTGGATAGATGGAGGATAGATTAAGCAGTGATCTCCAATCCCATCCCCTGGCACAACAAAAAAAACCCTGTGGCAACCCAGAAAGGCTGTGCAAAGGCACAGGTGACAATGTCTGGTGTGCCTGTGCTCATCCTGTTTGGGGGTGAGCATGGCTGAGGGGAAGAGAAAAACAATGTACTGAGGAGGGTGCAATTCTCTCCAGGTTCACACGTAGCAACACTGCAAGTTTCTATAGCAACACCAGAATTATTTTTAGCATTAGTCACATTTTAACAGTAGCAACCCAACATGGAGCTGGGGTGGAGGGGCTGCATTTCACCCTCCCAACCCTTTTTCCTTTCCTGCTGGTGCTGCCGAAGCACACCCTGACAACTGTTTAAGTGCATGTACACAAACCAACCATGCCTACAAATAAACTCCAAAACAGAAGGCGTCAGGCAGAACAGCCCTTTTCTTTCCCCATGAGGCTCCTTTGTTGGTGCCCCTTCAGTGAGAGCTCAAAGCCTGCAGTGACAGTGGGGCCACCCAGTCCACAGAGGACATTTCCATGGTGTCCTTGGAGTTCCCTTCAGCCTTGATTGATTCCATGAACATACAGGAGAGGAGAGAGGAACCATGTGTCTTTTTTTGCTGCTGTGTGCCATGGCAGCAGCAAAGAGGCTGAGTGATGGCTCTTACAGATGGGCTGTGTCCAGAGGGACATTGACGGCAGGTAATGGTGGCAGGAGGAGGTGAAGGCAGCACAGGAGGGTGCACAGTGAAAGAAAAGGTGAAGAGCATCTTCTCAAGCACTGGAGCCATGGGAAAAAATGCCCACACCACTGAAGTGCCCCGATGTGTTCCTTGGAGAGGGGGAACACTGGGATCAAGTACAACTTGCAGCTAAGACCCCTGACACTGCAGCTGTACAGAAGGCCAAACAGATACAGCTTTTCAGCTCTAAAAATGGACAAACATCTTCCATGATGCCAGTCCCTATGGCTGTGACCAGGTGACCAATTCCTTGGAAATTCTTGTGCAGCACAAGCGACAGCCTTGCTTAACTGCTACACGAGCCAGTGACAAACAGAGCAGATCCATGACAGACTTCGCCAAGCAAAAGCAGGAATACAAATTATAACTTCTCCTAAGTATCTGTTATCCGCCCACACACCCACAGACAGTTCCTATTGCCACTCAGAACAACCCAAATCATTAGCAACAAAAATGTGTGCTGTGATAAATAACAACGTCTCCTGCATGCACTTCCTTTCACGCAAAGAAAAGCCATTGGTGCTCCACAATTCTTATGGCCACTGAACTTCAAGCAGCCCCCCTTCTATCCACAGACTCATACCCACAGGAACAAAGGCAAATAGCTGAAGTGTCCAACTATGGGAATGGAGTAGCAGTAGTCCTGCTGGGATATGACCAGTAAGAGTCCTCAAGCCTCAGTTTGCTGACCCGAGAAATCTTCCCACAAGGAGGGTGACAATAAGAAGGGATGGGAGAAAATGCAAGTGAGTTGACAAGATTATTTCATCCTGTCAGGGACCAAAAGAATTAGCCCACCATGCTGCTGAGACTCTACTAATACCACCAGGAGTGATGCATGTCTGTGCATGCCCTGAAAACATCCTGATCCCTTCAAGGCACCTGCTTGTCTCAGGGCCCCCAGGCAGGACCTGAGCCCAGAAGCACAGGGGTACAAGGCACCTGCTGACATCTGCAGCGCTGCCCTTCTTGGAGAAGTGATGTGCTCCTGAACATCAGCCTGAGGTCAAATCAAGGAAAGGAAATGGAATCTTTCCCTTCCTGTGGGTCCTGACATACCTTAATTTATCATGTAAGCATTTCGTTGCCCTGTCACTTCCAAGAGGAGGTGAGTGGACTGCACTTCAGGCTGGGAGCAGGGAGATGGTTCCCAGGCTGTCTTAGCATCCTTTATGGAAACAACTGCTCAAGAGGCTGCCCATCCTCTGAACTCCCTGCCTCATTTTACTGCCAGTCAGTTGCTTTTTTAACATGGCCCATGGATCCCCACCTATTCACAGAGTATAAAAAAGATAAAATCACCTACTACAGAGCAGTTTACATATTTAACAGGATCCACTAAAGGGAATGGCTCTGCTAGCAATGCCTAAGAATGCACAGACTAAACCAAGTTTTAAACACTCATCAAATGAGCCAGATTCTGATCACATTCATGGAAAGCACTCTCTGTTCATTCTCATCTCAAGACAACTTGCTTCTGCTCGCTCCAGAGTCCGTACCAAACAAGGTTCACTATGAAGTCCTGCTTGGAAGAGCTCCTGGAAATGGCTACAGCAGTCTATTGCAGCAGGAAACAAGTTTTTCAATTTTATTTTCCCCACTGAATACAATGTTTGCCATACCATCTGCACCACTGCATTCAAATGGCCACCTTGCTATCTAGGGACCACCACTCATGGTTCCCAACACCACTAAACCACTGGATTGTCCCTGGCACCTTGTCCAGACAAGCACTGTGCCCAGAAGGACTGGAGAAATTGTTCCTTTCTTTGCCCACTGGCTTATAAAATCTGTGGATCCCTACATATTCTGGAACAGGCAGCATGTACAAATGCCCTTGAGGAAAGGCCAAGTTTGTGTGCAAGTTAATTGCCCAAATCCCAGCATCCAAAAAAACCACAGAAGCTCCTTAGAGACAAGCCTGCTGCCTTGTGAAATTACGGATGCTGTTTTACCACTTCAGCAAGTACTCGGTGTCCCCAAAAAAAGGGGAGGTTGATTAAAACAATTTGCTCTTCAGCCTTCGTCCATCTGCTAAAACACACTGATCTTTCCCTAAGAACGCTTCAGCACAAGCCAAGTCAACAGGAGCAGAGATGATGGGAAAAGCTTGGATAATTGGGCTGTCACTGCCATAAGGGAACTGTATAATCTGGGAGAGGAAAAAAAAAGGCCTGGTGGCTGCCTGCCAGGAGGGCTGTCACAGCTGCAGGTGAGCTAATATTAGACTCTGGGAATGGAGTCAGAATGAGCCGTTTGGGCTGATCCTACACCGGCTTCCGCACGGCTCCAGAGACCGGCTCCCAGACCGGCCCCGCACATCACTCCGTGTTGGGAGTGCGTTATCTGGGAGCTATTTTCAGGCTGTGACAATGAGAAGCAGAGAGCCCTGTGATGCCCCAGCTGAGTGGCAGCCAGCAGAGTTGTTGCCGTCACCATTTGAAATCCTCAGCACCTGTCACCTCTGGATTTGGCATCCCTCCCCCATCCCTACCGGCATTATATCATCCGCTTTTCTGACTGTGTTTCAACATCTACCTAATGATGAGTTATGTAAATTCCCACAATAAAGAAAACCTTAGCAGGACATAGGGAATTTAAGGATGCTGCTGCTGTGGAAGACAGGGATCTCTACCTTTGAGTGTCAATCTTCGTCACGGCTCTGGCTGCCGATCTCCGATATCAGCACACAAAGGCAGACCAGACCTCACACAAGTTTGGCAAGAACTGTGATCTCTCTAGTTGGGAACCACTGGAGAAAAAACAGGCCTCCTGATATTTACATAATCACAGAATCATTTAGGTTGGAAAGCACCTCCAAAACCATTGAGTCCAACCTGTGACCCATCCCAACCTTGTCAAACAGACCAGAGCACTGAGTGCCACGTCCAGTCATTCCTTGAATACTTCCAGGGATGTGACTCCACCAGCTCCCTAGGCAGCCCCTTCCAATGCCTGACAACTCTTTCACGAGGAAATTCTTCCTGACGTCCAACCTTAACCTCCCCTGGCACAGCTTGAGGCCATTTCCTCTCATCCTGTCATTTGTCACCTGGGAGAAGTGACCAACCCCTACCTGGCTACAACTTCCTTTCCTTGATTTCCCCAGGTCACCAGGGCTGTGCATAAGAAGAAATCTGCATTTTCTCTCTGTTATCCGAGGATAGGGAAAGGCTTCTGGGGGAAGCTGCAGATGCACAGAGCTGCACTGATGTTACACCAGCACCCCACAGCTCTTGCTGCAGGTTTGTGCTTAGGTTTAGTGTCATGGTGGGTTTTCTTATTGTTTTACACACTCAACATTTTTCTTAAGTGGTGGAGGTCATTTGAAAAGTATTTCATTTTCAGGCTTGGACAAAGATTTGAGCTTTAAAGGCATGCTGGAGTGGCTGGTGCTTAATAAGAATTAGTGTGAGCTAAGGTAAAGAAGACAGCTCTCACTTCTAGCCTGGCAGCTAAGACACAGGTATGTCACTAAGCTGCCTGGGATTTCCAGGGAAGAATTGAGGATTGTCCTACAGCACTACTCACACAATCAGATGAAAAGCAATAGTTATAGAAAACAGTGTGTTCAGATTCCATAGAAACTGTCCCAATACCCAGCTGTTACCACTGGAGTATTGCAGAGGCCAAGTTTCCCTGGTGCTGACTCTGGACAAAGATCTGGATTTCTGAGACTGACTCTGTGCTATAGAAATGGCAAGACTTCTCATGGCCAAAGCTGTCCAGAGAAAATGCAGGAGATCAGAACAAAATACTCAATGGGGCTGGGAGCAGCAGACTGAGAGAAGCTTTCAGTCTCAGAGACATCACTTTGGAGGGTTTGAAAGATCCTTGCAAGGTTACAGCAGAGCTGGTAACTCAGAAAAAAAAAGAAAAGAAATCAATGAAAGTTTGCAACTTGATTGTTCCTAGATGTGGGGTTTTTTTAAAAAAATGACACTACACACACTGTCCTGAGCTGCTACTTGTGGGAAGGACCTGGAAGTACCACAGTGACTGGCATTTCATTTGTTTACTCTAAGGCTCAGCAACTGTGTTAACCAAGGAAATTAGTTTTTATTGTTCTTTATTCAGTCCTCAATTATTTTACACACACCTAGTGTAAGGAGTTTTCTAAGGAGCCTGACAGAATAACAGCTATTTTCCAAAATGAAAATCTACTTCTTGTTCAAAGCAGGACAACAAAGGAAGGAGATTCCGTGGGCTGCAGGATGTCTGACTGCAACCCAGCCACTGCCTCATGAATAGCCAAATTCAGCACAAGCTCCCCAGTCTCCTGTCCTGGGAGAAGAGAGGGCAAAAAAGGCAAGAAACAGCCTGCATCTTTGGAGAGCTCTGCTCTCCCACACTGCATTTCCACAGGGATGATGTGCTGGACTGATGGAGCACAGTCGTGCCTTGCCTGCCCTCAGTTACAGTATGTTTCACGCTTCCCCAAGGAAACATAGAATTTTTCTAATTAAGCGTTAAAGTGATTCAATTATGAGGAATGCTCTCTTGTGGGGCTAAAATCCATCCCAGACAAGAGTACAGCAAGGCTTTGGACAATTCTGGGGAGGCTCTGCTGACCGGTGGGTCAAGAAACAGCACATCTCCAAAATGGGATTTTTTTTCACTTATGAAAAGCACTGAATTGTGCTCTCTGAAAGTGCAAAAGGCAGTGGAAAAACAAGAGAAAATTGTACAGACAAGGAACGAGAGACACAGACAGGCTTCTTGAGCTGCAGAAGAGGGGCCAAGCAAAAGCACACACACGAGGATTTCAGGCTGCTGGGGCTGTTAGTGGGGGTGCTGCCCCAGTGCCTTCCAATCTGGCATGG
Source organism: Lepidothrix coronata (assembly GCF_001604755.1). Classification (NCBI taxonomy): domain Eukaryota; kingdom Metazoa; phylum Chordata; class Aves; order Passeriformes; family Pipridae; genus Lepidothrix; species Lepidothrix coronata. The sequence goes on from NW_016690280.1 coordinate 2,552,908, forward strand.
ACAGGACGAGGTTGCATTTTGAGCAACCTGACAGAATGGCTTTTGTCAACACATTCCTCATAACAAATCTCAAACCCCTTGATGAGACTTGCTAATTGGCACATCCAAGTACTGTGACTGACAGCTGTCAAGCCAACACAGTCCAGTGTCAGCTCTGCGAGGCAGCCAAAGTGAAAAACATTCCACATCTCATAAAAGGTGCATAATTATTTTTATCTTGAAAACAAACAGCCCCCCTACCCACAGGGCTGATGTCTCTGACAATACCAGCTCTGTGGTGGCTGCAGCCCTGCCTGGCTGTGGTGCTCAGTCCGGTCCCAGGAGGGGCTGCCAGTCCCACTAGGGCCAGGCTGCAATGAGCTGTTCAGAGAGAACAGCTACTCCATTACAAAAATAAAATAAATAGTAAAAAACCCATTACAGACACTGTCTAGACAAACATAGCCACCTTCCAGGCCTCTCTTCCCTCCCATCTAGTCCATTTGCCTTCACACACTCCAGCTGGCCTGTCCAACATCCCTTCCTGGTCTAATGCTCTGTGCTCATGACATCTCCATTTGTTTAAGTGTCTGGGAAGCTCCTTCCCAGCCAGTACCACACACTTGCAGGGACAGCAGCAGCACAGACAACCAGCCCCACAACTGCAGCTCCTGGAGCCAGGGCTGAGCCAGCTTTACCCTGGCTGGAGAGGGCCTTGGGAAGCACAAAGGTGGGGCAGATTGAAGCTCAGTCCAAATCCTCACCAAGAAACTGAATAATTTGCTGGATTGATGGGCTGAGGCCAGCGGTATGAGGTTCAACAAGGTCCAGTGCCAGGTCCTGCCCTTGGGTCACAACAGCCCTGTGCAGCACTCCAGGCCTGGGGCAGAGAGGCTGGAAAGCTGCCCAGTGGAAAAGGGCCTGGGGGTGCTGGTTACAGCAGCTGAACATGACCCAGAAGTGTGCCCAGGTGGGCAAGAAGCCAATAGAATCCTGGCCTGTATCAGCAATAGGGTGGCCAGCAGGACCAGGGCAGTGATTGTCCCTCTGTGCTGGGCACTGCTGAGGCACCTTGAGTGCTGTGTCCTGTTCTGCAAGAAAGACATTGAGGGTCTGGAGCATGTCCAGAGAAGTGAATGGAGCTGGGGAAGGGTCTGGAGAGTCAGTCATGTGAGGAGCATCTGAGGGAGCTGGGGGAGCTCAGCCTGGAGAAAAGGAGGCTCAGGAGGGACCTTCTGGTTCTCTACAACTCCCTGACAGGAGGGGGGAGCCAGGGGGAAGTCGGGTTCCGCTCCCTGGGAACAAGGGACAGGACAAGAGGAAATGGTCTCAAGCTGTGCCAGAGGAGGTTCAGACTGGACATCAGGGAGAATTTCTTCACTGAAAGGGTTGTCAGGCATTGGAAGGGGATGCCCAGAGAGGTGATGGAGTCATCATCCCTGGAGGTGTTCAGGAAATTACTGGATGCGTCATGTAGTGCTCTGGTCTGGTTGACAAGATGGGGATGGGTCACACGTTGGACTTGATGACCTCGGAGGTCTTTTCCAACCTAAATAATTCTGTGATTCTGCAAATATTCATGCAGGGAGCATAGCACAAGCTGCCTGTCATTGCTCTCTGCCATCAGCACAGCTACATCTGCCATGGGGACAAGACCCTACGACAGAAATCTCTGCCCCACCTCAGATCCAGACTCTGCAGAATTCAAAACTGCATTTAACTGATGAGGGTGGTGAAGAACAGAACAGGTTGTCCAGAGAGGTGGCAGGTGCCCCATCCCCGAAAACATTCAAGGCCAGTGTGGACAGGCCTCTGAGCAACGGATCTGGTTGAAAATGTCCCTGCTCTTGGTCTTCTCAGTAGACAAGTTGGATACAGCAAGTTCAGACCAAGAGCCAGCAACACGATGGATGTCCTTCCCAAACTCCTCCTCCACTGTTTATATGAAGCTCAATGAAAAAAGTAAATTTTTTTTTACATTTCCAAATCAGTCTGGGGAAATGGGTTTCTGTCCTGGGTGGTGGGGTGACGCAGAGTGTCCTATGTTCCCACAGCTTCAGGGCACCAGCTCCCATGGGAGCAGAGCCCAGAGGGCTGTGAAACAAGTGTATAGCAGTAGGTGACCTTCCATGACCCAGATAATTTGTGCCCTACTTTACTTAATCCCTGGAAATCCTGGACCATAACCTAAGGACCTGCCTTCAGCACACTGTGCTAAAATTAAACCAGACTTTTTCCAGTGAGGTTTACATACCTCAGCCATGTATTTCTCTCCTCAGAAGCCTTGCAATTTAACTATTTCCAGTCCAGAAAGGTGAACTGTGGATAGACTTTGTCAAGCACAGATGAACCACCTCTGTGGGCACAGGGGTCTGGGGCAGCATCAGTGTTGTCTGGTTGAACTGTAAGAGTTGAAGGCCTCAGTTTTGCCACCTGCCAATGGAGATGATGATACCCTTCTTCACAAAGCATCCTATCTACCCCAAATGAAAGTGTGAGGAAATGTCTAAGGGCTATTTTTCTGAATTATAATTACTATTGAAAAATTTGAGGACAGGAAAGACTCTGATTGTTACTTGGGAATAAGCAGCGATCATTGCTGATACATCCTCTCACCTAATTTTCTTTGTGTCCATACACATATCTTGGCTTGCTGCTCCAAATTTACACCTCTGTGTCCCCTAGGCAGGACAGAGACTGGCTTTCCATCCAGCTAGAGAAAATCTGGTGGCCAAGAAGCGCGTGTTCTCTTACCCCCAGCAGGAAGCAGGTGCCATGTTCTCAGGCAGGAAGATGCACCCTCAAAGGGATGAACTGTATCAAATGAATAGTTCAACATAATTTGGCCCAGGTTCAGCTGACCTAAATTCTGCCTAATTTACCAGCCTAGTGTGGTCTGTGGGAAGACCCACAGCTTTCAGCAGCATCTGCCAACAGCAAACATCAGACAGAGACAAAGGTGGAAATTAGGGCATCTGAATCTGGGCCAGTGCTTTTCAGTCCTGAGATCCCATCCATTGCTGTGGTCCTGTCCCTGCCACTGGGATGGGAGGCCAGGAGCCCAGCCATTCGTCATCCTGAGGATTCTGGATATTATTTTGCTTCTAACGTTGGACTGACAGCAAGAAATTGAGAGGTGAAAGAGCAGCCTTTTGGGAGAGAGAAACAGAAAGGGAGCCCATCAGCACCGGGAAAATGACACCAAAAACGTGGTGTAAAAGAAGATGAAAGACTGAAACCTTGTTCGCTCACAATTTGTTAATCAAAGCCTCCTGCCATGGTGTTTAATCCAGGCTGTGGTCCTGGCTGCAAGGCTGTTCACATCCAGAGCTGCTGCAGTTGTGAATGTGCAAACGTGCAGCAAAAGGTAAATCCAAGAGCAGTGGCCCATCAGCCAGCACGACACGTGCATCGCTAAGGCTGCCTGTGTGCAGCCTTCGTGGCTGTGCTCATCTCCTCTCCCTGTGCATTACAAGGCTAGGCCAGCATGTGATGGAGACCTGGAACTTCAGCTGAAAATCAGGAGCTACAATTCACAAGCAAATTGTTTCCCCATTCATTATTCATCCATTTCAAGCAGTGCACGCTACTTTTGCTGCCACTTCACCACGTTTCAATCATTTCCAGTAAAGCAAATCAATCATTTACATGACTTACTATTTGGTTCATCCTACACACAGCTAAAAAAGACAAGGGCTCTCCCTGAATGAGGACAGCACACTACTCGAATGAGGCTGACAAGAACAGGATCTCTTTGGCTCATCTCCTGCCACTCAGTGACAGCAATTTAGAAAGGTCTGTTTGACAGTAATTTCCTCTTTACATTCTTATTCTGCCTGACTGTAAAACTACCAGTGCAGAAACAAAACCGTTCAGAAAAAGACAATCAACCATTGGAACCAGGTGCCTCTCAATTTACCAGCTGAGATTTGCAACAGCTTTTTGAGCAAAAGCAGGGAAGACCACAGGCTCCATGGCATGCTACCAAAATGGGTCATACCTCCTGGGCATCATCCACTTTTCCCAGGGATCCTGTGACTTTTAAGTACACTGTATCACCAGGATGTCCCTCCTATATGGGGGGTACTGGCAGCCCCTGAAAGCTGCCTGGATGGTTTGCAGTGCTTGTTTTGGGACACTTATTGGGCTCACTGCTCAGGGCACTCTCAACCCTGGGCTCAGTTACGTGTGGAGGGACGAGTTTTGGAGCCTGACACATATTCCACAGATGTATCTCCCTGCTACAGAGTCTTTCTGATGCTTTATTATTCTTGAGATCTCACCTCTTGCAATCTTCTACCCAGGCACTAAGCCACTCTGCTGCTGAGCTGCCAGAGGATTTACTTATACATGTCTTCTCCTTGGAACAGTCTCAAAATCTGTGTCAGTCATGATCACCCTCAAATTCCACATCAGGCAGCTTTCCTCACCTACCTGGAAATATTATTTTAGCCTGCTGTCATAAAGAGACAGATTGGAATCAATTTTAGATCAAGCTATTTAAAATATCGCATCCTCCTTTTCAAATCTGACTAACTGCAGGCCACACACACCCCCTTGAGATGCCTGAACTGCTGGTGCACATCGTGGGCATAAATCCCCATCCTCTACAGGTTACACCTACAGAAGTGAATGATCGTGTGTAAAAACTTAGCCCTTAAGTTGTGATGTTTCAACAAGGAGAAAAATTACAACAGGGGAAGGGAATAGCTAAGATTATGAGAAAACATAAAATCAGGGATTAGATGGGAGGAAAGGAAGCTTTGCAGGAGGTCAGCTTCTCACAGACATGCTGCCAAAGGGCTAAATGTGCTATCTGAATGTAAATAAGATGATGCACAAACAGGACTGGGGAAGCCAGTCTGTTCTAATGCAGGTGAGATTGAGGTGAGCAGGAAATCCCTTCTGAGTATGCAAGAAATCATTTTCATCACAGCTCTGGCTGTGCCTGTATAGCCCAGCACATATGGAACTACATATACTAAGGAACACATGCTCCCCACTGGGGGGAGAGAGTCCTTCAACAACATCAGGACCTTTACTGCATCTTTTATGATACAGCTGGGGATGAAAATCCTTTCTCCTCTGCCTACGCCCCTCAACAAGCAGCTCTACCAGACATCTCTCTATCTATAGCTGCAGAGGTTGTCAGATTAATCCTAGCCCTTTTCAAAAATCCGCCCACTATATTTTCCCCTTAGAGACTTGTGTGTCTGCAAATCTGCTGTGTGGCTGCGAGTTCACGTCCCTGAAACCTGAGCTGCAAAGGGAAGAGACATTGCAGGCCTGATCACAGCACTGACACCACGTTACCTGTGCAGTACATCTACAGGAGGGCGAGTTCGGGGACCTTCTCTTTGGCTGTCGTGTCTCATCTCCTCGGCATTGCCAGAAAATATCTTGGAGGTCCACAGAGAAACAACAGGGATGAGATAAATAACAGGAGACTCAGCAATGAGGAGGAGGAAGTACCCTTAACACACACACACGCACACACACAAAGAAGTAATATGAAAGAGAACAGAGGATACTTTCCTTACATGCTTAACTTCAAGATAGACAGTAAGGCTAAAGAGATTTCTTATTCAATCTTTTTCTTTGCCCTTTTCAATAAAAGTATTCTGGTTTGCTTCTGACATTCTCCCTGTCAGAGCACAGAGAATCAGGAGTACAACAATACCAGTTTGTCTTCTGTACTCAGGAGAAGAAAACGGGGAAGAAAAGCTTTAAAAAACCTGCCCAGTTCCAGACTTCCTTTATGTACTGTGAAGAAGGACGCAAGGAGCAGAGCATCTACTCTTTCCCCAGTCACCTTCAACATGAGGCACACAGCAGGCTGTAGGGTTCAGTCTCAACTCTTGCATTCACTGGAGGAAAATGACTGATTTATGGGACTGTGGCATTGCTTCTAGGCCAAACACAACCAGAGGCTCAGCACTGAGATGTCTCATAAAGCATTAGCCTGGCTCTCTTTTCTGCCGGCCTTCTGTTTGTGCAGGCGGGAGGCACTTCCTCTGTGCTTTGCTGTGCTTGGCAGCATCTTGGGAATGCTAAGTCAGGCAGATTGCCTTTCAGGCATGGGAAGATTTCGGCTGAAACCATAAATAGATTGTACATCTTCATCCGCGGCTTACGCTGAGCTTATCAGCACACAAACAACACGGGAGAAAGCTCAGCCCATCACCCACACCCTGAAGGGGCTCTTCTGAGGGACCTGCACGAGCCCACATGAAACCTGGATGCCCCAGCTGCTCCCAGAGAGAGAGGCACAGCACAGGCCACATGCCAGGCAAACCACAATTTGCTGGATCCAGTGGAAGGGCTGATATCTCTAAGCCCAGGAAATACACTAATATATCCACTAGTATGCGATCAGCTGTGCAAAGGACTGTGCTGGTAAGACATAATACAGTAACTTTACTTACTGAGAAATTTTATGTACTTGATGCATTGATTTTCCTTGTCAGTATGGGAAGTCTGGAGAGCCTAAATATCTATGAGCACCCCTGCATATGCACTGTTTCTAGAGGCAGTTACTCTCCTCAGATCCAGGCATGAAGGCAAGGTTATTTCTGACTCCTTGAGTAACAAATGATTACCCATATCCTCCCCTCTGATGACAGCTCATCCTAATTTTACATGTTATATCCATGTTACATGTTATATCTCCCTTGTCCTCTTCTCAGGCCCAATGGGGTCCTACAGTTCATGTTGAGAGAGACCCAGTGGTTTCCCCAAGGAGGTGGCTGACAAACAGAAGGGATTACAGAGAGCACATAAAGGCTCACAGAAGTTGGATGCTGGAGGAGACTCAGGACAAGGAGTCACCAGAGGCAGCAAATTCCTTTCCTCAAAGTGTTTTTCACCTTTCTGCTTCTTTCCCTGGTCTCACCCACCAGCTCCTTGCATCCCAAGCCACAGTTCTCAGTCCCTTCTCTGGCATTGCATGTTGCTCTTCCAACTTCTCCCAGCAATTTACTCCAAACATTCCTCACAAATACTTTTTTCCCCTTCAAAAGGCATTAAGAAAACACATGAGGGAAAGCAGAGAAACCAAGTCTAAACAAATCCAGGGCACTTCAATCTAAACTTGAGATCACTGACACTTTGCCATTAGTCTTTCCAGCCTCCACCCTTTCAGCTGAACGCTTCCATTTCAGCTGCAAGCTCTTTGGGGCAACAATGTCTTTTTTATTCTGGCCTTAAGACATTCTTTGGGGAATGATTAAAGTCTGAAGTGGGCAGAAACACAGACTTTTTGGAGTTTACAAAAGCCCAGGATCTCCTTCTCTCATGTTCCATAGGCAACTGAATGGTTGCATATGAAACGCCAGGAGCAAGAGCTTGAGCTGAGCAACTGGCTAACTCAGGGCATGGCAGCTCACACACACCATCTGGAGCAAATCATAACAGTTTGGAGCTGAAAAGTGCCAACTGGCACAAGCTCAGACCCAGCCCCAAAAGCCAAGAGTGCAGCTCTGTCAGTGAGGACCAGGCAGTCAGGGGAACTCCCTTGGCTTGAGCTGGATACTCTTGGAAAATGGAACTGCTGCAACAGAGCACCAGAGGGGCTGTCCATGTGCTCCATTCCAAACCCCAGCAAAGGTTGCTCAGCTCAGAGGTTCCAGCAAACTCTGCCATTTCACCTCTTGTCAAGGAACTACCTCCTGTCATTTGCTGAACAGATGTTTGAAAGCAAACGTGAAGTGCCAAGGGTCAGTCCTGAAGTAGTGGCTGACAGGTTTCCAGGTTGTCTCACAGAAGCTTGGCTTGATGCCATAGGGACATATGAACCAGAAACTCAGAGGCTGAGCTTGCTGGCCAGGCTGTAGGCAGCCCTGGCTCTGGAAAACAGCCAGAACCTCCTCCTCAGCTTCCTCTGCTCTTTCCCCCACCCCAGCCCCCAGTTTTCTTCCCTGTTTTCAGACCACTGCCCTTCCTCTTGCAGTGCGTGTCCAGTGCTCTCACATGCCTCACACACCCCATAGGGACATCAAAATACACTGACCCCCCCCACAGACCAGCTCCCACCTCTCCTTTCCTCTCCAACTCTCCAAACACAGCACAACCCTACCAAGCCCATTGCAAACATATTTTTATGGGCCAACCTGTGAGTTACAGACCTAAAGCACTGACATACAGATGTGTGTGCCCCTCTGCACTCCTACACAACCTCAGAGATGATTCCCAGATATCCCAGCAACCATGGCACTAGAAGCCTCTGCCCTGGGAAGGAAAGGGACCTTTGCATTCCAACCTGATGCAGAAAGCCCAGGACTGGCACCACTGGGAATCTGGCTATAAACAAACTAGGGTGCAAGGCCTTCCAGTAAAGCCCAGCAGAGCAGTGCTGTCATGCAGGGACCACTCCACCTCCATGTCCCCCCTCTTCTCACCTTGAGCAAACCCCACCCTGGTCCTGTTGATGTGCAACCACAACACCTCCACAGTGTTGTCCTCACTGTCATTTTGATCAGTCATTCCTCTCCTATTTCCCAACTACATTGCCTCTGACAGGAAACATCAGCTATCCATCCTCTCACCCGTGTCCCAGTAGCAGCTCTCATCTCTCAGTTCTGATCTGCAATATTGCCTGCCATCACTTTTGCCCTGTTCCTTTTTCCTGGCACTTGGACAAAACACCTCAGTGTTGACTTGTAACATTTTTTGGTTTATTCTTTCCTAGGAGAACTGCCAGTCATGTCACACTGACCCACATTGCACAGTTATTTCTGTCAGGCAGAAACATCCTTTTCAAGAAACAAATGCTGTTTTCCCCTGTGATCTCAAAACTGATGGCAGCCCAGGTTCTTCTTGGGTGATGTCAATTTTATGAGTTAGTTACACAACCTCTTTGGCATGTCAGATGGAAAAAAAACCCCAAACAAACAAAAAACCAGAAGAGAGAAAACCTAATACGTAAGTTGCAAAAAAAATTCCAGGCCACAGAACAGCAGCTTTTCCTGCTGTGGGGCTGTACTGGCTCTGCCCAGTGTGATACAGAGGGCGTCCAAGCACCAGCAAGTGCATCATGGACCTGTTCCAGAGCTCAGCATGACAAATTATGCCCTTTACAAGGGGACCAGAAGACAATAGTGAACTTGTGACACACCAGATCCTAACTAGCTCTGACAGGACAATAGAAAAATTCATAAATAGAAAAGCAACATTTCTGGACTGCTTTCAAAGTGCAAAAAAGGGACAGAAGATTTTGAGTGACCTGAGCCGAGAGAGAGGAAGTCTGGATCAATGAAAAACTTTGAAAAGACTTGACAGAAGATACCCCTGGTCTTCTGACACAGGTCCAAGGCTGGAAAAGCCAACGCTTGTATGGAGCATCTGCCTGAAGCATGTCATGGTGAGCAGTCACCACTTGGTAGGAAGGATGGTTGGGAATCCCATTTCAGGGGCATGGTGGTATCAGGAGGCTGTTTCTCTGTATTGCATTTGTAACATACAGAAATAGGCAAACCACTCCAAAACCTCATCCTAAAGAACAGAATATATCCATTGTCATTCCCCTGAAAACAGGCTCTTAGTTTTCCCAGAGAAGCTACATGCTTAGTGTCACTTTTTTACATCACTTTGCCTGTAAAGCCAGGATGATCAGGAAGTATTTGAATCCAGATCTCTTTTAGAGAGAAAAAATAAAATTTATAAACTTCTATAAAAATCCAAACCAAAATAGATCCCACATAGATGATATTTTTAAGATTTAATTTCCAAAATTCAGTCAGAGAGAACAGCCATGACTAGTTAACAAAGGGATGTTCCCAGGTGGAACAGAGCACCCAACATCAACAAAAAACCGCAAAACTAACAGGTCTTAAATTTTTCCTACGCATTGGGCTCAATTTGTCCTACGCATTAGGTTCAATCTGACATCCAGGAAAACCTCCAACATCTAAAACCAAGTGCATTAAAGTGTTTATCCCTGCCATGGCAACAAAGAAAAAGCTGTGAAACACCTCCAGTCTGAGGCACACCCACTGGATGGAACCATCAGGCCTGTGATGAATTCAGTCATTTTGAGTAAGCGAATTAATGTGCCGTGGATGTCACAGTGAGGTGGTCTAAATTCGGAGCGTTAAATACACGCTGCGATTCTTCTTGTGTTCACCTCCACATTAAATTAGAAGCCAATAATTCTTGATCTATGGCCTAGTGTTCAATTTGCTCAGTTAATTTTGCAACTTAAAAGGCTATTGAATACCTTGGAGAAAGAAAACTACACACAGAACAAATGTGATCTCATCAAATCCTCTGCCCGCTGACTGCAGCTGAAGAGTTAGCACAGCCAGTTCAGCAGTTCCCACTGGGAAGAGAGCTCAGAGTGGGTTAACCAGGAAAACACTCTGTTGTATATAACTCCTCCAACCAAACCCAAAAATGTTTGCTTTTTTTTCACACCTATCTCACCCTTTTTCTAAACAGCCTCCTCCTAAGGGAGTTCTGAAATACCTGCTGCAGAGATACAATTCCAAACCCTGACACCTGGAGCGCTGCACTTTTGGGCGTCACAAAGCTGAGATAACAAAACTCTGCTCCAGCACCCTGTGTGGACATCTGGCACAGAGGTTTCCATGACATGCTTTTCCTATTCTCCAGCATCCTGGGCACCATCAGCAGCTCCCAGCCAGGGAACAATACAGGACTTGAACGACCAGGACCAGCAATTCCAGCAGGGAGCTGAGCACTTACACCTTGGCAAACCCAGACCTACACCGCTTCCTTGTGGTCAACCATAGTCTCATACCCGAGGGAATGGTATGAAGCTGCATCAGGGGAGGCTTAGGTTGGATCTCAGAAAAAGGTTCTTCCCCCAGAGGGTGGCTGGGCACTGAACAGGCTCCCCAGGGCAGTGGTCACGGCCCCAAGGCTGACAGAGCTCAAGGAGCATTTGGACATCACCCTCAGGCACATGGTGGGACTATTGGGGTGTCCTGTGCAGGGCCAGGAGCTGGACTTTGATGATTCTCATGGGTCCCTTCCAATTCAGGATATTCTATGATTCTTGCACAGCAAGAAACTAGCCCAGCTCTTGAGAGGCCACATAAGTGCTGTACCTAGAGGGCCACCACATCTCCTCAGGAAATGCTAGGCATATTTCCCAACTAAGTAAACTTGAACCCTTAGCACAGGGGAAAGAGAAAGAGGCAGCTCCCACTGGGCTTGGGGTGAATTCTTGGCAGTGGTTGTGTTTCTCATCGCCAGTGCAGCCACAGCTAATGTTTCCTTTAGTGAATTATCTTTACAGCCAGGAAGTGGGTCTTTCCATCTGGACAGTGTCAGTCTCTTAGCTTATTCTGCTTAAATGTTAACAAAACCCTGCTGCTGCCTTTATTTCCCCTCCTCAGGGATACTTGGAATTTTTATTTTTCTTCATAACCACTGAAGAATACATATTTCACAGAGTCCCATGATCTTATAAAAGGACTAAGAGCGAAAGAAAATCACACTGGGCCTCAAGGTTATCTGTTTAGCCTAAAAAAAAAAAAGCAGGCATAACACAAAACACAAAGACAAGAGGTTGCACAAGAAATTTGCGGGGCCTTAGGGGATGAAAGTCTCATTTACCAAATAGATTTCACAGAGAAATCCCATGAGAGAAAACAGATATAACTAGATATAAACATATTTGCACAAACAATGTGAAGGGTCTGTTATGAATGGATATCTATAGTTTGCTGGAAGTGAGATAGAGAGAGGCTTAAGGGCAAAAAAAAAACCCCATGGCTGAGCCAGCCTGAGAGAGTAAAAACTTTACTATCCTGAGAGGAGCTCAGGAGGGGTTTCACCCCTCTGCCTTATCCACAGGCAGCACAGAGGAGCCACTGTGGGATGAACAACTCTGGGTCTTGCACAGCCTCAGTGAATACAACCCAGCATATTTTTCACCTCTCACACAGCCTGGACACAGGAATCTTCTCCACAAACAACGGGCTGTTCTCTAGGGACTTTGCCTGGTCTCATCAGTGTGGAAAGCATTGGGACACCCAACACCTTCCTTCAGCACTTTAAGCCTCCTGTAGCAAGAAAACTTCAACCCATTTTACTCCACTGCAGTTCTCAACACTCATTCTCTTCCTGAGCACAGAAGAAGAAGGATGGAAGCACATTTGCATCCTGGCTCCTCCTGGCAGGGCTGGAGCAGCAGGAGGGACAGGATGAGAGGAAATGGCCTCGAGCTGTGCCAGGGGAGGTTAAGGTTGGACATCAGGAAGAATTTCCTCATGAAAGGGTTGTCAGGCATTGGAAGGGACTGCCCAGGGAGGTGGTGGAGTCCCCATCCCTGGAGGTGTCCAAGGAACAATTGGACGTGGCACTCAGTGCTCTGGGCTGTTTGACAAGGTGGGCATCAGTCACAGTTTGGACTCGATGATCTTGGAGATCTTTTCCAACCTCAGTGATTCTGTGATTCTGAGAGGAGCCCTGTAGGACCATGCTACTGGAAGCACTGTGGCTCCTTTGGGATTGGGAGGAGAAGCAGCTGTGCTTGGAAGCTATAAGTGATCACACTAATTAGGGCTGTGCAAAGTGCCTATGCTGTCAGCCACAACTCAGCTCCTTCAGAGCAGGAGACTTCTACACCCACAGCCCATCACTGCAGCTATTTCTGTCCCACCCTGAAGGGACCTGAGGTGCTGACTCAGGAGGTCACACAAAGGCAGAGGAGCCAAACTTTTGAAAAAAGTTGAGAAAATCTGCTCTGGTTTAACTCCCATCAGGTGTTAGCCTTTGGCATCAGCATCTGTGAGAAGTTTTCATCTCTCCCACATTAGCTGTCATTTAGCTGAAGAATTCTCATCAGCTTCCTCTTAATTCTTTAATCCCTGCTGCTTCCTTCCACTGGTGTCCCTCAATACTCAGAGGATAACCTCCACTCCCCACCTCTCCTACACCAAGTGGAAACAACAATTCTCCAAAGGGAGATGTAACTGGGGGAAGTATCCTTGGGTTACCAGACCACTGGAAGACCTACTGTATTTTAAAACATAGCTATGCAAATCAGTAGTGCTTTGCACTGCCTTCTGCAAACAGGGACAGAGGGAGAACCAATTTTTAAGTGGTGTCATTTCAGAATGCCCCCAAAGTATTTTATTTTCTCCTTCTTATTGGACTGAAAAACCTGTGAATCATAAATTCATTGAATGGTTTGGGTTGAAAGGGACTGTAAAGATCATCCCATTCCAACCCCCTGCCATGGGCAGGGACAGCTTCCACTAGACCAGGTTGCTCCAAGCCCCATCCAACCTGGCCTTGAACACTTACAGGGATGGAGCAGCCACAGCTTCCCTGGGCAACCTGTGCCAGGGCCTCACCACCCTCAGACGGAGGAATTTTTTCCTGATATCTAATCTAAACCCGATCTGTCAGTTTGAACAGTTAATGTGTCTCAGATACAATGTTTTGTTTGTCCTCGAGCAAAATACTTGGGAAACTTTGGCAAAGGCAAGCAAAGGATTAGACTGCACCAGGATCAGACTCCTCCAAAACAGCTGGAGAAGTTTCTCTTGTACCTCCCAACCCAGGGGTTAAAGAGCTCACCTGAGAGATGGTCCCATACAAACACACACGTGCTCCACATCAGGTGGAATCCTCCTCCTCCTCCCTTCCATGGGATCCCTGACAAAGCTGCTTTTATTGTGAGAGCAGGGGAACAGCCTTTAGGTAAAAGAGTAAATTGCAAAAAACCACTGTCTTCCACGCTGTGGGCATGTCAGGCACACCTCTGGATGGAAAGTGAGTATCACTTAGTCCAGCCCTTAGTTTTAATTCAGCTGTCCCTGCCCAAAACATTTGAGAAATGTCAAGAAATGTCCATTATAGATCAAACTTGTGAAGAGTTTAGTCGTACTCCAACTACATATTTTTCCATGGAAAAATGACTCATCGGGGCAAAATATCTATTTTTAAGTCAAGTTCATCTTCACCACAAAAAATACTCGGTTCAAGACAGGACCTAAGAGGGCAGGTGGTTGCTATGCAACTCCTGACAGAGAATAGCAAGTCAGAAAGGTACTTTCACAGAATTAAGATGTTTATAAAGTTGAACCAATCTCATAAAGTGCTATTTTCACTGTTTCACGTTCTATTTAATAATTATAAAAATCTGGCAAATAAAGCCAAATAACGAAAGGATGATGTTTCTTGGAGCAGATGAGCCAGGATGTTTAACTAGGAAAATTCTGTCTTTATGGAGAAAATATGTATATTTTCACAAGATAAGAACTGTGCTTTTCTAAAGGAAAAAATACTAAATAGCCAAGAGGGCTTTCTTGCCAAGTTGGACAACTTTACAATCCCACTCCAAGCTGCCTGCATAGAGCACTATGAAGTTTTTACATATAATGTAAGTCCTGCCTCTCCCTTTCAGGGCGCTTGTGCTCTCTAAGCCTTCCTGTAGCTTCCCAGCTTCAGGTGACCTCGCTTTGCAGAGCTCCCAGGCAAGATTACACCATATCTTCTCCTGAAAAACTCTCAGAGAAGCCTTAAAGACTGGCACAGAGACTCACAGGCAGCTGCTGCTGAGAATTGGAGGCAACTCAACAGAATTTGGGAGAGATAAGAGGAATATGTGTGTTTAAAGAAAAAAAATAAAATAAAATAAAAGCAAAGAGTGAGATGAGACGGAGCTCCCCAGATAGCTGAGAATCACTCACTGGCATATAAATATTCCCCCAGGTTTGCTCTAGCTAGATGGACAACACTCCTGCACTCATCCTGGGCCATTCTGCACAAGCAATGATGGACAGACATTGGGCAGTCATTGCTGAGCTGTGGCAACAGGACCAGTGAAGCCCTGCAGCAATTTGGCACCTCATCCATCTCCAGATACTGTTCTGAATTCAAGCTGCCCTGTAGGGCAAGGTCTTTCCATGCAGATTACTGTCATTTCAGGGTCAAAACTATATTTACTCATCCCTGGGCATTTCTGTGGTATCTCCATACAAAATCCAAGCTCATAACTTTAATCACTTTTCTTACTCCCTTCCATGAATCAGAGCTATCTCTTCTGTCATTTCAGCAGTCAGGCACAACACAGCAGCTGCAGACGTGACAGTTACTAGAAGGAATTCAGACTGATTTTGGGACAGGCTGACCCATATTATTCATCCCCTGAAGCAACATAACCCCTCTCAAGAAATGCAGTCAGGGAAGGAGAAAATAATGCCAGCTACAGCTTTTCAGCTCTTCAAGAAGCATTCCTGCATTGATCCTAATGACAGTCTGTGACTAGATCACTCACTAATGGGCAGAGAGAGAGATGTTAATGGGGTGAAAAATGGCCCAAAATATGCAGAAAGTTTTGGTATTGTTACTTCATAGGATATGTGATGCTTCTCCAGGTAGTGGAAAAGTGCTTTTAGCCAGGTAAGAGAAAGAGGCTGCTCATCTAATGCCAAGATGCCTGACCCATAGCACCAAGACAGGGAAGGAGAGGTTTGCTGGTTTCTGGTCATCCTCCAAGACAGTCTAATGCACTACTCCTATCAATCCATCATGATGGAGCAGGTCAAAAGCCCCAGCCCAGTTCCACCCAAGCCAGGAGTTGTTGTTGTCCAGCTCCGAACAATGTGAGGCCTTTGCCAGCTTCCTCCTCCAACACAAAGGAAGGCAAGAATGTCCCAAAGCAAACGCTGCTGGAACCAGCCAGCCCTGGCACACAAACCCCTCAGCCACGGTGCAATTGTGTGTCTTATCAGGGGCTTTCCCCACAAATCCAATACACGGAGGCGCCGTGTGCGCACTTGCCAGAAATAGCAGCTGCCTTTTAAATAAGGACAAAGCCCACGACATCCTGGAGGTGAACATCACGGGCAGCGAGGGAGAGCAAGTCTGGGGGCCAAGAGCCAGCTTGACGACGCAAAGTGCTTTCCAAGGAAAAACAGAAGGGCACCTCCCAGTCCAGTCCACCAGGGATTGCTGGGGTTTTGGTCCCCAAACAACTAGGCCAAGTGGCCTTTTGTTATTTGGATGATGGTGACTGTAACCTTTTGTGCCAGACATCAGAGACACACCCTCTGCTCCAAAGTCTGCCATAAACAAGCATGTGGACCAAGAATGCATTTTTCCAAAACAAGGAGGGGGGAAAAAAACAATAGGGCAAAAAAATGGTTAGGAATGGGAACACAGAGACATGGTTCTTTTCTTTTGTTCTGTTTCCCCAGAAGTTCCCAGCAGTTTAATCAACCGATTTCCAGGCCAGGACACAAGCCTGTTGCTCTTTTCTGCTGTCTCTGGGAGAAGGTGAAGTGTTAAAAGTGCAGAGGCCGGGGAGAGAAGGAGAGCACTCCATACAGAATACAAAAGCAGCCAACCCACAAATCTGTGCATCAGCATCTTCACTTGGCAGCAGCAAAGAAAACCACCACATGCAATTATGGTAGGTAATCTTATTTTCAAGTTTGAAATAATTTGTCCTGGGATGGAAGTTGGGCACCACAACCACTTACCCAGTAAACCACACACAGCAATGAACGGCTGCAGGGAGGGAAGGGAGGATATAATAATCTTATTTCTATTCAGCAAACCATACCACTCACATACTGATATTCCCACATATTTTAAGATGTCAGTGCAGGGGAGTTGCACTTTTTTTTTTCCTCTGCAAGATTGTCAGAGGAGAAAACACAGGGGAAAGCAAGACGACTCAATCCAGCCTGGAATACAGCTCTGATGGCTGCTCCCAGATGGGTTCCCAAACCTCCCAACAGGATGCTGTTGTGCATTATCAGCAAGGCACAACTTTCCATGTACATTAATGAGAAACACTGCTGTGCTACCAATTTGTCTGGCTTGGTCTTGGCAGTATTTCTAGGCTGGAAATCCCATAGTTCACATAACTGGTCTATTCACCCCGCTGCTTAATCTGTCTTCACTTGAGAAGATGAACTCCGTATATAAACATGCAGTGCTGTATATAAACAGCCCCCAGGCCCATGGACAGCAAGAATTAAGCACTGCTTGCTGTGTATATGTGTACATGCATGTGTGTGTGTGTCTGGGAAAGGGGCTGTTGTTTTCTTGTTTATTGTTGTATTCTAAATTGTAAATGCAAAGTTATCCAAACCTCAGGCTGGGCTCCAACCTCAGAGATAAGTCCTGACCAGAGAAGGGCTCACAGGGGTAGACTCACAGGCGACAGGATACTCCACTGTTTGTTGTGCTTGGCAGTTTAATAGAGATTTCACTCTTTCTGAAACTAAATTAGGGGGAAAACACCTAAAACCAAGTGATCCATCCTGATTTCTGGAAAAGAAGAGGATTCGTGGACTGCAGGAGACTGTATTGGCTGGTGGGGCAGGGGATGAACTGGCATTCTGTGAGAGGGAGACCCAGCCTGCTCCCCTGACCCATCCACCTGGAATACAGGGAATTTAGCTGCTTGGTGCTCAGCCCCCCTCCATTCCCCAAAAACACACATCCCCCACACACACCCCATGTTATGGCCCCACTCACAGGGCCCAGGCTGTTTCCTATAAAGAAATTACAACAGTGAAGATCATGTTTTCCTGCTTATTCTTTACAGAATTTGTGAACTTAAATGAAAACAAATCTCTGATTCTTGGAGATTTTTCTCATGCTTTTTTGGTTGGTGCTTTAATTCTCTTCTTGATGTTAACACTGGCTTCTCTCAAAAATGTCAGAAATTATCAATAAAGGGGGAAACAAAATAAAACAACAACAACAAAAAAACCCCTAGAAACTTTGAAGCCAGGGAGGGAATTCCCACATGCATCACTGAGCAAAACACCCTGGATTTCAGGAAGTGCACGTGGCTGGCTGAGCAGTCTGTCTGGCTGAGGCATGTCGTGTGAACCAGCAGCAGGTCTGGGCTGTGCAGGAGGAGCAGAGCACATCGTGTGCCTGTGACAAGCACAGACACTGTGAACATCTCTGCTGGGAAAAGTTCAAGCCCCTGAAATAAGAAATGGTGGAGGAAAATATGTGATTTGAGACCCAAACAGCCAATGCTCTGCACAACTCCTGCCTCATTTCCTCCAGTTCACTTCAACTTGGGGCAGAGGTTCCCAGACAGTGTCCTTTGAGAATCACCCACATCTCACTTTTTTCCTGAATAAAGACTGGAAAGGGAAATGAATGAGAAACTCCAAAAATGACTATTTTAAAAACTCCATATTTTGAAGGAGGGGTTATCACAGGCAGCATCCACTATACCAGCACAACTCCTTTGAGAAAAGTAGTGGGTAGAAAACCCTTATCTGCAGCTGATTACTATTCTGGGGACTGAAAAGAACAAAAAAAAAAAAAGAGGAAACAAAAAATGTGGCACCTGGGTGGGCAAGCAAAGGTTTTAAATTCATAGCCTACCCCATATCATTGCATGTTGCATTTCACTGGTCTCAGTCCCTGCTGTCTGCGACCAGATAACGAATTCACCAAAAAGAAATAAATTTAGTAGGAGATATTATGTTTATCCTGCATCCAAGCTAATCACCGAGTGCACAGCGTGTACTGTGCTGTTACTGATTCGTTCCCAAGTGCCTCCAAACAGCCTTCAACAAAACAAGAAGGGAATAAAGAGAAGCCAGGGAGATGACAGAATGAATAAATTAGACACACGTGGCCTCCCGTATTCATCTCCCTCTTTCTTCCTGAAAGGAACAGAAGCTGTGCTGTTACCTAAGCCCAGACCCACAACAACGAGGCGTGTGGTTGGAGCAGGTGCCTGCAGGCTTTGGGCATGCTGTGGGAGGTACACAGGAGGAGAGTGCCTTGAATCTCTCTCTGAAATGCAGACAGCTGGCCCAGCTCCAAGTGTATCACTGCATCCTCAGAAGAGCCACTTTTGCAAGCACGCGTCGAAAACCCGGGCGGCAGTTCTGTACCTGCACGCAGAACCCTCGGTGTGGAAGGAGCCGTGCCCTCAGCCTGCCCTTTGGCACACAATGCCCAACATCTCTCTGGGCTCTGTGCCCTCTCCCTCCTGCCATTACAGTGTAAACCACTGCTGGCTACAGGAAAGCTTCAAGAATTAGGTCTGGAAAATGTCTCCTTGGGCAGGTGCCCCTAAGACAAGGACTTTCAAAGAGGTTGGATGTATCTCGGCTACACCTGGAAGCAACCAAGGTGAAGAAAGTTTTTGGAGGAGGTCACCCATCTTGCAGTCAGAAGGAAAGTCCCATACATTAGAGTTGTGCATATAGAATCATAGAATCATAAACATCACAGAATCACAGAATCATTTAGGTTGGAAAAGACCTCCAAGGTCATCGAGTCCAACCTGTGCCCGATCCCCACCTTGTCAACCAGACCAGAGCACTACATGACACATCCAGTCGTTCCTTGGACTCCCCCAGGGATGGGGACTCCATCACCTCTCTGGGCAGCCCCTTCCAATGCCCAACAACCCTTTCTGCAAAGAAATTCTTCCTAATATCCAGCCTGAACCTCCCCTGGCACAGCTTGAGGCCATTTCCTCTTGTCCTATCACTTGTTCCCTGGGAGCAGAGCCTGACCCCCACCTGGCTCCCCCCTCCTGTCAGGGAGTTGTAGAGAGTGAGAAGGTCCCTCCTGAGCCTCCTTTTCTCCAGGCTGAGCCCCCCAAGCTCCCTCAGCCACCCCTTACAGGACTTACAGTAGAGACCTACATGGAGATGGATGCAAGAATTTGTTTGCAGTCACTTTTGCTGGTGATTCAGTGGTTGATGGAAACTTTCAGCTGAGGGAAGCAGCATTTTTTACTCAGAATTTGAACATTTCTAACAGAATTTACTGTCCTAAATTTGAAAGGGATTTCTTTTATGCTCTTCTGCAGACAGGAGTCTACAAAAGAGCTCCAGAAAGGAATCACCGACCATCGCAGCAGAGGTGCTCGTGGTTTCTCTTGATCTACGAACAGTCAGGAAAAAAAGTTTGACTGCTTTATAAATCACATTTTAATGGTGTGAAAAGCAGAGAATTTCAGAAACCACACGTCTATCTCCTTTTACATATCACATGACAAGGCACTGGACCAGTGTTTGTCACTTTTACAGTTGCTGTGTCTCAACACAAAACTCAGTATAAACTGAAGATTAAGTGCCCTGAATCAATGAACCGTGGCCCTGCCGTGTTCTCTGCAGGTCTCTTACCACGTCCATCACCTGAAAGACAATACAGCTCTGCTGCATCAGGATGCTTATTGGGAGGGAGAGATATGAGAATTGCTGAAATCAATCACAATCAGCTCTTTCCCCAGTGTCTTCAAACAGCCTTCAATAAAAACACAAATGGAGTAAAGGGGACCTGGAGATGACAGAGCAAAGAAACAAGACCCAAGTGGCCTTCTGCGTTCATCTGATCTGGCCAGGACACACTGCAGGAAAATCCTCTTGATGTTATTAAAGCATGAAACAAGGCATATTGCAGAGACAAGCTGGGCTTGTTTTTTTCTTAAACTGTACTTAGGCAAGATCTAAACATCAGCAGTTTTCTTGCCGGAGCCCAGAGCATGCTGGAGAAGTTGAAGCACAAGTAGCTGGCCCCAGACACCACAGCCTGACAAAATACCATCTCATTGCCTAGGAGGCAGACTCAGCTAAGTAGTAGGCCCTGGACCAGAAAGCTTCTGCTCAGAGTGGGACCTTTCCAGGACTTGCAGCTTGGCCAGAGCCCCGAGCAACTCCAGGGAGCAGAGCAAGGGAGGCAGCCCAGGCTTTCTGCAGAAGCCAAAAATCACAAGTCCCAACCTCACCTGCCCAGCCAGTGGGGAAAAGTGGAGTTTTTGCCCCAAGGACTGATATTATTTACAAAGGAGGTTCTAGAAATAAAGCAGCCCAAATCGACAGTCACGTTGCCAGTTCGTGTAAGCCGAGGCAGCTCGGCTGCAGTCACTTGAGGTGCATCAGCCTACCAGGAGGGATTAATTCAGATTCATTACTCAGCTTCGGGTGCAGCATGTCCTATCTGGAACGTAAACAGTGACTTGTACAGTCTGTCTAGCTCCTTCCATCACAGAAGATTTTAGCACTCTGGGAGGATTGTTTTACCCCACAGCACAAGGCAGGAGCTACCAGGGGAGAAGGCACCAGCTGGTTTCACAGCACACAGGCTGACTGCAATGGAGAAAGATGTAAAAGCTGGAGAAACTGCACAGGTTTTCTCTCCAGACTCAAAAAAAGTCCCTACAATTTGTCCAAAATGCCAAGGCCTTAGAACTACTCTGAGAAAAGTGCCTGTCTGTACTTTCTTTTACATGGATTGCACGTATTCCCAACACAACAGATTACCCCTGTGCCAAACACCTGGATGTGTTAATTATGGACATTTAGGGCAGATTTAGCATCCCTACCTTGCAAGCTGCTGCACTTCCCCCTCTGTGCTGCATTCCTCAGTGACATTGTGCCGTACATGCCCAGATACCTTCCTCAGCTCCTCACCACAGGGCTGTTTCCATCACAGAAGCCAAGAAATCCCCCGGCACACTCACATCCACTCTGCAAGGAGTGGCTCAGACCCTGGGAGAAGGTCTTGGCTCTGGTTTCAGCTCTTGGACACTGAAGCACCTTCCCAGGGGCTGAGCAGACAGCAGTCCTGCCTTCTCATCTCAGTTACAAGCAGGGGAACTGAACACCAGGAGCAAGAATGGGATTGAATTCCTGACAGAAAGCCACAGGACTTGCCTGCCATATGTGCACAGAGGGATTAATTACAGGTGTGCCAGGTGACTAGGTGAGCATAACCCGAGCCAGAACACTGGCAAGCGGATTTCTGCACCAGGGGGGTCATCAATTATGCACACAGGTACATAGTTAGTGTAGCTTGACCCACCCATGGGGTTATTAATTCTCCATCTCATTAACTCCAGTTGAAGGTCTGCTGATGGCTAATTCCTATCCCTTGAGGTTCCTCCTCAGAGCTCCTTTTCATCTGTTTATCTAGGAACATTTGGCAAGTATGATGAGATTTAGAGAAGCAGAACTTCCATTTTATGAGTGGGGAAATGGAGGCATCTTTTTTCTTACAAGCAACTTCCACTAATTCATAAAAACCCACAGAGCCAGGATCTAAGGCAAGCCCCATCAGCCTCTGTGACCACACTCTGCTCATGGGGTGACAAGGGCTCGGCACACATCAGAAGGAAGGAGCAGGGAAGCCAGTTGTGAACCACTGGGCAGTTCTAGAGGGTTCCTGCTTTAAACCATCACCACAGCAGAGAATTCATCCCCATACTGTGTCAGTTGAATGTCTCTTAGAATTAGTAGGGAATAGGAGGTGCTGGTGGTTTTCAGTATTAGAGAACATGTGACACAGCAACCTTGGAAATGAAGGTTCCTCATAGGAGTGTTTTTCCTCACCAGGCTATAAGGACCCCAAAATTTCATACTGCCAGCATCCACCCTTTTGTTGAGGGTCTTGGCCAGGAGGGCACCAAGATGTTTTGGGTGGCTTTGGGAACCAGGGAATAGCAGAGACATCCCACAGAGGCAACCCTGCAGTTACCCAGTGGAGTTACCCAAGTCTCATTGGAGCTGTCTGGGAATAAGAAGCTCTAATTCAATTTCCCGGTACAAATACGTATCCACCACAGAAGAGAGGTTTGCAATAACCACTAGAGGATTTCAGCTCTGAGGAAAATTCTCTGCAGGCCATTAGGCCATTAAGACACTTCTTATTCTTAACAAACAAACAGATGCTGTTTCTGCAATGACTGTGTTATGAATAAGTAACTTTACTTTTTAAATACAAACCAACTTTTCAGATGTACTTCGAGACATTCCTCAAGAACGAGACTTCATACTGCCTCAAGAGGACTAGATCCAATCCCTGCTCCAAGACCAATTCCCTCTGACCTGAGGCAGTTCACCTCACTTGCTGCTGCTCAAACTTCACAGGTCTCAGCGGTGATGTAAAGGTTTATGTCAGGGCATGAGTGCTTGGAAAGACATCTATATGTTCATTTTTAAGCACAAGATTGCTTAGACACCAGCTTTTAAGAACAGGTTTAGATGTTACCATCATGTCAGTGAAAAATACTCTGAGAAAATGGGGGGAGGAGGGAGAAGTGTTTAATTAAAGTCTTAATTAAGATACTTAAAAGCATAACTCATTTTTCTGTAGTTCATGGATATACTTATCAGGCAGAGGAGCAGCAATGCAAAGAAACTAAAAAGGAAAAGGAAAAGCAACAGTCACGTAGTGAATAAGGCAGATGTAAAAAACCCAAAGGAAAAAAAAATCTTATCCAGAGGTCACTGCAATATTCCAGAAACACTGAGAATGTCTGCCTCATAGCCTAGTCTAGGAGCAATGGTCCTGCTGCTGCTTCTTTACAGCCTCTGCTCAGAGGTTGCTATTGATTTCAGCAGGTCAAAAAAGTCCTAGAGATTGGCAACTGTTTGCTAGTCAAGGTATGTACTTTGATAAATGATCATCCTGCAGAAATCAGGCTGTGCAGGCCCATTAAGCTCCAAGTGGGCAAAAGACTACATGTCCCAAAAAATGAGCATCATAATTAATAACTAGACTGCTTGGGCTGCAGTCTTGGAGCTTTTGCTCCTCAGAGTAGTATTTCAAACTGAAAGAATTGTGAAATGGCTCTGCTGTACTACATACACATGGCACTCCAGCACCTCCACAAAACCTCTGCTAGAACAAACCCCAGTGACAGACCACTGTCCAGTGTTCTACATTGCTTATTCCAATAACAAGAATTACAGAGATGGCACAGCTAAAGTGTGACCAGTCTACCAAAGTAAGGGAAAAAGGAAATAGGTGTGCATTTCTGCTCTAATCCCACCACTTCACACAGCCGTACAGCCAAGGCAAGAGCTGGGCTCTCAGGGAGCAACCACATGGAGTTGTGTCCCCACAGCAGGTACCAGCATCTTTTCTCAAGCCACGTGTCACTCACAAAAGCTCATCTCCAGCCAAGCTTTTCATCCTCTCTTAATCTTCTGATTCACTTTGTACCACTCTCAGTTTTGTGCTTCCTTCCTCCATGGGACCAAGATGGGAATCCAGGCCAGAATTTTGCAGCAATATGTAATTAATTGCCACTACTCTCATAGAGGCTGCAATTTGGGCTGTTCAGGCAGACACACTCTGCAAGTAAGGGTTCCAAATCACTCCTCTTGTTCAGCAAGCTGTCGTAGCCCTGGCTGTTCTTTAGCACATTAAAGCTGAGAGCATAACATGGTTATTAAATCAACCTATGAAGCATACTATGGGTTTGTATTGCATGTAATACTTTATCTAGAGCAACACAACCCAGAAGGGCTTTGCACTTTCGAAGTGTAAACCACTATTGCTCGAGCAGGAGAATTAAATCCATTAGAGCTGACTCAGAGGCAGCTCCTTATCCAGAATGCCAACCGCCCACCGGTAAAGACATGATCTCTATACATTTAGCATATGTAGGTAGACCAGAGAGTGTGGCTGACTCTGAGGCTGATCACAGTATGTTCTCCTGCTACTACACAGCACACAACTTAATTAAAATTGTACCAACCTCCCCCCCAAAAAACCCAAACAAAACCATTTAATTTAGATACTTGAACCCCACATATTTTCAGAGTAGATTTAGAATCCTAAGACACTTCTGAGATAAGTATTCTGATTCCTATTAACATTTAACCACCAGTCAAAGAAATAAATAAAAGCCGTGTCACAAATAGACTTTCAATATCTAGAGCTCCAAGGCCAGTGAACGATCCAAGAGAATATTCTCCTTTGAAAAAGTCTCATTTGCCCTCACACTTACGGATTAAAACCTCATGCCAATATTATCACCACCAAGACATAATGATACTTTTATCTGTAGCCAACATCCATATCAATAGATACTGCTAAGGGAGTTATGCCAAGGCTAGTGAGTAGCTTATTTATGGTTTTCATCACATACAGTTTCAAAGTGGTCCACAAGAGCCTTTAAGAGCTACCAGCATTAGCATTCTAGGGAAGAAATTCAGTTGCAAGGGATTCATGGCTTGCTCAAGTTCACATCCTAAGTAACTAGCAGATCTAGATAGTAAACTAAAAAATGGCCAAGTAAAATAAAAGTATTTATTCTTCTTATATGTGCTAGACAATTTTACCACTAAACCCTTGAGATTAATTAGCTACAGCTGCTAATAATTTATAACCATTCAGAGAAACTTATGAGACATCACATGCCTTACACTTGCATGCAAAAAACCCAAAAGAATGCCCAACTCCTCTAGCCTTAGGAGAACTAATTCTGAGAAGCACAACTGCCCAAAGCTCCTGCTGGCTGATGACCCAGCTGGACAAAACAGGCCATTGCAGAGATCCACTTTGAGAATCACATTTATTCAACTATTATTTATAGAATCATAGAACAGTTTGGGTTGGAAAAGACCTCAAAGATCATTTAGTTTCAACCCCTTGCCATGGGCAGGGACACCTTCCACTGGACCAGGTTGCTCCCAAGCTCTGCTCAACCCGGCCTTGAACACTTCCAGGGATGGGGCAGCCACAGCTTCTCCAGGCAACATGTGCCAGGGCCTCACCACCCTCACAGGGAAGATTTTTCTTGTGTATATCTAAACTAAATTTCCCCTCTTTCACTATGAACCTATTCCTCCTTATTTTCAAACAGGATGAGTATTTTGTTGAGCAGGAAACTGTGTTGTTCTTTATGTGGGTGAGTGGCTCCTCATTTTCAGTGCATATTTTATGGATGCAATTTTCTTTTCTAAATGGTAAGGATAAGACTTGGAAGAAATATCTCAGGAATTAAAGGGTCTGGATCTCATGTACACAGGTTAGAGGCTGGAGTCAGTGCAGTGGCTTGGAAAGGACAGCACAACCCTGAGGAGGTTGGGAGTTCCTGGGAAAGCGACAGCAATGAGAGCTGGAGCTTTCACCTAGTTTTGCACCACTGCTATTACTAGAACAGTGATAACATCGTGCATTAAACAATTAGTGACTTCCGACCACGCATTCTCAGCACCAGCTCAGTATCAACCAGCCCCTCGGGCTGAAGTGGGCAGCTGATAAGGAGCCCCCACTTGGGATGTGGACTGGGTGAGCTCACTGCCTTGTACAGCATCTAAGGAAAGACAAAGGTCTATGTCCCGCCTCAGAGATCTAAGGGTTTGCCTAGAAAAGGCAGATCTCAGTGAGGTGGAGCACCAGTGCTTAGCACAGCCCTTTGGCTGCCCATCTAGAGACCTCCATTTCCATCTGCTCGGGTCAGAGGCAAAACGAGTTCATCAGCCTCATTCCTCCCAAAAGCAGCCGGTACAATAGGTCACAATCGAGTATGATGTACAGCTCTCCTGGGCCAAAGCCCAGAGCTGAGAGCAGATAGAGTGCAGGTGATGATCACAACATACTGGGGAAGCTGGTGGAAAGGCCACAGACAGAGCAAATACACCAGCCAAGCTCAGGGAGGGAGCTTTTTCTGTTGGATTAAAAGAGCTGAGATTTCTGGAAAGAGATCAAATCTTCCAGAGGCTTTGAGGGTGCTCTGGACAGAGGGTCTGGGATTTGTTTTTTCAAAAGATACAGTGGGGTCTAAAGGTGTGAACACCCTCCAGCTACCTACAACACATCTTTCTGACAAATGCTTTTCCCATCACAAAGCAGAGGGAAAGAAATACCCACTGGTTCTATGGCTGTGCAGGGTGGTTTTGGGGAGTCAGGGTGAAGAGCTTCAGGAAACAGAGTGGAAAACAGAGAGATATTAAGAGAAGGCAAACAAACTCGGCAGCTGGAAGAGTCACACTTTCTGCCCCAAAAAGTAAAAAAGCAGAAACAAACAGGAAAACCAAGGAGAGGCTGAGCAAGGGCAGTTCCATTCCCCATTTTTCAAAAATTAAATATCACAAAAAGAAAATAATACCTTACTTGTGATGTGTTCTGTCTGTGTCTCTCAAAATGTGTGTGGACTCCCCTGCATCTCTAAGTGAGCCTCATCTCATGCTTAAGCTTATTATTGCTGGAGTATTCTGGGATAGCCACTTGCCAACACCACCTTCGTCTGATGACACTGACAAGGAGATAAAGCTGAGGCCACCAGTGCCTGTCCCTTGAGATATGCAGGTGATGGTATGTGCCACTTCACCCCACATGGTCTTTGTCCTAGAGGGGTCACTCCTGGGGTCACAAAAGGGCATCGACGGATCAGTAGCTCAAGACAAATCATGGATATGAGGGATGGATTATGTCTCATAAGAAGTTGTATTGCAGCTGATTTATAGGCAGGAAAAACAGCTGGGTGCTCCAGCTTCCCATTTACTTGATGACAAAACCCTGTCAGCTCTGATGCAAGCAGGCTCTAAAATCAAAGGGCACTGGGTGCAGGTCTGACCACTGCTCACCCCCAGCGCCTGGACAGGGGCTGTCATTGCTCCCCTGCATCACTATTATCCATTCCCAGTCTGGGGTAAACAGGAATGTGCTTTACTGTCCTGCCTTAAGAAAAAATACTTATGGAAAAACTACTGCTGATGCACAGGAGTCTCTTTTGTTTGGAGATCTAAAGGCACCATGTGTCCAGACGTCCAAAAGAACTAAACACCTGAGCAATTCTCAGGGAGGGAGAAGCTGGAAGTTTGCACCTTTATCAACAGATCATGTTCAAGCTTCATGCAAATCTCACTGCAATACAGCATCATCAGGAAATAACCTTCCTTCTTCTCTTCCACTTCCCCCATTGCCTCAGAGAGGAAAGACCTGAGCATTTGAAATATTATTTCTGTCGCACTAACGCTGAAGTGGTTGGAGCAGCCACGGTTTTATTAACAGATGAGATCTTTCTAAATCACCTCCATCCCCCCCACCCCTGAAAAAAAAAAAAGGAGGTGGGGGAAGAAAACAAGACAAAGGCAAAAGGACTGGAGGTGGAGGAGGGTTGAAAGGAAACATCCATTTCACAGAGCTCACATCTTAGCATAAAGCCGAGCTGCGAAGAGGACAAAAAGCAGATATGAAAAGTCATCACAGCCTATTCATGAGCATGACCGTCTCTCCCTGGGTCTCTTCCTCAGTCTGCCTCTGACTTTCCCTGGGGAATGCAAGAACACATCCCAGCCTGCAAAGCAATTGCAATAGGGCTTTGGGGTTATTTTTAAGATAGAGTCATTATGGCCCTTGTGACTCACTCACTTGTAATGATGGAAGTATGTTGTTTGATCTGCACAGACACAGACATCCAAACACAAATGAAAAAAAAAAAGGGATCCTGGGGGGGGGAACATATTTCACAGAAATAGCAATAAATAGATGGTTCATTGGAGCATGGTCTCACGCTACCCACAAGCATAGAGCCAGTCATACCTTCTGTTTTAACCATCCATTTTTAACAGCTCCTCACCCTTGATGTCCTTGGCTTCCCAGGGCCCATTACAGGGCTGGTCCTAGGTATGGTACATCCAGAGGATGTACAGAGACAGGGATATATTGGGACAGCCTAATTAGAAAATAACCCTAATTGAGACCAACCTTTGAAACACACTTCCTTCTCCCCAGCTCCCTTTCTCCAAGAGCATTTTGTGAACCCAGTTTGTCCTCATTCTCCTTCAAAGTTCTTTTCCATGGATGGTCTTCGGCTGCTTTTCCTGGACAGAAATGGTGATGGAAGACAGCTGGCAGGAAGGACATCCAGATGCAAGCCCCCTGGATGCTGCTGGGTGTGCAAATGCCAAGGCAGGATCAAAGTATTGCTTGTTTGATAACCTCCAAGTGATATTCCTAAATTAGAAACAGCAGTGGCCCCAGATGCATTTCAGCCACTGCATGACTTGAAGGCTGATTTTCTAACATAGGCATGAAGAAACCACTCCAGTGTCTTAGAGAGCATGGCAGAAGCCCCCAGAGCTAAGCCTAACATGTGTGTTTTCACTGGTCTTTCAATTACGTAAAGGAGAAAAGCAGAGCTGTCCTGGTTTCTGCTCCATATAAATCATATGGCCAGGGACTGAGGATAATTTTGACAATGAATTAATATTTCTGGGTTGCTATTTCTGTTTCTTTGTTTGCCCAGACACAAAGGCTCAGCCTTTTGTAGTTCCCGGATCACAAAATCTATGTTGCATGAGATCATGTTTGTGCTTTTGGACATGTCTCTTTTTTTGAACAGCGCCTATTGAATTCCCTCAACTCAGCACTTTCCTTCCTCTTGCTCTCAACTGAACAATATCAAATGGAGCCCAGGAGCTACACACATCCATATCCTTGGTGTTTTTAATAAGGCTGGAGGAGGTAGTTTGCTCTGCATGGTAACTTTTTGGGGGATAAAGCAGAGGAGAAAGGAAGTACCTGACAAACAGGAAGCAGCTGGAAAGAGGTGGCTACAGGAGGAGATGATGGACAAAGCAGCAGGAGCAGAAAAAATCAGAAAGAGGTGACAGTGACAGTAAGGATGAGTGGGGCTGAGACTTGATCCAGGCGAAGTCTTTGCTTTGTTCATCTCAATCTCCCCAGAGAGAACACCAGGCAAGGGATAACATCACCAGGTTGGGAATCATAGAATCATGGAATGCTTTGGGTTGGAAGGGGCTGTAAAGATCATCCTGTTCCAACTCCCTGCCATGGGCAGGGACACCTTCCACTAGACCAGGTTGCTCCAAGCCCTGTCCAACCTGGCCTTGAACGCTTCCAGGGATGGGGCAGCTACAGCTTCTCTGGGCAACCTGTGCCAGGGCCTCACCACCCTTTCAGGAGAGAATTTCTTCCTAATATCTAATATAAACCTACTCTCAGTTTGAAGCCATTCCCCCTTGTCCTATCACTACATGCTCTTATAAAAAGATTACAGAATGCAGAGCATACAGGAATACACAGCAGAAGCAGCTCAAACTTTTAAAGAGAAATAATTTGTTCCAGGTGACTTTCGAAGATGGGGACAGGGATGCTGGGAGCATGTGGGCAGTGCTGGCACACTCTTGGTGCAAAGCACACAGCCCTTGGTGCCCAAGGGGCTGGGGGAGGAGCCCTGAGCCTGCAGGGACCCTGACCAGAGGATTTCTGTCTGTTCACCCCCACCCTCTTGAAACCATGGGACAGCTGAACATACCAGAGATCCCAGACAGACCTGGAGACTGCCGACAGTTTGGGATGGGCTCTGACTGCAGCCGGGGGCTCTCCCCATGCTGACACAGCAGAGGTGTGAGGCAGCAAGCCAAAATAATACTTAGGGTGCAGCAAAACTAAGAGAAACAGATTTTAAGAGAGACAGACGCTAATTCACTCAGTCAGAAACAAATCTCCAATTTCCTGGTCTCCCCACAGCTGGAGTTTTCAAGAGGAAAGAGGATCATAAAGCCCTGAAGGATCAGAACTCCTCTCTCCATGCCAGCTCACATCCTCCCCATAGGATCATAAATACCATATTCCCCAAACAGGAAAACAGTAAATCAGGAGAGCTAATTAGCAGAGTCTATCCAGTGTGTGCTTTAGAAAGAAGCACTCCCTCAAGCCCACATCTTTCATCAGCATCCCTCCCCTTTGTAATGAGCAGGGGAGGCAGGAACTGCCCAATAGGATGGTCCCAGCAGAGGGACAGGGTCCCACACAGGGGCTGCCATGACCTGCTGGGACACACAGGTCTGGCCCAGCTGTCCCACGGCAACAAGGACTGCCTATAAGAAGAGTTAATAAGATTTTAAACAACTACTACTAATAACCTTGCCTCACTCCAGTTTTTCCACTGACAGGCATCTTCAGTTTGTTTTCATTCCTTTAATTGATATTTTATTAAATTCCCTATAAATAGAGCTAACAAGCAAAGAGCACCATGCAGGCAGCTGGGGGAAGCAGTGCTACCAGCAAGATGCCCAAAGGAAGGAGAGACAAGACCTCACAAATTCACAAGGGAAATGAGTCATCTCCAGCTTTCCACAGAGACCAGACCAGCCTGGCATGGGGACCAGTGGTGCTATGCAAGATCTTCTTACCCTGATTTTGCACCAAAGTCACCAGTTCAGCCTCAGGCCCCCTTTGTGCTGTGATGCTGTAAAAGCCAAGCTACCATCTTTCGGAGGACACAGACAAGTCCCACAGCGCTCGTCTGCAGGAGGATTTTGGCCTCTGCTGCACACACGTCACTCGTGTTGGCAGAACTCCAACTGACCTCGATGGACGAGAGACACAAAACATCTGCACCCAAGTCAACACTCTCCAGCAAACGTTTTCTTCTTAAGAAAAAAGGCAAGGCTGAGTTGCCCTGTGTTCCCATGCTGGTCACCAGTGTACAAGGCTGTGGGGAGAAGGTAGCCAGGAGCCATCCTGGTGGGCTGTCCTCTCCAAAATAACCAGCTACTCCAACCAGTTCCTAACACTCACCACATCACCTCCCAAAAATCTTGTCATGTCAGCTCCATGCTCTGAACTGGCCACTCACGAAGAGCCAGTTGGTTGCAGGGTAAGAGAGACTTCATTTCATTCACAACTTCTTGTCTAAGATGCTTTTGTGGGGCTGATCTATGAATTTAAGTGTGCAAAGCTGGCAACTGCTTTATTCCCAGTTTTATTCCTCTAAACTGTTTTTGAGATGGGAAACCAAAGCAGAGTGGGAATAGGGGATCAATCTAAGCTCATACTGGAAGCAGGAGGCAGAAAAGGGGCAGTCCCAGAACAGAGCATCCTTCCTCTGCCACTGCAAAAGGGCTGGTGAGACCCCTAAGCAATGCAGCAGACATACAGCTTTCCCAAGCAGTGGAGAACTGCAAGGACAGCACAAGGGATGCTCCTGAAATGCTCATCAGGTGTCAGCAGCCCTGCCTGAAAACCTGCCCAGGTGTTTGCTCAGCGCCTGTGGTTGTACTCTGGTTCCTGCAGTGCCACGCACGGTCCCCAAAGTGGAGCTTCCCATCAGCTTCCCCTCCTCGACAGGAGAGCGTTAAGAAAAAGAAGACAGACAAATAAAACAGGATTTCTCTTTGTATTTTGCAAGTGTTACTTTTGTGCAGCAGCTGCCCAGCCCCAAGGCAGAGCCAGGAGAGTTGCAGGGCAGAGAAACCCCAATGTAATCATGTCCCACCAGTGGCTTTCTCCCAGTAACTAATCACAAGGTTTACAGAAATTCCTCACAATGTTCAGAAAGCTGCCCATAAATAACCAAATGGAACACTGACTGCAGAGCACTTTTACTTTCATTAACTGTTGTTATGACCTTTGTTAGCTCAAGTAGAGGGCTGGGGTTTTCCGGTCACTATCTGATAACCATATGGAAAAGCTGAGAGCTTTTTCCCAAAAAATACACTGTGAAGTAGTAACTGTAAATTAACATTTCCATTAAAGTTGCACTCCAAACTAAAACTGAGAAATAATTAGCATTGTGCTGATTTGAGATGGAGAACTGCAGCAGAGCAGGAAGGTGAGTGACCCAACCACAGACTCACAGTTAATCAGTCTCAATGCAGAGGAAGTAAGTCTGCTCTCAGCTGTACAGAAGCAACTCAGCTGCACAAAACTAATACGTTTCTTTCTTAATAAAATACCTAATGATAGAACTGTGCTTAAAAAAAGATTATTTACTTATCATCCAGTTCCCCAAAGAATTTTGGACAAAGTGGGCCCTTCTTGTGCTGTCCCTACATCTTCCCTGTGAGGGTGATGAGGCCCTGGCACAGGTTGCCCAGAGAAGCTGTGGCTGCCCCATCCCTGGAAGTGTCCAAGGCCAGGTTGAGCAGAGCTTGGGAGCAACCTGGTCTAGTGGAAGGTGTCCCTGCCCATGGCAGGGGGATGGAACAAGATGATATTTAAGATGCCTTCCAACCCAAACTATTTCATTCCACCACTGGCACCCCACCCCGCCCCCCATGTGATCCTGCACCAAGATCCCCCTCTATCTTGCAGCACAGACATGTGTTGTTACTCCACAAAGAAAGAAGCTAAAACAGATGGAGATTGATTGCTGCCCCAAAAATCACACTGGGAATTCTCTCTCAAAGCCAAACACAACAAGCAGAGCCCTCAGTGCTGTGCTCAGACAACCCCTGAACTCCTACTGCTGCTTCTATATGATAAATTCCATAATTTTGTGGTTTGTTATTTTTTTAGCATTGAAAATAATCCTTGCCCAGATATACAGGGATCACAGTGCCATGTCCAAACAAACACTCCACTCACTGGCAAGGAGCTTTGTTAGCACAACTCGATGTGCTGAACTATACGCACGGTTTGCCTGAACATGTGTTGAAGTTACAGAGATTGTCTGGAGCCTTGGACCCTGTTTTAAACCAGTCTCTTTGCAGGCTGCATTCAAACCATCTCCCCCAGCTGCTCTGCTCCAAGCCCTGCCAGGGGACCCACATCCAACATGGCACAAGATCTCTTATATTGCCCTGGTACAGTTCCTCACAGAGGAGAAAAGGAAAAAAAAAACCGACAAAAAAAGGGTGAACAAAAAAAATTGAAGCAAGATGAAGGCTTTGATCAAAAGATTTGCAGCCTAAAGTCTTGATAGTCCTTATACTGGTTTGTACCTATGCAAAAACTCCTGCTACATCACCAGCTGTGATTCCATCTTAAACCAGAGCACAGAGAGGAGTCAGAGACCACTCTGTGCCCATGAGCAGGTAATTCAGGTTATGTCAACCTGCTCTTTTCTCCATCCACACACAGCACAATTCTTACCTCCTGCAAGGAGAGCGATGTGCTATTCCAGATCACTTATCTGCCAATTTCCATTTTCAATCATACGCCTTCCAGCATTCCCAAACTGTTATCCTGTGTTTCTTTGCCTGACACATTGTAAAAAAACCCCAGACTGCAAAGCTTAGTTGATGTTTATAGGAGACTGTGGAAACTTACAGCTCACAATAATTAACTTTAAATAAAATGTTAAGCTACATTAAAAACAAAATAGAGGGCAATGGGGGAAATGCTCTGAAATCCACCGGTGGAAGACAGTGTACTCTGAGTACAAATTAGTAACATCTATTAATGGGAGAATCTCGGTGGATTAGGTTAACTAACAAAAGTAATAATAATTAACATTAGTCACATAAAACAGAATTGACTTCCAATTGCTTCTAACATTATTTTTTCTAATGAAGTTGCTGGAAACTCATCAGAGTTGGCAGGATAGCTTATCAGGGAACAGCCACAGTCGGCAGGATTAGCTGCTTAGTGCCAGGGCGTGATTCACCCTGAGGAAGAACTGCTCGTCCTTCTCAGCATCAGGAAGGAAATTTTCAGCAATCAACTCTTTGCTGCTCTTTCATCCCCTTCCCAGGCATCGGCAGCTCAGCCTGGGCAGGCAGGACTCTTGAAGGGCCCATGCATGAAGCTGCCTGCCAGGAACCAGTTGTCCTTTTTATAGCTCCACACTGATTTACTTGTGCTCATGGGCCTTGCCTCCCTGGTTTGTTTTGGGTTTATCTTGTCAGAGAAAAGTTTAACTTTGCCCCCCTTGCACATGAAGTTGTACATGCCATCTGCTCAAAGCTGACTGCTCTGGAAACCAGACCTTTTCCTCTGGGTTAAGTGCCTTTTCCACAAAACCTTTCTGCAAATAGCAACTTACTTCACATGTTACAGGATGACTCGTCAAACCCTGAAGACAGTCTTATATTGCAACTGCTCTGTGACACAAGCCACGCTCCTTGCTGGAAAGGGTCCTGTGGAAACCCTTTATGTCCAGTGAAGACAAGGACAGCCACAAGCTCCACAGGGCAGAGACTGAAAATTAATTTCTAGGCAAAGCGAACTTCACTTTTGCAGCAGTTTTTCTCAAGCTTGAATGCACCACTATCCCATCAGCTCCCTGTCTCCCGTCACCCCAAGAATATCTGTCCCTCCTGAAGTATCCAAAACACATCCACTGGTGTCCACAGTGCTTCATTAGCCCCCAGAGATTCACTCATTTACTAGAGCATTTATTTTCCACATGGAAAACAGGACTGCTCATTTCAAATCCCACACACCCTGATGCTGCCTGAAAAACCACATAGAAACATAAAACAGTTTAGGTTGGAAGGGACCATAAAGATCACCTAGTTCCAAAAGCCCTGCCATGGACAGGGACACCTTCCACGATTCCAGGTTGCTCCAAGCCCTTTCCAATCTGGCATTGAACACTTCCAGAGATGGGGCAGCCACAGCTTCTCTGGGTAACCTGTGGCAGGGCCTCACCACCCTCACAGTAAAGAATTTTTTCCTGATATCTAATCTAAACCTACTCTCTGTCAGTTTGAAGCCATTCCCCCTTGTCCTGTCACTACATGCCCTTGTAAGAAGTCCCTCTCTACCTTTCTTGTAGGTTCCCTTCAGGTATCTTGCATCACCCTGAACATGCCCTTCCCAGCCCAAAAGGAGACAAAGCAAACGTGCTCAACTCGCACAAGGGCTGGTAGCAGCAGCTGATGGTCTCCTCTGTGCCTCACTGACACATCAGGTGAGCTCAGCACAGGGCTGCCACTGTCATGAGACCACCCAGCAGCCACTCCTGGGAGATGCTGTCCCATCACCATCAGCAGCAGCACCGATGGGGTCTGTTCTCAGTGACTGCTGGGGACCACCAGCTGGAACAACAAGGATGACTTAGATTGTCATCTGTCCCTCCCTGAGGAACAATACAGCCTTTCAGCAATAACAGCTCTTTGAGAATTAATATCCTCAACGTGGCACGGTGTCACAGTGTCACAGGCCCCCTCCCCCTGCCCCGGCTGGTGGCCTTTGTCTGACATCACTGTTTGTTCCCCGCTCAGCAGTGGTCAGTCAGCTCTAACAACAGTGCCCCTAATCAACACCTCCCAAGAGAATTTGGGGAGGACGTTCCCACCCACCCATGCCTCTCTGCAAACTGCCCCTCGTCATCCTCAGGGACTGGGAGGCTTGGACTTTCCAGTCATTGCAAAATTCCAGTTCACACTGGCTCAGAGAGCCTTTGAGAGACAAGTTTGTTATGGAGAATCCAGATGACATTTTTCCACCCTGAACACTATCTTGTTTGTGCCCTCTCCACCCTCCTGTCCCTTCCTCTCTCCCAGCCAAGCTGGCAGGAAACTCCATGGGTTATTTTTTTCCCCCCAAGCAGATGTTTCATCTGCTTTTGTTGCTACAAGATGCAGGTCAAGTCCTGGCAACGCACACAAATCCTGAGCTGCACAGCTAATGACTAGCATCTGCATCCAAGATTAATCAAGGAGGTGGGAAAAGGCACATCCAACAACAAAACACAAATCCCCTTTTCTAATTATTTTGCACTAGCAGCAAAACATTTATTTCCCAGGATTTCCAAGAGGGGAAGAGGTGCCTGGATTGGTCAGCATCTCCAGTTTACTGGGCTGAGAGGGGAGCAGGGTTAAGAGAATTCCTTGTTCCATGCCAAAGCATTATGTTCTGGAAGAGATCCAGAGAGAGATCCTTTGTCTTCAAGAACAAAAGGAATGGCTCCCTGTTTTCAGGGGAGCTCTGCACACTGTGACATGACCTACACTGGCAGCATCACTACACAGTGATGTGAAGCTCCCCAGGCACTCACCCACAGGTGATGGAGCTTCTGCCACTCGTTGCACCCCACCACCCCACCTCCCTTTTGTCATGGCTTGCTCTGAACCATGTGCCACACTCCCTTCCAGCCACCTCACTCCAACACATTCCCTCGTCTCCTTCCAGCCCTATTGGCACCATCATTTTGATGATGTGAAGCTCAGAAGAGCTGCATCTCAGAGCAGTTTGAGAGGCAGTAATATTCCTCCATGTAGCCCAGGCTGGTCCCAGGTCTGTGAGGCACCAGAAGGGACTGGAGCCAGCCTGTCACATCCAGGCATTGCAGATTCCTGGTGTGATTCTCCAGCAATGACAAAACCTCTGGGACAAAGCCTGCTCAGCTTTGTGTCCCCACAGAGACATTGGGGATGGCAGTCAAACCCACCCAGTCCTCCCCTGCCCTGCATCTAGAGACCCATGCACAGAGCTAAAGATCCTCTGGGCTTTCCACTGACCTCCTGTCACTTCTTCTTCCCCACCCCATGTTCCCCGGAAGCCCCAGAGATCAATCTCATG
This sequence comes from Lepidothrix coronata, assembly GCF_001604755.1. Taxonomy (NCBI): domain Eukaryota; kingdom Metazoa; phylum Chordata; class Aves; order Passeriformes; family Pipridae; genus Lepidothrix; species Lepidothrix coronata. Next base: position 2,589,814 of record NW_016690280.1, read on the forward strand.
CCATTTGGGGGGATAAGACTCATAAAAGCTGCCTCACACAAACAGAAGGGGAAGGCATCTGAGAGAGCTTGCAGCCAGCCAGCTCCCAGGGGTGATCCATTCCCCAAGGCAACATCTGGAGCCTCACCAGCAGCTGGCCTGCTCCCTCCTGATGGCCTCGGGAGGTCTGGAAGTATTTAACACCAAAAACTCAGGTCTTGTGTACCCTACCCTTTTTCCCTTAAAGTCTCTGTGGACAAGAGGCAATTTAGAACAAGGATATTTGAAGAAACAAGTCCAGAGGAACTGCTGACTGTTGCTAACTCTCCACTTCACTTTTTTTTTTTCTAAGTTCTATTTTACAGTCATGCCTGTTGTTCTCCTCATGGAGGACAAATGATCTGTTGACATCCTCAAGGCAGAGAAAGTTCCCAGTGGGCAGTTCTTCCTAAGAGACTGCAACAAAACCAACCTGACGTGGCATATTTAATATTTGTAAGGCTGAAAAAAAACCTAAGCGTCAAGAAAAAAGCAACAGTAATTTTGGGGCTTCATAACAAAGCAGAACAGTAAGCACAAGTTACCCGACAAGTCACCTTTAGGCTACAGCCATCTATTTTTAATGACAAGGCTCAAATAAATTTTTTATGACTGTTGTCTTAGTGTAACCATCACTGCAAAGCCTCCTGGAAATAAGAGGTGAGGGGGAACAGGAGGAGATCCCAGTTGCCCAAGATAATGTATCTCCCATGCAGGCTGCTACTGTGAGGTGCCCTTGCTGGGTGCGACTTTCAGCCCTTCCTCAAACACTTGGGGTGCCTGCAGAACTCCCAGATTCACAGAGATGGTTTGTAATGGCACAAGCACCCATCCCAGCTCCTGCTAATCACACAGGATTAGCATTACTTCCCTGTCCCTGCAGGACAACTCCATCCATGAATGTCTGCTGAGAGTCAAGCATGGAAAGGTCATTATACCTGCACTGAGCAGGGAGGAGAGACCCCTGCCAAAAAAGATTGCCTATCTGGCCTGTCTTCCTTCCTGCCACAGTGGTCCAGGGCCAGTTCACATGTTTCCCAGGACGGAGACTCCCACAGGGACATGTTCCTGCCTCACAGCCCCACCAGGGACCCCAAACTCCCCTGACACTCTGCTTTCTTCTGCCTGAGCTACACACAATGGCCTGGGAGGGTGTCCCCAGTGCCACACACAGGGCTGTCAGCTCTGATGTCTGTTCAGATGTCCACTTCCTGCCTCCCAATTTTCATTATTTACAGGCACTAACAAATTCGCTTCTTCATGGAGCTGGGCCAAAACCAGCAAACGACTGCTCCTTCCCCCTCCTAAGGGCCCAGAGCCCAGCGCACAGGGAAGGCATTACAACTATGTAACCTGGGGTCACATTTCACCCTGGACTCAATTACCAAGGGTTAAAAATGGAACAAGTCTTTACTTTCCCATAGGAAAGTTGCTCTCTGTTGCCCACTGCCTCCAGTGGCCTTCTGACACTTCTACAGAAAACAGCATCCTCCTCAGTTCTGGTTCATAGGGAATTTCTCCAGAGTGCCTTCCATGCTGGCGGCTCCCCAGCAGACAGATCCTCTCCAAACCACCACATCCTGCTCACATGGAGCATCCCTGGGTGGCTGGTCCTGCTGTGGGGGGAAGCTCCCGTCAGCCTTCACACAACAGCAGCAAAACCAGGAAAATCATCACAGTCCTCCTGTAAAAACCTCTCAGACAAAACCCCCTCCCATACAAGCGGCGCCAAAAGGAAGATGGAGATGATTTCTGCTGGGAAAGGGGATTCAGGAAAAATGCCTACAGAAGGGCATGACTGAGGTCAGCAGTTTGGGCCCTGCAGCCACATCAAAAACACTCAGTGAGAGGCTCTGCTCTCTTGCAGCACAATTTACTCTTCCCTGTCCCACCAAGATGCATCCACCTGAGGAAAGGAGAGCCAAAAACACCTGAAACCATAACGGATCTACTGATAGGAAGGTCCTTGTCCCAGCACAGCTCGTGGGACCAGGGGACCTGTGACTCCACAAGGTCACATCTGGAAATGCACAGGGAAGCCCAGACCATCCATGGACCACAGCAGCTCCAGCCTGCTTCTTCTCTCTTTTACATCCTTGTTCTGGGACAGAGTTTTGTGCACCATGACCACACTTCGTGCTTCTCACAATTACCCTCTTGTCACTTGGCTGATTTCACACCACTTGTCCTGTGTCCCCTACAGGCCTGGGGCAAGCCACTGGCTGAGCAAACACTGTCCAAAGTGCTCTCCCTTTAACAAAGCCTGCCAGGCAATCAGGAGTGGGAGAAAGTCTTAATTTTCCCAAATCTCACCCCCAGAGACCCTAGAGTGCATGAGTTCCCGTGGGAGGAAAAATATTACATATATATATTTTTTATATATATATATATATAAAAAATCGGGGCAGACAGTACACAGAGTGCCCAAAACACCCTTCAGCCCCTGCTTCTGCCCAGCACAGGAGGCACCAGAAGGTGCAGAGGGCACATGAAGCCACAGTCAATTCCAGCCCTTGCAAGAGCAGCACAGGGAGGGATTTTAAAACCCACGACTTGAATATAAGCAGAGGAAGCCCAGAGCATGTCCAGGGACAGCAACATGCGTGTAGAAAAGGAGAGGCAGGACCACATCTGTAAGTACAGCTGCCTCACTGTCTCAAGCCTCCAGGGGCAGAGGGGTCTGTTCAGCAAGAATTGAGCAGCTGCCAACCTCCTCTCTGCTTCCCCAAGCACCCAGTAGGCCCTCAGCCCCAGAAATTTTGGGATCACTGGGATCACAGGCAGCAGCAGCAGCACATCCAGCATGGGCTGGTAATCCAGGGACTTAGAAACAAGTGCCACCTTGTACCTATTAATTGCTGGGCTCAGGGAGGCCACTCAGTCCCTCAGCTCATCTCCATGAGGAGCCAGATTGGTGCAGGGGCCAGAGGCAGAGCTCCACACTGACTGCAAACTGCTGCTGGCATCCCAACGGTGGGGATGTGAAAATCACCCCCCTGGAGCACAGACAGCATCACCACCAAGCCCCTCAAAGCTGCCTTCAACCCTGGTGCAGACGGGGCTCTTCCAAAGGGTCCTGTCTCAGAACACACAACCACACCAGCACAACGAGGCTCAAGTGCATTGGGTTTTCTGTGCACGGCACCACTTGTTTACCCCCCACTGCTGCTCCTTCTGCATCAGCCAGGTCTCCCCTAACAGCTTCAAACAGCGTGACGTGCATCAGAAGAAAAATGAGAGAGATGTTTTACTAGCACAGCCATTGGAAGCAGAGCGAGAAAATGCAGCAGCCCTCGGACTGGAAAGGCTGAGCCACAGTTTGGGAGGTTTCCCAGCTGGGCTAGGGGGCTCTGGAACCACTCATGCCTGATCCCTGGGCAGAAAAGATTATCTGGTGGAAAGAGGAAGAGCTCAATCCACAGACACACATTGCTGAGCCTTGTTTAGAGACACTGCTGCTGTCTTTGCCTGTCTTGTTTAGCTCATGCAGCCACACGACTGTGTGGAGCTGAGGGAGCCCCCTTTGTGCCCACCCGTGACAGCAAAGCCAGGCACTTAAGGAGCTGGACACTGTCCTGCTGGTCAGGGCTGGGACAGTCCACCCCTGCAGAGGTGCTCAGACACCCTGGCTGCAACCAAGGGTGTGCAGAGGAAAGAAGAGGCAGCACAGGACTCTCCTGGGGTGGGGGTTTGGGTCTCCCCTTGCTCACATGGGCAGGATGGGGGCCAGGTCTGCAGATAGTTGACACTGACTGCAGGGGCCAGGTTTCCAAGAGCTGGGACACATCTCCAAAGAGCTCAGCACCCAGCACAGGAGGGGTGCCAGGAAACCTGGCCCCCAGGATCCAGAATGCTTCATAAAAATACACACAGCAATGTCTATTCTGTCTCCCACACACACTGCAGCATATATAATTTCCACCACAGTAAGGGGAGAGATCTACATCAATGATCCTCTTTCATTTCTCTTGCTGAAAGCTGCTGGCTACAGAATTTGGCAGCCAGGGAGCTGATGGTACAGCTCACACAGCCACTCCAAAGGGGAGCATCAACTCCACACGCGGTCCCATCCCCGGCCTCTGCCCTGTAGCAGGCCAGGCTCATTTCTATAGCTCATTAAAGAGGGATAAAAGTAACCTTTAAAGGTTGCTTTCATGTGAAACAAGTCTAAAACCAAACAATGACTTGGCAAAGGGTGAATTGGATTTTTAAAAGCAATGCATTTTACTGGAAATCTTATTTCTTTCTTCTTTTTTTTTCCCCCCTCTTTTTCTTCCTTTGAGCCTGATGGTGGATTATTTTTCCTTGACACAATCCCGCCTCCGCTGTGATAGATGACGGCACATTTAGCAGTGTTCAGCCAAAACTTTTTATCTCCATATGGAAGATGGATGGATGAGGACTCTGCAGCCCGCATCAATTCCTTCAAGAACAAACAAGGATCCAGCCCAAACCCCCTCCCAGGTTTGTTTAAAATACACGGAGCATAGGGCAGATGATGTGAACCTATAAAGCTCCATCTGGCACCGTTTTCAGTGTTTGTGAAGCAAAACGGAACGTGCACTGCCCGAGACATCCGGCCACCTCCCTGGAAAGCACGAGGGACAGCTGTAGCTTGGAGGGGCTTTGTGCTGGGGGCCAGGACTGCCTGCACCACCTGTGTCAGATGTATAACATGTCAAGCACTGCTCTGTGGGGCAGGGTGAGCGGCTGAAGAGATGTCCCCAGCCATCTGAGCACGGATCACACATAGCTCCTTGAGGGCAGAGGCTGCAAGAGCCAGAGAAGAAGCCAAGTGGCTCTTGTATAAAAAATAACAGGCAATGCATCACTGCAGCAGTCCTTCCTAGGAGCACACAATGCAGGAGAGTCATCCTGGATAAGCAAAGCAGAGCAGGAGATCATAGAATCACAGAATGGTTTGGGTTGGAAGGGACCTTAAAGATCATCTTGTTCCAACACCCTGCCATGGGCAGGGACACCTTCCCCTAGACCAGGATAAGGAGGCCCTGGAGCAGCTCTGGACTTTGAAAGTTCCTCACCAGCATGGGTGACTTCCTTGCATCATCCCAGGTCAGACCCCATTTGCTGAGGTGAGGGAGCAAGCAGGTGACATTCAGGATTTCAAGTGAGTAAAGGAAAATTCATCAGCATCACAGCTCATTCTTTCTTATCTTTACTTTTCATAAGAGCTGGGCCACAAGCCTTCAAAAAGCTTCTCTGAAAGCAGCTCAGCTCCATGTCCAGAAATGCCATATCCCATAGGACGACCTCCCAACCCCCTGACTACTCCCTTAGTTTCCCTTCCCACCTGACCCAAGAACTACAAAGAGCAGAGGTTATGGGTAGATTTCTTCCCTACAAGATGTTAGCAAAACTCCAGAGGAAACTTGCTGGGGAGCACTAACCCTGAAGCAGGTTGGGTAGGAAGGACACAAGAGGTGAAGGGGGCTGAGAGTTGTACACCTGTAGGAAAACACTATGGACACATCCTGGCACAGGGCTCAGCAGCAACAGCCATTACACAAAACAACACATGCACCATAGCACTCACACACCTCATTAATAATGTCTAGAGCTCCCAATGCAACATGCCAGAGAAGTTACCTAACCAGCAATAAAAACTCCTTTGGCCCCGTCTCTGGTACAAAAGCCAACACTCTTCATCTCGTAAAATGCAAAAAGCCCCCAGATGTTTATAAAACTCCATTGGGCGGCTCAGTGCAAATGTTGTTTAGCATCAAAGCACTAGGGATCAAAACTGACCATCCAGCTGATAGGAGCTTTGTAGATGCTGTCATGTAGCAGCAGGATGATCCTCTCCAGCTTCCCTCAGCATCAGACCAGTGCCCTCCAGCCCCACACCTCCCGTCACACCAACCCATTGAACACATCTTTCAGAGCAATTCCAGCACCTACTGCCCAGCAAGAGCAACAGGCAGGAACTAGTTTAGAATATGGAATAAATTCCTCCCAGTGAGGGTGGTGAGGCCCTGGCACAGGTTGCCTGGAGAAGCTGTAGCTGCCCCATCCCTGGAAGTGTTCAGGGTCAGGTTGGACAGGGCTTGGAGCAACCTGGTCTAGTGGAAGGTGTCCCTGCCCAGGGCAGGGGGTTGGAAATAGATGGTCTTCAAGGTACCTTCCAACCCAAACCAACCATTCCATTCATTCTATTTACACATGTACATACGGGCACATATGCACGGATGTATACACAGGTCAGTGGAAGATGCTGCCCACACGTAGCACATCCACATTGTGGATCCCAAATCATAGGAAGGCTTGCTGCATCCACGTGGCTCCTGCTGTTTCCTGGGGACTCTTTTGAAGGATGGAGTGCATGTGGGTGCTCTGCAGCCCACACCTGCAGGGCTGAGCACAAAGGCAGCTGGCACCGCTCTGTGCCACAGTCGGCAGCACATTGTGAGGCTTTAGATAGAGGAGCTCCCCAGGGATCTCCCAGTGACAAACACCATCCCAGCTCCATGGCTAAGACCAGGCCAAGTAAACACAGAGTATATTTATTGCTCCTAGGAAACGCTTTCATTTTTCCCCCCCTCCTCCTCCATGTTCAATTCAAGATAGCAGCAGCGAGCTACGAAACACTCCCTCCATGTGGTGCTGTTAACCATGGGAAGCGAATGCATGCTAGCTTGGACAGATCATTATCCCTTCATGCACAGGGCTGAGGAAGGGGGTGGCAGTCTATAATGACGCTAATTAAGTCCTTAAGTGCCTTGGTAAAAAGCAGGTAAGACTTCAGCAAAGGCAGAATATTCCATTAGGGCAGGCTTCACCGTAGACACAATGCTGCATAATGGGATCCTGTAATTATGCCTGCACTGCAGAGACTTTTAAAAAAAGGAATCCTGTTTTACATTCTCTAATGCAAACAGCATGAAATGATGTTGCTTAGAAACCTTTACACTCCTACAGTGTGTGCAAAAAAGTTATTCCAGACATCTGTATTTAAAATAAAATTTAAAAACAATCCTACCGCACACACTCACATGGATCTTGGCTTCACATTGAGTGATGAAGCCTATGAAATGTCAGAGGAAATTTAAATTAAAAAAAAATGACACATGCATTTAAAAACTTGAGCAGCTTGTTAAGTCATTTCAGGTTATGTCTGGTACTGTTCCACCTCACCCCTTCACACAGAGCTCCATCTCTGTGGATTGATGGTACCATTTGTACCAATCCAGACTGAGAGGCTCATAATTGTTTCCCGTGTCAGGCTGACCTCAAATACCTGGAAAAGATTTTCTTTTTCTAGTGAAGCGACCCCGGGTTTCACTCCAGGATTTGCACACACAGAACAGAGCACTGTCCAGGTGCTGGAGCCACAGGAAAGCCCCTCTGGTACAGACAGTGGGACAATTTTATGCACAAGTCACACGGCAGGGCACAAGACCCTAACACCCACTGCCGGTGGTCGCTGCTCGGTGCCTCACCTCAGGCTGAGCAGGGCAGAGGGACACAGTGGTGCCCTGAAATTTCCTACACCAAAGGCAATACAGTCAGATCTGCAGCAGCCCATAAATAGCATTTTTACCAAGCATCATCCTGATACTTCCTCCCGTAATTCGGGCATTGCACCCCACAGGGATGGCAGGGCCCTCTGGGGAAAGCTTCGTCTCAATCCAGGTAGGCAGGTGGGGATGGGGCTTTCTGCGCCCACGACACCACGCAAAGTGGGAGGGACTGTCAGCTTCACTCCATGTGTCCAAACCTAGCCCTGACCTGAGCCCCGGGCACAGCACAGCCCTGGGAGCCCCATCCAAGGCTGCCACTGCCTCCCACCCACCCATTGCTCTCCCCACCATCTCCTCCTCCTCTCAGAAAAGGTCACCCCTCTTTGCCTGGCAACAGGAAGGAACGCTCGGCACCAGGCACGGCTGATGGATGCGTCACAGCTGCCACCACGCTGTCACACGCCACGCAAAGGCCAGCAGTTACTACAAGAGGAGCGCTGGGGATGTGACAGACCTGAGACAGGGGGATGTGTCCCAGCCGGCTGCGCTTGGCACGACGCAGAAAACTGAGCTGATGTCTTGTCTCCTTTCCCACACCCAAACCCCACCGCTTGCAGGTTTCTAGTGGGTTTTTTTGACATTCCCTGCTGGCAAAGGGGGATGGAGACAGGAGATTGAACCTGAGCACCTTCATCGACAGAGAAATGTAAATATCCTGAGGGATGGGCAAAAGTGGAAACTCCTGTCCTATAGGGAAAGCCTTCAGTGATGGGAGACTGAGTGCTGTGCCTCTGATGCAAAGGCCAGACTCAGCAAGATCATCTGAACCATGCTAACAAGTTGAAGTTGTGTCAGGGGAAGGTTTAGGTTGGATATTAGGAAAAGGTTCTTCCCCCAGAGGGTGGTTGGGTGGGCACTGAACAGGCTCCCCAGGGCAGTGGGCACGGCCCCAAGCCTGACAGAGCTCAAGCAGTATTTGGACAATGCTCTCAAGGACAGGGTGGAATTGTTGGGATGTCCTTTCCAGGGCCAGGAGTTAGACTTTGATGATCCCTGTGGATCCCTTCCAACTCAGGATATTCTACAATTCTATGAACAAGACCCCTGCATAAAGCAACTTTTTTCAGCTCTGCTGGTACCCAACCTCTCAGTTCTCTCCCAAGACTGCCTTGATCCTCAAGACTATAATGGCCAGAAGACATTTGTCTTAAAATCACCCTTCAGAACTGCCACTTTTCCCTCTATCCACTGCAAAGAACCTCCTCATAAGAGCATGTTAACTGTTACAACATTTTAAATAGCAGAGAAAGCGCTTTCTCTGCTCATGCTTTTGTGCTGATACCTGGGAAGATCCTTAGGCAGCATCATGGGTGAACTCCAGCTCCTGTAGGTGTTTCAGCCTCCTGCCAGGGAGCTCTTAGTGGTGGTACAGGTATCTACAAGCTTGACTCTTGTTCACTACACGCTGCTTCGCCCACAGATGCCAAGGATCCAAATCTGGAGCCTCATTCTCCATATCCCCAGGCTCTGCAAATTCCTCTGCATTGCTCTGGGGCAGGAAGCAATGCCCTTTTGATCTACCCCACGTGGGTTACCTTTACTGGTTATTGCAAGCAGAAAAGAGCCAGAGCCAGACCACAGGCAAAGGAACCAAACAGAAGGGTTTAACTTTTTGGTTTCTTGCTGCTGTTACAAGTCCTCCTGCAATCACAGGGAATGGATGGGTCTTGAGGCCAGAAATGCATAAAGCACTAAATCACAGGTTTTCAGCTCCCCAGTTTGTCCCCCCCAAAGAAGCAGCTTTGCCTTTATCACCTCTGGCTGTCACAGAATTGCCATCACCAGTAAGGCTGAAGGATCAGCACCTGCACTGAGCAATCAGCTCCCTGCAAGGCACTCCAAGGTTGGTCAGAGAAGAAGAGAGAAGGTGACAGGAGGAAAAGCCCTACAGTGGAGTGCACAGACCACCTATCACCCCAGGGAAAGGGCTGTGTCCTGGATGGGTGAGAGCTCTCAGCTCTGAGACAGCACCAGGAGGATCAGGAGCTTACGGAGGGATCAGAAAGGAGTTCTTAGAAGAAGCACAGGGACAGCTTCCCTCCACAGACCCTTGGCTTGTCCACATCTGCTCTCGGTGCCTCTCATCCCCCACCACTGGCACATGGAGTGCAACAAAACTGCTCACACCTGGATGAACTGCTCACAAAGTGAAATCGAGCACTAAGACGCTTTAAAGCCTTCTAGTAAAACAGGCATGAAAATTATTATCAAGTTGTGAGACTTTGTACGTCATCCAGAAGGCAGATGTTCGGCAGCTGCTGAAGGCAGAGGGTTGGCAAATTCCCCACTGCACACTGCTCTTGTCCAACTGGAGCAAACTGCAGAAACACATCCTTCCTGGGGGAATGTGCACGGAGCGTGGCCCGGGCAGCTCTCCTCTGCCGGCTGCTCTCCTCCCACTGAGGGAGACAACCGACCTACAGGCACATTCTTCTTCCATCTTTGATTGTTGCTAAAAATAATCAATACAAACTACGTGGCTCAGCCTGTTCTCACCATTGTTCATTGTGGGGTGAAGTCCAGATCAGATCGAACGTAATTCCATGTGCGGAGTGCTGCTGGCCTCCCAGAGCTCATGTGGGAGCACAGTCAGTGTCTGTCTGTCCACCAGATACACACAGTGCTAATGGGCATGAATGTGCAGATAGATATAATGCACTGACTGGGCCTCCAGCAACTGGGAGATGAGAAAACATGCACAGAAATGGAAAATGAAGAAAAGGAGCTGGGTTTCCCTGTGTACGTGCAAGTAAGAAGTTGGAAATCCTGTGCTCTTCAAAATAATGGGAGAATGTTCAACCCATTACATCGTACAACATCAGTCATCTCCATGCTGGTATCTGCACAGCCACCTGAAAACTCAGTGTGTGCTCCCCAAATCTTCTGCTCATTATTGAAGTTTAGGTAAATGACAGCAGTTACATAGTTATTTTTCCTCCCGGTATGGTGAGACCAAACAATTAAAGGACAAGTCCCAAGTCTGAGAGATAACACTGCAAAATACAACATACTGGCAACTTCTGCCCATGCTCCAGAACAAACCTTAAAACAGCAAGGAGGTCTCATTTCTGCTTGCTCTTCCACTTCAAGGGGCCAGAGCACATCTGACTTCTTATAAATAGCTAAGCAAAGTACAGGTTTCATCTGGCTGCCCTCTGCATGGATAATGGATATTTTACAAGGGGAGTGGGGAGGTGAACAGCCAAGAGAAATAAAGTGAAAGTCTAAAACTGCTATTAGAGATGGGAAGTCGGATGAGTAGTACCTGCAGAGCCCACGGGATCTCTTTACCTTCTGCCCCAAGAAACCACTAATACCACTTGGGGTTATTTCTCCTGTGTAGTATTTAAAAGCCAGTTCTAAAGACTGGATTCAATGCCCACAGCAGTGCAGAATGTTCCCAACCAGCTCCAGCAAAGAGTTAAACACAGGAAACCTGTTGATTAATTTGCAGGCAACAAGCTGCACTAATAAAGCCCTGGGGACCTTAATCAAGCTGTTTGCTGGTTGCCAGACCAAAGCAGGAAGAGGGGCAGAGCTGTCAGGATGGATTAGTGTTTGCCCACTGGCAACGTTGCTCCTGAATGAAAGAAAGCGGGGGAGAAACACACACAGAAAGGTCTTTTCCAGCCTCAATGGCTCCATGATTCTCTACATGCAGCTGCAGAACACAGAGTGGAAGTGATGTGCCTGGTGCTGGCCGGAGCAGGGCCCGAGGCCGGATGGCTGCGGAGCTCCAGCCTACACAGGGGAGGTAACTCAGGAGATGGGTTTGGATCTTGGGTTTTACGTTCACCTCCATTGTTTGCAATTCCTTCCGAAAAGCTGGGAAGGAGAAATTTCTTCCTTTTTCTATTTAAAAAGATCCTGTGCTTTTCCATTCAGTAATTTTTGCTGACCTTCATTCTGCTCCTATTCCATGGAGAGCTGAATGAAATAAAGTTGTTTATGACTGACCCCATTTTGAAACGTTTTGGTGGCACACATTGGGGTAGGATGTTTTGCAAATTCAGCTTAAGTTAAAAAAGAACCATTTCCTTTCATTATGACAAGGTTTGACTTGGGTGCCTTTACTGTTCTGACACAGCACCATTGGGTTAATGCAGCAGAATCCAAACAAACCCTCTGCCTTCCCATCCCTTAACCAGCTGCAAGGAACCCAAGTGGAATCAGTAACAGAATAAGTAAGAATTACAGATATGAACTATGTTTCTGGTTATTTGCATGTTTTAAGCAGCTAAGCTTTATTTAACCTGATAATCCTTTCCATCAGAAGCATGTCCCTGTGTGCTGCCAGGGAGCATCTGTCTTGGGGTTCCAGTTCAACAGGCTGTTGTATGTCCAAGAGGATGTACAGAGCTTGTAAAACACCTGACTCTATACAGGAATCAGCATGGAAACCCAAAAGATTGATTTTATTTAGCTAAAATTTAACAGACCAGAACAAAGAAGGAGAGAATTGCTCAGCTGTGTATCTTACTTACACAAGGCCATTTCCCCCACCAGCTTTCTGCTGTTCCAGCCAGCAGGAAAGAAATATCCTGTGGGCATTCCTGCAGCTGGTGTAAGTTGCTATAGATCCACTCATCTCAGCACAGTTTTGATAATTTACACCCACCAAAGATCATCTTCTCCTGTGTTTACAGCTCCATCAAACATCACAAGGGACACAAGCAGGATGTTGACACCTCATGACTTGTACCCATGGATGAAGGGGATGGTGAGCACTAAGAAAATGCAAATGCAGCTGAGGATTAGCAAAAGCAATTATGAAAAACAAGTAGTGGAAATAATGATTCATCAGGAATTGAATCTGATGTTGAGCCCAGTCCTGCACTCGGTGGGTGAGGATTCCAGGCCTATAGAAATAATTTTTAAAGCTATTTAAATGAAAAAAAAATGCCCCTTGCTAGTTTTGCAATAGCATGTTTTTCTCTACCCTATCTTACAGACAGCTCAGGACCCTGGAAAACACATCCTTCTCACCCCACAGATACTCCTCTCCCCACCAAAACTTCGAGTCAAAAAGAAACACTGCATAACATTGAAGCCAGATAGGAAGATCTGTGTGAAAGTTTGCATCAAGCCAGAGGCCAGACTGAGTGGTTCAGTCTCTCTGAACAAAAATACCATAAATATACCTGCCTATATTATTTCCTAGCTGATCTCCGAGCACTTTCAATATACTTTAGAAAATATTGATGTCACAGTAATTGCTGGAAAACATGGACGCACAGAAACACAGATGACCTTGCTGAAGGTCAGGTATTCCTGAGACAACACTGGATGCTCTCAGCCACCATCTCCTCCACCTCGTGGGGAAACACACCAGGCATTTCCCCAAGCACAGCCCCAACAGCCAAATGCCATGTCAGCTCTAGCCAAGGCTGAAAGGATGTTCTCTTTGGGTACAGACATCAACAACAGGTCTGTGCCTTGAGCTGGAGAGAACCTGATAACCAGAAACACCCTCTCATGAGACAATATTTCCATTGCTTTCACTGGGAATAGGATCAGATCCAAAGCTGGGGAAAGGCTGGCACAGAACCCTGACAAGGGCTGAGGGCCATCAAACCTGGGTTAGCTCTCTTCACACCAACTGAGCAAAACAACCTTGCTCCGTTAGTGTCCGTCCTCCATCTGCAAAGATTCAGGTTAAAACATTGCAATTACAGGATAAAGTCAAGTGTCAAGGAGTCACTACCATAAAGATGAAATAAGATAGCTCGACTCGAATCCCTCCACCCCACTCCAGGGTCAGCAGCCAAAACATTTCCCTCGTCAGCTGCAAATTCCCTGCATTGCCAGTGAAATCACAAGCAAAAAGCCAATATTAGCTTTTTCCCCTCAGTGTTCAAAGTTGGATTCCCACAGGCTGTAATTTCACCACCCCTCAGATAACTCAAAACCCTGCCAGAAACACGTTAACGCCACACTGACACACTGCATCTGCCCGGCTGGTTCAGCTCTGCTGAGGCCACTGAGGAAGGACTGTGCTGGGCTGTGTACTGGGAACAACTCCTGTTACTCTGCCTGGAGTAAGGAGAGCTGGCAAGGAAGGGTTGGTCATATGGCCTCAGATTTTTCCTTCCAACAGCTCAGACAGAGGCACATGAATCTCCCTGAGGGAGAAACATGGGCCCGAGTACAAGGCAGAAGTTTCTAACATCAGCTCTCATGTCACAATGAGACTGGTGAAGTTATACTGATGAGGAAACTACATGGGATGACTAGAAAATGGGCTTCCTGGAAGTCCCTCACCTCCTTATATTTCCTTTGATGGAGCTAAGTGTCCAAATGGGGTCTTAGCCAGGATCTAACCCATGTTTGTCGGCCCCTGGGTGCAAAGCCACCAGGGAGAACCTCTGGGAAGGGGAAGAAAGAATATCCTTCAGGGCATTCATGCCCTTAACAAGAAGCACCTGGTACATGCCACAGACATGGACCATCAAGCAGATTCAGTATCAAAGTGAACAGCAAAGTGAACAGTGCCACCAAAAACCCTCAGCATCCAAGCTCCCAGTGCAACCAGTGCAGGAAGGTCCGTGTCACGGCCACACAGGTTGTGGTTGCTGACAAAAAGCCAGCTCTGCTCATAGGCTGCCTCAGCCCTGAGCTTCGCTGCTCAGTCCCCTCTTGTGGTCAAATTATTTGTTAGTCACCAAGGCACCATGTCCCCAAAGCTGTGGATAAGCCATGGGAAAGACAGAACTACTGATCCTGTTCCAGCTCCAGTTCTATTTAATAGTCCCAAGGGTCACAGTAGTTCTGGGACAAAACCCCAGGCAACACTGTCATCAAAGAGGAGAAAAAGCCTGGCTAGCCAAGAGTAAATCAATGGCAACAATTGAAATGCAATTTCCTAGCAAAAAGCCAGAACATAAAAACAGCAGGGGCAATCCATTATAAGATAGATAAAGATAATTCAGGGGAGACAAAAATCAGTAGGGAGAGGGGTGGGGAAAAACCCAGTGTTCAGAGCTTAGATCACTTACTGCAGCAGAAAAACAATATAAAAATACAGAATATAATCTTACTGAAGCCAGTGGAACATTACCATGAATTATAGGCTCCAAATAGCTGAAAACAAAATCAAACAGGGAGTTTGTTTGCAGGAGAATTTCAGATGACTCTGTGGGTCACCTCGATATCCAGCAGTTATGGAAGAAAAGGAAGGTAGTGAGGAACTAAATTATTTATGTCAGTCAAGCTTATCTGTCACAGGGCTACACCTTTCCTACCGCAGCACATTTCTGGGATTAATGATCAGGCACTATCTAGAGCTGGGCAGAAGAAGAAAAACTGAAGTGATTTGGCTATTGGGGAAAAAAAAAAAAAAGATGCATTACCCAGCTCAGCTAACACTGAACTTCAGAGGGCTATCTCCCTGAACCAATACAAAGATACACTTTGTGATAACTAAAAAAAATTAAGCCCTAAAGGATAGCAAGAACAAGAGCTCTGCTGAAAAGTGCATCCAGGAATGACAATTTGGTTAGTGTGGTGCCAACGCCTGATAAACTAATTAAGATGCTAATTAAAAGCAGAGCACTTTTCCATCTGGGGTTCCCAGCAGAGACTGGCTTTAGCCTGAACAAGTCTCACCAGGGAAAGGGGATAGATGAACAAAGAGGGTGACTGATTGACAACACAGTTAGGATTTTATGCCCTCTTTGATGAGACCCTTCACAAAAGGTTGTTGAAGAGAACACAAAGTCATGAGAAATGGCAAAAAAGCAAATTAATTAGGGAGTGGATAAAGAGGAGAAATAAGCAGGTGGTTTCATTAGGGCAATTTCCTCACCTTAAATTACTAACTCCCCATTGCAATCACCAGTTTACGAACCTAGAAAACAGCCAGAGGGGTTAAAATTCTCTCTTCCACAAGTTACTACAAAGGAAAGCTGAGAAAACTTCAGAGGAGTGAGACAAAAGCAGTGGATGGGTAGTGGTGGCCAAACTGACACCTTTTTCACCCACCAGGTTGGTCAGCACCCCACAGAAAGCGCTCTGCACAGCCCAAGGACAACACATCCCCAAAAATACAGGCAAGCAAACTGGAAATCAACTTAGTGATGTGGAACAAGGCTTGTGAGCCCAGTCTGTCCCCATGGACATCAGCACTGAGAACCCTGCAGGGCCTCAAAGGGGTGAGAGGAAAACATCCATCTTAGAAAGACAGAGCAAGGAGGCGACAGAACGTCCCAGCTTTCACTTTCTCCTTTCCGAGAAAGTCACTGATTAGAAAAAGATGTTGATGCTGTGAAATGAAAGTTTAGAAAGTTATTAATTGAAAACATTCGTGTTGTATAACCTTAACTCAGCATTCCTTGATACTCTTGCTTTCCAGGAAATGGAGCAGGTTTCTGTCAGGAGAGGGAGAAAGGATGCCTTTAAGGGTAGCCATTGAGTGTTTATCTTTGCAGCCTCTCAGAATGTTTATTTTTGTTTGGGCGTGAACAAACTCGTTAGAGGAAATTATTTAAAAGACACCATATAATTGCACAAAAGCACATTGTTTGGCAATAATCCTCCCATGAAATTCATCACTCAATGCACCATCACCACAGGGCTCCCACAAAAACCCTGCAGTGCAAACTTCAAAGGCTCAGCTCAACCTCCAGCCCTCCCAGGATGGCTTTCACCTGGCCCATGGTGGCACTGAGGGCCACTTGGCTTAACACAGGTCCCATGCAACTTGCTCAGCCCTAGACAGTGACAGGAAACCTTGCCCACAGCATGCACAGCACCAGTTGTGGTCACATCCATGAAGAGGGTCAGCAGAGCTAAAAGGATGTTAACTGGGAACAGCCACCAGCCCAGGAAAAGGTCTTGCAGAAGAACAGAGGCAGTAGCAGTGGAGGTGGGCATGGGATCTCCTAGATGGGTCTTCTCCCCTCTTTCCTTCGCTTCCCAGGGTTGGGGAGCCATGCGGTGCCCCAGGAGCTGAGAGGAGAATGCCACCAGCCCCAAAGGCACCCAGGGACCATCTGTCCTCAGGCACAACTCAGGTCTTTCAGCACATCTGAAGAACCAGGAGAAAATGATAACACGGTATCACTGCCCATGGCCAGCAATCAGCAGGCTCAGAGGGAACAGACTGCACAATTATCTAAATAACAGGATGATCCGGCATTATAAAAGATGCTGATAACGAGATTTTCATAAGTACTTCTAGGGCATGTTACTGCTGCCCTTAAGATAATCTCAAAAGCATTCAAATGACAGTTTGAGAGTCAGGGATACATTATTCCACCTGGAATTTTACAAGGCTCCTTCCACCATCTCCTGAAGCATCTGAGACTGGTAATGTTTTGGAGAAGGCTCTACTGGTCCATGGAAAAGGATCCCTGCAGCAATGCCTAAGAAAAGCTCCCTCCCAGCAAACCACTACACTGTGAAAAAGGTGGGTGGAGGGGGAAAGCAAAGGGTCACTTTTGGTTTCCACTGGCACCAATTATGCTTCTGGCACATTTATATATTTTTTTTCCCCGCAATCAAGATAGTGAGGTTAGGCTTTTAATTTTTAAATAAACAAAGGCTATAATGGGAATTTGTGCTGGGGCATGTCTGGAGCCTCCAGCTTATCAGAGCTGTCATGGGACACAGAATTTTTGTTCATTTTATCTGGGGGGGGGAAGTCACTGAAGCCCACAGACCCAGCCCACAGGAGTGGAAGGGAGGTCCCCCTTATTTCCAGCTGATCCTGGATTTAGCATGTCAGCTTTGACTGGAGGTGACAAGGGGGCAAACACACAGCAATTAGCAAACAAACAGCTTCTGCTGCCATCCCGAGCTCTGCCGGGACTCGAGCATTGATTGGCAATTAAGAGTTCAGAGGGAAGCCCACGACACCCATCTCCAGGGGCACATTTCTAGTCCTGAGAATGTCCCTTGCATAAAGATGCGGCTGAGAGGAGCTTCTCAGTGTCCCTACCTCATGCTCTCAAATCCTCGGCTAGTTTAATGTTCAGCCTGGGACCCCCTGGAGCCAAGCCAATGTTTTCCATGCTCGGATCTCAGTCCATCCAGCAACAAGCTGGCTCAGGTCCCCCACAGCCCCCTCCCCCTTGGAGGGGCAGTACCAGGGTGGGATGCAGAGGGGTCACTGGCAAAGGAGGGTACCCCAGGTTCTGTCTGGTCTTGCCTCTCCCAGCCTTGCTCTCCCCGTTTATACATTACTGGGGGAGAGAAGGTACTTGACAGCTGCAAAGAAGCAGATAATTCTGCCTGCCATGCCTGTGTTTACGCAAAAGCCGCTGGTTTATGAGGAGCAGCTTAGTCAAAGCACACAAAGAAACACCCTGCAATATTTTTTGAAGAGGTTGGTTTTTTTATTGCTTCAAGAAGTAAAAGGTTACCTACAGAAATAGAGAGAACAAGACAGCTTAACAAACAACTGCTTCTTGTTTTTCTTATTCTGCATCTTCTCTTCCAAACCCTGTTCACCCCCAGCTCCCCTTCCAGCTGCTCCCCACGCCCAGGGACCCTCCTGTTCCTGCCTGATGCTGTCAGCATGGCAGACCCAGCAAGGAGCACCCAGCACCTACAAAAACATGCAGCTGGGAAGGGGAAAAGCTTCAGAGCATGGTCAGAACAGTTCAGTTTGTATTTGTTTCTCCACATCACCGTAAGGGGAATGAGAGAAGCGGGAGATCCTCCATCCTCACTCTCCAGCCTTCTCCATTCCCCAGCTGTTCCCTCTGCCCTCACTCCTGACACCAGAAAACTTCACCAGCTTCAGCAGCCACATGGCACAGGTCCTGGCCTCATCCTGCCACAGGTGCTTTCCCCCACTTTGGTCTGTACACATGCAGGTATGGATATGAAGTAAACCTGGACTTAGTGTCCCTGGTATCAGCAGGAACCCTGAAGCATCTTAAAATCACTCTTGAATACACTGGTCATAATGGAGAGTCAGCTCAGCCCCACAAGGCTTGGGGTGGCTGTGACAATCCAAGCCATTCCCAAGGGACAGGGACCAGGCAGCACCACCGGCCACAGCCCACAGCAGGAAATACTCAGGTTATTGTTACCATGTGGCATCTGAGAGGGTTGTTTGTCTCAGCCCCATTGGCCTTCAGAAAATTATAGACAGAGAAAAACATTATAAAACAAAATAGTAGCAGCTCTCAGGCTCTGACCAACCTGCTTTCCCAGTTTGCAATACAGGCTCTGTTCCCAACACAAACCATGTTATCCCAGTCTGGGTAAGGAAAGAAACAACTCCTGCCCTTACAGCACCCCACCACCTTCAGCTCCTCTTTGCAAGGCACAAGGACAGGAGAGGAAGGGAGGGCTCTATATCTCCCAAAAGAAAAGTGTGTTTTCTTGCCCAAATGGAAGGTGTTGTGGCCATGCCCTTCCTCACATATCAAGGTGTGACTTGAAAGAGGAACCATGCTGGTTTGAACCCCATCATTTGGGAATCTCTGAGCTGAGATCCAGAGCCATCTCTGGATGCAGCCGAGGCGCAAAGGGCTGCATTTCTTCAGAGGGTTTTGCAGGTTGAAGATTTGAATTTATTTGCACAGGAGTGCCACATGCAGGAGAAGAGACACATACACATTTCTGGGAATTGGATTCTCCCACTCACAAGGCTCAAGTGAAAAACAAAACAGGTTTGACAGAGAACAAATTAATTCAGCATGAAGAAGCTCTAAAAAAATAAAAATTATCTTTGACACACGAAAAATAGATAAATCTTTGCAGAAGATTACTTTAACAAGGCCAAAAATCCATCACAATGCTGAAGAAAGGAGGCATAAATAAGGCTTTAAAATGTATGTGATGTTTTTATACCCATGAGCACTGAGAAGGCAGCACAGTTCAGAGATGACAGCAGAGATCTCAGCCAGGACTCCTGAACCGCCCTAGGATTTGGGGGATTGCTGCAGCCAGGAGAAGAGAAACCCTCCATCCACAGCAGGTATTATAAACTGCTACAGATAAGCTGTATCATCTCAAGCCTTAGTTTCCCTTCAGGCGATCAAGACAGTAGGACAACCCCACAGTTGTGGATTCTCTTAGTGTTTGGATGAGTGTTTGGTAGGAGTGTTTGCCCTGAAGATGCAAGGTGTGAGGCAGCCACAGCAGTCTGGGTGTAGGGTACATCATTCCCATCTCCAGTTTTCCTGAGCTCAGCGCTGGGTTTTAGACCCTCTCTAGCATCCCTTTTTATTGGGAATACAGCCCCATGGCACTACACCCAAACACCTGGGACCTCTCCCCAATAACTTAAGCAACTCTCTTGTCATGCTCTGCCTTCTTGGCTTTGCTGGTCTAAGATTTCATCCTTGAGGGCCACATAAAAGCTACTTTTCACAGCATTGACATTTTCTTGTAACTTCTTAAATACACACACATACTTTACTCTTCGAAAAGCAGGGGGATACAAGCACCTGTAGTCCTCCAAAAAAAAGCAACAAGAAGAAATACTCTGCCCCATCTCCTCAGCAAAGCTCTTCAGACTTGTTTATTTACAGACTCCTTCAGGATTCCAAATCCTGCTCAATTTTCAGGCTGCCCCCCCCACCTTGCAGCAGACTTCCTTCAGCTTGTGCCAGTCCAGAATTCAGACAGGTTCCCCTCTCCCACCAGTGCAGCACAACCCTGCTGGATGTCACCTCCAGCACATCCCTCTGTGCTCTCCTTTCCTCCTGGGGAATTTCCAGCCTCCCCCGAACAACCTGCGACAACCAGTTCCCTTCAGAACAGCCTTTAGCAAGTGCTTTTATTGTGTTCCTCCTACTGCCAGAACAAACACGTTCCAGGTTTGCAGCCTCTGCGATAGTTTTGTAGCTGCTTTCAGGCCGGGCACATGTTGTGACACTTCAGGTTTATATTTATGGATCTCCACGAGTTTTAAGTACGTACTCCTGGCCTCGTTATACAACAAAGGACACTGAAGGGTAAAAGGCTCGTCCGAGATTCAAACAGCAAGACAGAACAGAGCCACGAGTGGGAGACAATGCCTCAACTTCAGACCAGAAAAAGAGCACCCAGGCATGGGCCATACAGGTTACTCTGTAGTACAGGCTGCAGTATATTGTGTAAACTGCATCCAAGTTCCCTTCCACTGCCTGTTTATAATATTCCTCCTTGTATTAAAGAAATCCAAGTTAACTTGCTCAGCCCAAAGCTTCCACCTCACCAAACCCAAGTGTGCACCACGTCTGACCTTTGCATGTGTTCTAAATTCGAGTGCACATTGTATTTCGCTGGCCTCTTGTCTGTGTTTTCCATAGACACAATGACACAAAAGAGGCAGAGCCTGTGAGCCAAGCCCTGCAAAGACGGTAGCTTTAAATAGACTCTTTGTCTTGCTTTTCCTTGCTGAAATACTGCACATTATTTAGAACTGAGTTTTAGTTTTATCAGAGACCCAGAAATAGAGACAATAGAGGGCTGGGTGAATTTTTGCATCATTTTAGGACCTAAAGGTTCTCATTCCTTCCTATCCTCACCTCATCTCGCCCTCCACTGCAGGATTTGTGCCTGAATCCCAGGAACCAGCAGTGCACATTCCCTGAGGGGCTCTCAGACCCACAGGAATGATCTCATCCAGGAAGGGAAGAGGTGCACAGAGAAGGTGGGACATGTGTGAGAAATCTCACCTTTGCAAATTGAGGGCAGGATTGTAAAACCAAAGCTTCTGTCATTGATGGGAAAAAAGTCTGCAACTTCAGCAGACTTCAGGCTGGTACCCAGATGAGGTCAGAAAATAAAAGGTGTCTCAACACTAAATTAATGGAAAAACTGTCAAGAGAGTAACAGGAGTTATAAACATTTATGTTCCTATTCAAGGCAGGCGCAGGCATTTATAACTGTGTTATTTGAGTGCCAAACATGAAAACGGGAGTCCTTTCTAGTCAGAGCACATGGATGCTCCTTTTTAGGTATGTGCAGCAGCCATAGAGAAGATAAAGTGCTTGGCCCCAGTGAAGAGCCCCAAATAGGGGTGTTAGGGGTGACCTAATGGTAACTCATCCACAAAGGCATTCCCCATCTCCCCTCAGGGCTGCAATCACTGTGTGCCCCACTCCTCAGGACAGTCCCCTGCCCTGTGAAGGTTTGTTTCAGAGTGAACAAGCCCACAGGGCACTTTGTATTTGTCCCAGAGCAACACAAACCACAGCAAACCACAAAGAATCCAGATCTGCAAAAAAGACATCACTGGTAAGCATCAACTTTTCTTGAGCCTCAGCTCTGAGCAACCTGGTCTAGTGAAAGATGTCCCTGCCCATGGCAGGAGGTTGGAACGAGATGAGCTTTAAGGTCCCTTCCAAATCAAACCATTCTATGATTTTATGAAACGGGGCTGCAGGGAATCCCACATGGCCAGACTTCTGGGCTGATTTGAAGCAGCACTGTGCATTGAAAAGAAAACACATACTCTCTATCATCACCTTTGTGATAAATTCACATAAATGTTGTTCACTTATCAGTAAAAAATCCACCTAAGGCTATGGAGTACAGTTCAATCCCCGGGCACAAGGTGAGCTGAGCTTGGCACTTGTCCACGGCACTTTGAGAACTGCTAAACTGCAGCTCTGCAGAAGCAATTTGTTAATGAGAAAACAGACTCTACGGTGAGAAATGCAAGTGTCTCTGAGCAAATCATGCTTAATATGAAGGGAATGTGCTATTTGCCTCACAGCTAACCCAGCCTGCCCAGAGCCTAATGTGTGCAGGTTAACTCAGAAATGTAACTGCTGTGAATCCATGCGTGACAGGCAATGCAAGCACAGTCCATGCTGGAATTTACTGTGGTATGGAATATTTTGGCAGCTGGTTACAGTGACTCGGAGTAGGAAGCGCAGCAATAAGGACAAAATGTGTTTAGTAAGTTCCCAGCTGTGGGAATCACGAGATACCAACCAAACCTTTCGCTTAAATCCACGAGGCAGAACCAGCCTCGCCTCTGCTCGGCATCAGCTCATAGGTAAGGGATGGGCTGAGCCCAGATCTGCTCCACAGGGGAGCGGAGGTGAGCAGTGCTAAGCCCCAGGTCCGTGCTGGAGCAGGAATACAGGGCAGGCAGAGCCCAGGAAGGTCCTTTCTTGAGGCTCTGGCGCCACCTAAGCCCAGCGATGGGATCCTGCATCCTTCCTGCTGCCTGTCAGAGCAGACAGAGAGAGAACAAAACCTTTCCATAACAAACTCCTCTTGCTTCTCCAGCACAGGTTCCCTCGGGAGAACTTTCTGCAGAAGCAGAAATCTGGGAGCTAAGAGCCGAGAGAAGCTCAGGAAAGACACTTTTGTAGAAACCCAAGCACTGAATAAGGTCAGACCCACCAAAGAGCTGGGGGACTTCAAAATGGTTGTAGGGGCTTTTCCTTCTGCCCAGGTCCTGAGAGCTCCCCTAGCACATTTCAGAGAATTCTTGAATATTTGCTCATCACTATCCAGTTGAATACTGGGGTCAGGAAAAATTTTCACAAATCAGAAGTTCAGCTGTCCCAAAGCTGAAGGAAGACCAACACAGAATGGGCAACGGGTGCCCCAAAAGCCCTTGCGAGACGGTGATGGGGCTCAAAAATAAACCTCAAAGATCACATGAGTCACAAGGTAAAGAGTCAGAGAAGGACTCACCTGGCAGTTACTGACAGACCACACAGTGACAACACTGACAACAGTGTGCAGGACAACACTTCCCAGTTGGAGAGACAGAAGCATGGATACAGGAGCATGTAGGGTTAGAAGGGGCTCCTAAGTGAAGGATGGGAGGACAAAAACTGCATTCTCAGAGGAAAGAGCTGCTGACCAAGTGGAGAAAGTAAGCATGACAAGAGAGATGCACCTGTCAACATTTGCAGTCATTTTTATCATCCACCCACAAATACAAGCAGCATGTCCAGTGCTCCAGCCCAGCTGATGCTTAACAGGAGTTTTCAGACCAACAGTCAAAAAGTAACCCAGTACAGAAGTCTGTGTACTCTGTGCTGACCTGTAACATTCCCCCAGCATTGCAATTTGGTTTTACATCCAAAGACCATTAACAGAGTTCAATCAGGGAATGATTGTCTAATACAGGCATACATCAACTTGCACTATGCAAAGAAAACTTTCAGCAACTTTTGACCTTGTTAAGCTGCACATGATGCAAATAATTCAAAGTTTCTCCCACACAGAGACTTCCTGCTGTTCAGAGGGATGTCCATTGCTCCAGGAGGAGACTACATTTGGTCAGCTGATCTGATGGAAGGTTTAGGAAAAAAAAAAAGGAATACAAAAAAGAAAGTTGACATAGAGCCAGAAGCTCTCCTTGGACTCTCACTGAAAGGAGCACCTCTTTGGATCAAGAGATAATCACATCTTGAAGACTTCCCTGTCCGTTGCAAACTTTCCCAGAAGCTGAAACAAACCCTGGGATTTCCAGCCATCCTGTTCATATCTCAGCCAAATTCTCAACTAAAGCATCTCATTCAGGCATCAGCCCCCAGCTGAAAAAGTCCCAGGCAAGTGCCCTTTGTGATGCCATGAAAGGCACCCACACTCTGAGCAGAATAATTAAATATCTGTCCAGATGAGCACAGCAAAACTGTCCAAAGCCATCAGCCTCACAGAATCATAGAATATGCTGATTGGAAGGGACCCACAAGGATCAGTGAGTCCAACCCTTAGCCCTGCACAGGACCATCCCCAAGCCTCTGTGACTTGTACCAGATCCCTTAGGGAAAGGAGTTCACCTTCCATCTTCCACAGGACATGTGCACACGTGGACATTTGAGGAGTAAGAACTCACTCCCAGCTGTGTCCTCCTGAGAGATTTGCTCTCCTGGGACCAGGTCTGTACATGGTTATTTGCTTTTCTTTTGATCAGGCTCAATCCCTTAAGCAACCCCCTCCAATGTGTCCTTTTCATGGCATTTATTCAGCCTTTTTTTTCTTTCCCGGTGAGTTATGGAGTAGCA
Organism: Lepidothrix coronata; assembly: GCF_001604755.1. Taxonomy (NCBI): domain Eukaryota; kingdom Metazoa; phylum Chordata; class Aves; order Passeriformes; family Pipridae; genus Lepidothrix; species Lepidothrix coronata. The sequence goes on from NW_016690280.1 coordinate 2,614,286, forward strand.
GTCCTGATTTTTTATCCATGGCTGCCCTCCAGTGACAGTGCCCACCCCCAGGGCCTCACTGCCCACTGGGCTCTCCTGTCCAGGACCAGGGGACCTGCACCCTCCACAGTTCACCTGGCTGCACATCCTCAGCCCAAGCTCCAGCTCTGCTGCTCCATATAAAAGACATGGAAAGCAATATTTCTAAATTGAAAACCTGTGTGCCTCAGTGACAACTCCAGCTTTCAAGGATTTACTGATTTTATAATCCCACATTCCTGCTTTCTGCCCAGTGGTACCTCAAACGTAGCTAAGAGAGGGAAAAAAACTCAGTCCCCAGCAAAATCAGAAATTCACAGCAGGGGGTGGAAGTCAAGGAGTTCAATATTTCCCCAACATTTTCTGTGTTTTATAAATAAACTGGGACAGGCCTGGGCTTTAGCTCAGGAGCAAGAATATTTTACTGTGAAGGCCACAGAGGAACAGAGTTCCTAGCCATGGCAGGAACACACTTGATATTAGAGATTATTTATTCCCTTTCTTATCCTAGAGAGAGATTAACCTTCCAGTGAGGCTTACTCTGCATAGAAATACAGCAAATCAGGTACCAAACTCCAAGTCCTACTGAAGGTTGGAGAACAGATAAAGTAAACTTTATCATAGTCTGAGAACGGTGCCATCAGCCCAGGATTCCAGCAGAAGGGGTGCTCACGTTTGGCAATCCCTGAAAGTTTCCTGATCCTGAACAGAGATCAGGCTCCAGAGGTTGCCACATGGCAGCCCCATGGAAGCTGTGTTGGAGAAGTTGAGTGGTTTGAGCATGGGAAGGGGGCACAGCTGAAACTTCAGAACCAGGAGAGCTACAGAAATCATCTGAAGGGGTTTTTTTAATTAGAATACAGATAGAGCTACTGGTTTTGGAAAGGGATTTCTCTCATTTCTGACAACTATATTGTGCAAGTGGAGAAATTACTTCAAATTGAGAGCAGATTGAGATCTGTATATGATCTATCTCAGCCCTTGACAATTATTTCCATCTTGGTTCAAATTCTTGTATCCAACACTGCAAGCATTACCAAATGCATTTATTTACCTTCATTGTTAAGCAAACGGTTATAGCCGTAGCTGTTGACACAATGTATTATTGAGGTCTGACTGACTTCATAGTTCATTAACTTTCAGAATGTTATCTCCAATTCTGTTTTGCAGAACTGGCTTTATAATCAAAGACTTGATGTTTGGATTTCAAAACAAAAACCAACATTAGGGAGCACAGTTATTCACCAGTTAGAAATAATCTTGCATTACATAGCAAACATGTAAATCTGATGGCGACCGACCACCCCGAAACCAAACCCAGCACAAGTAGCTCTCAGGAGAAGGAAATACAAGAAACGTGAGAACCTGCTACAGCAGAACATTACCTGCACCCAAAGCACTCACTCTTAGGAACAGCGAGCTCCTAATCCCCTGGGGTTAGCAACACCTCACGAATAGCAGAGACCCTCCCTTAAGGTACACACACCTCTGAACTCAGTGCTGCTCCACACACCTGAAAGCAACTACCAGTAGGAAACAAAACCCAGGAGTATTTTGTTTTGGTTTGTTCTTTTGGGTTTGTTTGGGTTTTTTTTCTGTCCATTGCCTTCAATTGCCCAGTTCCTGAAGGGAGGATTATTTCCTGCGGGTTTAGACACCCAAGTCTCCCTTTGCATTGCCCTCTATTCCTTTTTCTTCTGCTGGAGGCAGTACTCAGCATCAATGGGAATCTGCTCTGGATTTCTGCCAATGCACTTGCCATTCAGGGCAGTGCAACCTCATGTTCCAAACGTTCCTGGCACAGAGCCAGGGGGTCCTTTCCCTCCCCTCCATACCACACACACCTGTACAGAGGCTCAGGCAAGAGTATCCAGCAGTGCAGCTTCATGGCTCACCCAGCTGCACATCACGCTACTGACACATGAAGTAAATGACAAGACCCTCATCCTGCCAGCAGCAAAATATTTTGGGCTTCCCCAGAGGAAGAGAAGAGAAAACAAAACTAAGTACTTAAAGCTTTTTGAAAGAAGTCATCAAATCAGACCGTTGCGTAAATGCCTGAAAAAAGCTGATCAAATTTCTAACACCAACGTTAAGAATCGACTGTGAAGAATGACAATGTTTTATTTAAAACTGAAACTGTAGCAGGTCACAGATCTGAAAAAAAACTGTTTTGCAGTTTTTGCAAATCCCAAATGCAGATCCCAAAGGCCCCAGGCCAAGGAGAGGTTAACAAGAAACAAGTTCAGGCTTGCTGAAACTCACTGCTATACAGTAATACAAGTAACTATGATGCTGCTTCACATTAACTTGCACATTACTCAATACTTTTCTTATTCCCACCCAGGATTATTTGTATTCCAGAGCACTGGCACCTCGTCCCGGTTGGCTGAGCTCAGTTATCAGCTCCCTTCAAATCCAGCCAACCAGGCTGGCGGCTGTTGGACTTCTTGGACACGAAAAAAAAGACGCATAAAAGGCAACAAGAACCTGACACCCAGCTGCGCGGCCAGCGCCAAGCCGTTTGTTTTCCCAGGTCTGTTTTCCCAACCCTGGAGCTGGGATTGGCAGGCGATTTTGGAGCGAAGGACTTTGAATTACGGCGGGTGGATTTGGCAGGGCTTTTGCGCGGGCAGCAGCTGCAGGGGATGAAACTGCATTTATGGCCTCATTTCTGATTTGGGAGGGGGAGAAAGAGCTCACAGTCCCCCTCTCTCCTCCCCCCCCGGCGCTGTCTGGGGGTCGGTACCAGCATGGGTGAGCAGGGGCTCAGCCCTGCGCGACCTGCCCTGAGCGCGGCCGTGGCTCACCTTGAGAGCCACTGACATTTTACCTGCCACCTCCCTCCGTGTCGCCGAGGCCCCTGTCACATCCTTCCCACCCCGAGGGACACCCGGGCCCCCCCGGGTTTTGCACCAAGCGATGCGGTAGCGCCAGCGCTGAGGGAGCCCCGGGCAGGACCCGCACGAACACGCAACTTACCGGTGCCGGCGGCGCCGCGCGGGACGGACTCGGCGTTGCCCATGGCCGGACGGAACGGAGCGGAGCGGGTCGGGTTGGGTCGGGTCGGTGCGGGGCGATGGGACGCGCTCGGGCAGCGCCGCGATCCCGCCGCGATTCGAAGCTGCCGCCCCGCCCCGCCCCGCGCGGCCACCGCCAACCGCGGCCGCGGGCGGGACAGCGGGCGGGACAGCGGGCTGCGCGGGGCTGCGCGGGGCTGCGCGGGGCTGCGCGCCTGGCTCGGACCGGGCACGGCGCTGGTAGGCTTGCTCGGCTCGGCTCGGCTCGGCTCGGGTTTGGCTGGGCTTGGCTCGACCCGCCTTCGACTCGACTCGACTCGACTCGGCTCGGGTTCAGTTCAGGCTCGGCTCGGCGTGGATCGGGGTCAGCTGTGCACTGTCGGGGCGTGGCTGGGCTCGGCTCAGCCCGGATTCGGCTCGGCCCGACTCGGCTCGGCTCTGCCCGGTCTGGCGCGGCTCCACGGCACCATCCGGACCGGCACAATCCGGGACGGGTCGGGCCAGTACTGATCGGAGCGGTGCCGCCCCGCAAAGGGCGCTCCCCGAGCCCGTGGCAGCCAAAGACGAGGCGCCCACCCCCGCGATCCTGCCCGGGCTGACCCCCCGCCCACTCTGCGGCTGTGGCCGTGCCCCCGCCGATCCCAAAGGTGCCTGTTCGCATCCCTGTGCTCACACTGTGCCCGTGCCAGCCCCAGGGAGAGTGTCACTTGTCCTGACATGTTGAGTTACAGACCACGGGCACGAGGTAGCAGGTTGCTCGGGGCTGATGTGGACTTCAGAGGAAGTAAAAGAACAAAACAGAAGGGTTGAAATTTCTGAGTGTTCCTACTGTCACAGCAGCCCAGCCACCCCTGGGAGTAACAGAAAGAAGGAAAATGACAGTGGGGAGGCCACCATTTGTCCCAGTGCTGATTTCCTCTTCCACAGCTGCATCCAGAACATCAGTACTGGGTACTAGCAGCTTTGAATTGCTTAAATAGAGATGAAGACACATCCTGCCCTGAAAAATATGGACAAAATAACGGAAACATGATGTGCAGATTAGAGTGTTGCTGCTCTGAGCCTGGGAACAGGCTGAGTCCAAGAGAAAAGCAACAGTGATGCACTGCTGCCTTCCCAGTGCCCATATCAGACACCAGGGTTATGGGTTGGGATGTATTGCTTGAGTGTGAGCAAGACCAGCAAGGGGGTGACAGTGACATGTGGATACTCCTTATCTGCCTGCTAATGCACTTTTTATCTCCTCCATTACGTGAGACCAATGTGGCAAAGCCTCTCTGGTACTTGAGCAACCTTCAAAGCAGCCTCCTGAGCTGTCGGTGCTGTCCTCACACACGGCAGTTTGTTGTTGCCTCTTGCCTCATTGCCAGGTTTGGAGTCATTAGTGTGGCTTGGGTTTCTAATAATAAATCCTGTAACAACCATCTCAATCCAGTGCAGCCCGGAGAAGAGGAAATTGAGGGGAGACCTCATCGAGGTCTGCAGCTTCCTCACAAAGGGCAGCGGAGGGGCAGCTCCAATCTCTGCTCTCTGTGACCCAAGGGAACGGCTGGAGCTGTGTCACGGGAAGTTTAGGTTGGATATTAGGAAAAGGTTCTTCCTCCAGAGGGTGATTGGGCACTGAACAGGCTCCTCAGGGCAGTGGTCACGGCTGACAGAACTCAAGGAGTGTTTGGACAACACTGTCAGGCACATAGTGAGATTCCTAGGGTGTCCTGTGCTAGACCATAGTGGGACTTCAATGATCCTTGTGGGTCCCCTCCAACTGAGGATATTCCGTGATTCTATGAATAGTAACAACAGCACAATGCAGAACTGCTGAGCATTCGCAGTGGATCACAAGCAAGTCAGGACTGGCGGCAGGATGCGAGCTCAGCCCTTGGGAACACCAGCTGGTGCTACAAAAAGGCACAGATTTCTCAGACTTTCTCAAAGCCAAAGGGAGGAGGCACTTTGCTCTGTTTGTTCCCAGAAAATACTTAGACATACTCACATTCCTGAGGAGGGCGAGTAGCACACAGAGCAGCTTTCCCAGCCCTCTAATAACAGGGAAGTTGCTTCCACCTGAGCAGGTGCAGTGGGAACCTGACTGCAGAGGCAGCACGTGCAGAATTGCCTCCTGCCAGGCAAGGGGCCCTGGAGCCAGGTGCTGTACAAAACCTGCCCTTTTTCTGCACCTGGGCCTTGTCCTCCTGGCAAGAACTTCCCAGCTGATCAGAGCAGCCCCCTTTTATCTACATCTTCTCCCATCATTGCTCCAGGAGCTACTGGGTTGTCCCCAGGAGGAGGAACAACCCTGTGCAGGTCACATCATGTCACTCAGCCAGACACTCGCTGGCAGTCTGAGGAGGCTAAAGGGAGGCTGACACCTCTGCTCTGAGGGGTAGACATAAAAACCCTGAGAGAGGGATGCAGAGGAGTTGTGTGGCTCCTTCCCATTTCACTCCCACTGATCACTGCCCAGCTCCTCTGGGACAGGGCTCTCAGGAGGCATTGCCTCAGCTGCTGGCACAACACAGAGGTTCAGAAGATGATGTTCTGACAGAGATCGTCTGTTTTCAAGGGCAGCTGCTGTCTCATCACTTTAATCACCCCATGCTGCTTAACCCCATAAAGGAGGGATAACACTGCTTGGGGAGGGCTGCATGATTGGTGTTTTAAATTGGCCTGTAATGTTTGACAGTGTCTTGAACAGGCAAAGGGCTATTGAGCATCGGATTGCCCTAAATAGCCCCTGCATAATCCTGGACTGTTCCTGTGTCAGTGTCATGCTCTGGACAAAGGCCTGATTAGGCTAAATTTTCTTAACATTTTTTCCGCAGTTGCAATATCACAAACAGCACGGATTTCACAAAGAGATTTGGAGCCAAAATGCGTCGATCGTGACTCGAAGAAAGACTTCTTTATTCTTCCATGAAGTCTGGCTAGCAATGATCATAGTAAGGATTCCTTTAAAACACAAACATCTGTCTCTGCTGGGAACCAAACTGAGGTTCACCAACTCACTCCATGCCAAGACCACCAAGCAGCTGTCAGGCAGGGCTAACCCTTAGCATGTGTTATTGGCCTGGAACCAAACCCCTTCAGCAAAGAAAGCATCAGCTCCCCTAAACCCCACACCTCAGCTCTAGGGACACAGCATCTGCATGATGAGCCAGCCACACAGCTCCATGGTGCAGTTTTCCCAGCAAGAAATGAGGAGAAACATATTGCTTTGGAGTTCAGCCCTATGTACACACCCTTGATCATTTCTGCAGAGGTAGAAGGTCCAGTCAGGGGCAGATAGGCCTCACATCTGCAGAAGTAGTAAGAGGATGTCAGCCTTAACTTCAAAGCTGAGCACTGCTCTAGGTACAGACACCAGAGAGAGGTTACATGAGGCCACATCCTCCAGCAACAACGCAGTGAATTACCTCAGTGAGTACGAAAACATGCCCTTTGCATTCCTCTCCTCTCCCCAAAAGCCCTCACTCCAAGAGCCCTGAAAGAATAACTCAATACAAAAAACACAGAAATGAGAGCAGCCCTTACACAGGCAGAGCACTAGGGAGATTGCCTGGGGCACATCTGGGCTCAGCCCAGCCCCTGCCAGCACACAGCAGTTGCATTGCCAGTCCTCGGGTGGCTGTGCACTGGCAGGTGGTTATGGAGAAGCCCTTGAGATTGCCTGTCCCCTTGCATTGCTGGAGAGATGCTTGGAAAAGATGCAGACACACGGGTGCAGAAGACACCCTGGATGGAGCAGTGTCTGGTAGTAAGAATCAGGCCCTCATTAATGCAGTGATATAGTTGGTTCTGTCAGTGTGATCCTCAAAAACACATATTTTCCTGTCTGAAACTGACAAATGCAGTAAATAGCAATAATGTTTAGCTGGTTTTGCAGCAATTTCGTCAACTTTACATTTTTCAGTGCACAGCTCAGTTAAGGGCCACTTGCAAAATGACAAAACTTGGTTCTCTCTGGGAAGAACATCTTAGTGATGTGACAGATTAGCACATTTGATTCAAGCGAGGTTCCCTCCAGCATCACTTGAATCCTGACCTTGGATGACTTCAGCAGGCCAGGTCCTTCCCCTGCTTTTCCAGCATTCTCTCTCTCTGTAAAAAGCGGATAACAACAATACTGAATTCTCCTCTCAGGATGCTGTAGCAATTAAACAGACACTTATTGCTAAGAAAATTAAGGGATTACTAAAAATGCTCTGAAAACACAGTTATAAGGGCTGAATGGCTCAATTGCATCATGACCTCTGTTCTTGTTACAGGCAATTTAATCAGTTATGAACACCCTTGTGCTGGTTGGGCAGAGACATGCAGTAAATGCTTCTGCTTTGAATTTCACAGAATCACAGAATCATTTAGGTTAGAAAAGTCCTCCAAGGTCATCAAGTCCAACCTCTGACTGATCCCCACCTTGTCAAACAGACCAGAGCACTGAGTGCCACATCCAGTCATTTCTTGAACACCTCCAGGGATGGGGACTCCACCACCTCACTGGGCAGCCCCTTCCAGTGCCTGACAATGCTTTCTTTGAAGAAATTCTTCCTGATCTCCAACATGAATTTCTCCTAGCACAGCTTGAGACCATTTCCTTTTGTGCTCTCTCTTTTTCCCAGGGAGCAGAGCCTGACCCCCACCTGGCTCCACCCTCCTGTGAGGGCGTTTTAGAGAGCAAGAAGGTCCCTCTTGAGCTCCTTTTCTCCAGGCTGAGCCCCCCCAGCTCCCTCAGCTGCTCCTCACATGACTGACTCTCCAGACCCTTCCCCAGACACGCTCCAGCCCCCTTTCTTGCCATGAAGAGCCCAGAACTGGACACAGCACTCGAGGTGTGGCCTCAGCAGTGCCCAGCACAGAGGGACAATCACTGCCCTGGTCCTGCTGGCCACACTATTGTTGATACACGCCAAGATGCGTGTGTGCCAAGGTGGCCTTCGTGCCCACCTGGGCACACCTGTGCTCATGTTCAGCCGCGGTCGACCAGCATCCTCGGGTCCTTTCCGCCAGGTTTTCCAGTCACTCCTCTCTCCGGGAGCGGGGAACACTCTCCGGCCGCTGGCGCTGCGGGGATCCCCCACTAGAGGGGAGCTTCTCCCTACAAACCGCCCGTCCTCCAGCGGCAGGAGAAGCATGTCTCAGGCTAAATTGGGAGAGGGATTTGCGCGGGTTGGTTTCAACAAAAACGGTCCCGGCGAGCACCGTCAGTCGGGTGAAGGAGTTTCTGTCTCAGTTTAGCTCGTGGGAAGGAGCTGGTGGCATCTGCTGATGGTTCCATACACACCCACAGCCCTGCTGGTACCTCACTGTTCACCTCTGGAAGTGGATAATGTCACTCCAGCTACACAGATGTACAAAACCAATGTCAAGGATGTACAAAAGTGATGTCAAGGCAGCCAGCAACAGCCGAAGAAGGATGACATTCTTCCAGTGAGCTAGTCCAGGGACCTCCCCAGACAAAGCTGAACACTTTCATGTCTTACACTGTTTTGCAAGATGTCAAAAACTCTGGGAAAAATTTCAGCTCTCTGGGGAAGCTCTCTGGAGTAACCAGAGACTCTGCAGGAGGAGGGAAGGGAGGTGGTACCATGCAGACATCCCTTCACCTTCCACTGCTGCCTCCTGCAAACAATCTTCCCTAGGACACGGGTGGGCAGGGAGAGCACAGACTCCTTGCTGAGGCAACAGCAGACTTTTCAGACACCTTTGGCAGGTCATGCGTGGACCTAAATGTCATCTGAGAAGAGCATGGAAACCCAAAAGAAAAAAACAAAAAGCATGTGGCTGCAAGGCCACATGAAATGAGGTCATTGGCAGTTCCCCACCCTGGTCCCACGGCTTTGTCCCCCAGAGACTTCCCCAGCCATCATCTGAAGGGAGCCATCCCGATTCATAGCCCAGCCCAGCAGAGGGCACACAGACACACGGAACACGCTGGAATTACAGACACGGTTAATAGAGCGATACCCGACACCTCCCAGCCACAGTGCCAAGTTTTATTGGGCTGAGCATGACAGGATGATGTTTCTATGGCACTTTTCACCCCAGAGCTCATTCAAGGCTGGACATGCCCATTTCTGGCCTGTGAAATAAATGCTTTTTATGTTCAGTGGATGCAGACAAGTTTACATGCATTACCCTGAGGACTCGTGCACTCTGCAGCCTGTCCATACTGAGAGATGCTCCTCTAACCCACTCATTCTGTTCCCTCATCCACAGCAAACCTCTTTTTGGCAGCTCCCCAGCGCCCAGAGCCCATTCAGGTGAACACTGTTCTGGCCTCATGAAATCCAGGAATCACAGATGAGTGTCCCAGCTCCTTGAATTCAGCCTGTAAAAAGATATCTGTGTAGGAAAAAAGATCCTTCCAGAGAACACAATGAGCAAGGTAGCCTTATTTAAACTCCTGAGAGTTATTTATTTACTCATTTTGCCACAGCTATTTTAGAGGTTGTCATATGAGAAGCAAACTAAAAAAAAACTCTTTTGGTTAATGTGACAGTGAAACCAGACAAGATGAATCTCTCTGAAGGTGGGATTGTGTCTCTGTGGGTGGCTTAGGTGGCTTCAGCCCAGCTCTCTGGGATGAACAGTGGTGTGACAGTGACAGCAGCACCGTACAACAGCCTAAGGCAGGAGATGAAAAACGAAAAGTCAGATCATGTTTAATGGGGTTCTCACCAACCTTTCTACCAGACTGAATATCAGGTATGACATTTTCTCATCACACCTTGAAGATATGCTGTTTACTACTGCTGATACAATGCCATGTAAGAGTGGGGTAGTGTTGCAGGTTTCAGAGCAACACAGACAAGTGTCAGCAACAGTTTGACGTGGGGCTGGAAGTCCAGATGTGTCAGGTGTCTGAGAGCAACTTCTGCTTTGACTTAGCATGAGTCACTCCATCACTCCCATAAGTCATAGGATTTAGTGTACTCTCATTTCAGATGGAAAGAAATGGTGGAAAATGTGCTAAGGGATATTTCAAATTGAGTCGGAAGACGATAAAAGCACTGGCATTTTGTGCCTGGGACCTGGCAGAGGTACTTAAGGGACCTGAGCACCACTTCTCTCTATCCCTCTCTCTCTCCTTCATTGACTTTCTGGATGATTTTTAACAGGTCATGACTCAGTCACCCCTTTCTTTTGTGTAAAGATGGTGGAGACTCACGTCCTTGATAAAGCACAGCAGGTTCTACAGTAGATGTGACTCCTGTATGAATAAGAGCCTGAGATCACTGAAACCCGTCATACTTCTGTGGTGGTCACTGCTGATGCAATGTCTCACAGAGTGGCAAAGTATTTACTAACAAACCAGGCACATCCACTGGTCACTCAGCAGGTCCTTTCTGGACTGACACTGCTGGACTTCCCAGAGAGGCCATTCAGGTGGGCACAGCAGAGGTTTTCTCCCCAGGTGGCAGAATTTTGATTGAAAAGAGGCACCTGGGTTTATTTTTCTTCCTTAGTAGGCTCCAAATGCCCTGTTAATGTCCTATCATGGCTCTGGAGGTACAGGTCAGCGAGTCACAACCTGCTTTTCTCCTCCCTATTCTCTCTGCTGTATGGTTTTGCATCTAGGTTTCCACTGTGAAAGCCTTGAGTTATCCAAGCATACATTTTACTGTGTCCTGGGAACACACAGCTCAAGGCCACACAGAGTAGAGCCCTTCAGTGACAAAAATGACACAGATACAGCACAGCTGGGACAAACCTCTCCCAGGGCCGAGGAAGGGCCTCGCTTTACCCAGCAAATAAAGTCCAGCAAATAAAGTCCAGAAAATAAACCCCAGAAAAAAGATCAAGCAGCAAATAAAATTAGCACTGTGGGCAGCACTTACCCTGCCAAGAGCTTATTTAGTGTGGGAAGGGGAAGTGCTGGAGGTAGCATGACCAAGGTATGTGGGAGGAGGCAGAGAAGGAAAGCTGATCCATCGTACTCCTTTGCACTGCTTCAAAATAGGAGACCCAGCAGCCAGAGGGGGAGGCTATAAATGGCTGGTCAACTGAGGAGTGATGAAAGGACCTGCTGTATCTGCAGCACTCAGCAAGCCTGAGAATGCATGGCCAGAAGGGTCAAGAGAGCACAATTGTGCAAGCAGATTTTAAAGGACTGTCTGTTTTTTTCTATTACCAGCATTTGAAGTATGATGGCACTGAACTCAACTCCTGCTGCATGGCATCAGCTGGTCAGTCTTGGACCAGTCAGGTGAACTCAGCAGGACTGCCCCTCCCTCCCTCCCTCCTTGACCAAGTTGTTTCCATCCACATCAGAAGCAGGACACTGATCAGGGCAGAGGATACGATCCAGTGTGAGGGCTTCCTTTCCTGACATGCCTGTCTGCACCCCCTCTCCCATCTCCCAGTTTTCTCTGCCACCTAAAATGGTTTTCAGGTTCTTCCTAACAGGAGGTTGTACAGAGGATGACCAGCTTCCCTGTGCCAAGTTTGCATGTAGCCTGGGACCTCTCCTGCACCTCTGATCCCAGTTTCCATGCATTAGAAGGAGCACTGGTACCTCTGGGATGGCAGGGACTGGCATGAGGTGCACGGCAATGTCCTATCCAGGAAGGCTGTCAGGTTGGGTTTAGGCAGGTGGTACCTACTCACACAAGGACTTCTCTTTTTGTGGGTCAGAGTCCCCTCCTGAGCTCCCACAGTTCAGGACGGCCAAACACAGAAGACTAGTTGGGCCCACTATGGAGACAGGGAGCAGATATGACAGATATGACCTCACATTTCCCTGGAGTTCCCAGCAACTTTGCTCCCCTTCTGAAGTGTATCCCAGGACTCAGAAACCCTCTGGAACTAAGGTCCAAGTAGAAGCCTTCAAGGCCAGGTTGGATGGAGCTCTGAGCAACCCAAGTCTAGTGGGAGTTGTCCTGCCCGTGGCAGGAGGTTGGAACTAGATGATCTTTAAGGTCCCTTTTAACCTAAGCCATTCTGTGATTCTATGATGGATTCTGTGATTCTGTGACCTTCTCCTGGGGCAGTAGCTAACCCCCTTACTTCTCCCTTTGATCCTGTGAAGGCTCGAGGGGGACAGCAGACGACTTGCACATCTGCCGTGCCCAAATGAAGTGAATGGGAGGTCACTGCTGAGCTGTCAGTGAAGGAGGCAGAGCAGGACAGGCAGCACTGAGGCTCCTGCCCTGCCTGCACAGCCAGTTTCAGGGGACAGCTGGGCCAGGGAGGTTCCCTGACTGCCCAGACCAGAGCAGCACTGCCTGAAACGCTCCCTGTTGCAAGGGGTGGAAGTTTTCAGAGCATCCATAATGATCCCTTCATGGGCCAACATCCATTTCCTGGAAGCTTTGCCTTTTTCTGTGCTGTGAAGTCTGGGCAAGCCTGAAAAACCCGTCTGGTTTTGTTTCACGTTGATTTTTTATAATTTTTTTTCCTCTTTGCACGGGTGCCAGCGCTGCTGTGCTGTTGCTATGTTTTGTGGTGGTTAAGCACAGCACAGTTCTCACTGCCAGCGCTGACGCGAACCCTGAGAATCTGGAACAAGTCAAACCAGCCCTGCAGCACTGCAGGGAGAGCGTGGGGCTGCTCCTACCCCACAGTCCCCTCCTCACACCCCCAGCACCCTGCAGAGACGCCGGGAGGGGAGAAGCAAAGCGGCAGCTCCACATCTCCAAATTTTCAGGGAAGGCTGTCGCCAACAACAGCCCCAAAAGAGCTGGAGCTTAGCTCAAAACCTTCTTGATGACAATGAATTTTTAGACCCTCCAAGCTGAGGTTGGGATAAGAAGGTTGTAGCCAGGGGTGGGTTGGCCTCTTCTCCCAAGCAACAAGTGACAGGACAATAGGAAATGGCTTCAAGCTGTGCCAGGGGAGGTTCAGGCTGGACATCAGGAGGAATTTCTCCACAGAATGGGTTGCTAAACTTTGGAATGGGCTGCCCAGGGAGGTGGTGAAGTCACCATCCCTCAAGGTGTTCAATAAACAACTGGACATGGCACTCAATGCTCTGGTCTACTTGACAAAGTGGTGGTGGGTCACAGGTTGGACTCAATCTTGATGGTCTTTTCCAACCTAAATGGTCCTATAATTCTTTGACTCTGGCAACACTGCATGTAGAGAACATTCCCAGCATGGGTCCGTGGGTCTGACACCCTGCAGGGACATCACCCAAAGCTTTCAGGGCTGCATGTGCTGTTTCACAAGGCAGACACAAAATACAAGCCCCCAGACCCTCATCACCCCAATACCACCCATTGTAGGGTGGGTGCACAGGGCAGGAGGAAGGGGCTGAGGTGCTCCCCCCACCAGCTCCCTGTGCGTCAGGAGAAGCGCAGGGCTGCTGCTGGGGTTGCAAAACACTCGCCTGTGCTGTGTTTGAGGCTGGTTTTTGCCAACGTTACTAGGGTACAGGAGTGACTAATTCTCTCCGAACTTTCAGTTTCAGCCTCAAGCACTACATTTCAGAGGGATCTGGTGTGTGTTGTGTGGGTAAAAATCCCTGAGACAGCTCAGTGCTGTGGCTATCTAGGGCAGAAATACCCAAATCCAGAGATCAGCCTCATCACCGTGGTGCTACGCCGAGCTGGCAGAACCAAGCCCGGCCCCAGATTACAGATGGGGCAGGAATGAGCACGCTGTCCCCTCTCCAACTTTCCTACAGCTGCTGAAGTACTGCTGGCCAAAAAAATCATTTGTGTTCTTGTAAGGCAAATGAAAGAAATGCTGCAAAAAGGAGAATGTTTGCAGGCAGAAAACTGAGCAAAATACAGCGAGCAACAGACCTTTTAAGTAACTTCTATAAATGCAAACTCTGGACGCTCATTAGACCTTAATCAGCAAATAAGGAGCAGAAAGAGGGGTGAAGGGCACAAGGACATGGATGGTTTTACTTGTGGGGAACCTGTTTTCAAGCACCAGCCTGTGCATCCCTCCTGCTTTCCAGGAGCCCTCAAGGAAGCCATGGGGCTCTGTCCTGCCTGGCAGACACAGCAATGCTCTGCACATGCTGGAAAAGTACAGCCACTGCGAGAAGTCTCTGGATGAAGGCTCCAGGGCAGGGAGGGGGGGTTTGCTTCCACCCTGGCGTGTGAAAAGGAATACGGGTCTGGAAAGGTGCCATGGAAATGGTTTTCAATAACAGGCTCTGGAGACGGGCTCATGTACCGGGGGGGCCACAGCAGGGAGGGGGTAAGGGGGCCCCACACAGCTATGGGAGGAATGTCCCCTCAGGAACTCGCTGTTCCTTCCTGCGGCACCGACGTCACTGGGCAGTGCAGGAGTCAGGCAGGAAGGCTCTCACAGCCCCTCTGCTCCCAGCCTCCTCCTCCAGCATGGATCCTGTGTGCTCAGCCCCACACAAACGGCCCCACTCTTGGTGGGGAAGGGGGGGGGCAGGGGAGAAGAAGGAAATGCATGGACCTACGGAGCCAGCTGCTTCCACTGCTGCTGCTGAGCTAAAGAGAGTCCAGGGGCACACACACTTCTTCCAGCGTCATGGGCAAAGGCCAGTGGTGTTGCAGAGCCCTCTCTCCAAGGGTGGGCATGGCTGTTGGCAGGCGTCTGCTCCACCTTACTGCGAGAGGAGAAATCCAGCGCACCCAGCTGGTTCCTCTCCCACCCCTTGTATGCTTGGAAAGGGGCTGGGTGGCCACTGGTCCCACATGGCCATTTTATCTATGTGTTCAGCAGGAGGAGGCTGTTCCATGCCCATGTACAGAGACTTGAGAGGTCCCCTCCCATGTGCAGGGATAACCCAGCGAGGAGCATGCCAGTAACAAGCTCCTGTGCTGGCAGCGATCACAGAATCATTTAGATTGGAAAAGACCTCCAAAGCCCATCGAGTCCAATCTTTGACCAATCACCACCTTGTCAACCAGACCAGAGCTCTGAGTGCCACATCCACTCATTCCTTGAACACCTCCAGGGATGGGGACTCCACCACCTCCCTGGGCAGCCCCTTCTACCGCTTTACAATCCTTTCAGTGATGTGCTCATCATCATTCTTCCTGATGTCCAACCTGAACCTCCCCTGCTGCAGCTTGAGGCCATTTCCTCTTGTCGTGTCCCTTGTCCCCTGGGAGCAGAGCCCAACTCTCACCTGGCTCCATCCTCCTGTCAGGGAGTTGGAGAAAGTGAGAAGGTCCCCCCTTCACTTCCTCTTCTCTAGGCTAAATGATTCTGGCATGGACACTGCCCAGGAGCATCTTGCTGCTTGTCTGGAGAGCCGACCCTGTGACACCCACACTCCCCTCACTCCCCGTGCAGGCTCTGCACCCCCCGGCTGCAAAGCCGCTCCTGCAGAGTGGTCGGCACAGCAGCTGGGCCATCACTTTTTATAGCCACTGAGCAACAGCACCTCACCTGAACTTTGCAGCATGAGGGAACAGCAGTTCCTACAGCTCAGGAAGAGGATAAACATATCACAGCAGCCTCCAGGCAACGGGACAAACAGCACGGTGCATCTGCAAACATGGCCCTGCGCCTTTGGCCGTGACAAGCAGTGGCTCAGCTGGACACCACACTCCTTGCAAAGCCACTTCTCATCCCTTTAGCTACCTTTCAGAGATCCATTACTGGCTTGGAGGGGAGGAGGAGGGGAGGAAAACTGAGATCTCTGGCCAGATCTAGAATTGGTGATTTGGTATGAAGCCAGGTTGAAAGGGGAACAGCCTGCAGCAACTGGTCTTACTTCTGACACGGTGATATCTTATATCCACTTATGTCATTCTGGGAAGGGCAACAGAAGGGAGAATCAGCAACTTTTCTCCAAGGGTTAAACTGTCTTCCTGAATGGAAACTGGCTCTTGCAGGGGAAGGGGGAAATGGAGCAACAAACCAGCCAAAGCTGCAACACTAGGTGAGCAGCCTGAGCAAGCACTGTGACAGATTTCAGGCACTGCAGTCAATATTCACCCTTTATTCACCCAGATAAAGCACACGGCTCTGCAGCTTTACCTCACTCAACTCCTCCTTCCCTCTCTGTTTCTCCCAGTTGCATAAGGAACAAACAAGGTCTCAAAGGCTGAAAATGCTGTGGCACCATGTGCAGAACCTGCCCATGAAAGAGAAGTGCCCCAGCTGGTTGCAAGAGAAATCCAGCTGCAGCACTGCACAGCCCAGCACAGACCAGTTTGTTGGGAATAGAGACTTTCCTGAGAAAGAGTTCTTAGAGAGTTCTCCCCCTGAAGGACCCCATCTGGACATGGGTGCCTAGCTCTAGATGCGAACACAAGTCAGAAACATTTCATCCAGTCTCAAAAAACCTAAATATTCCTCCAAAAGAACATCACAAAGAAAAAGCTGTCAGTCTTGTGATGGATTTTGGAAATGCCAAATATTTCCACTTTGAATTTATGGTCGAGGAAAAGCTCTTCCTGGTGCACAAGCGAGAAGAGGTAAAAGAACAGTAGGTTTCGGAGAACAGGACTTGAATTAACACCACGATTTAGTGTCACATCGTGGTACTTTTTATGCCTACTGCCGTTGCAGAGAGGGTCCTTATAAGGCAGCTGAAAAATTAAGAATGGCAAATTCTTCTTAAACTTCAAAGAAAACTCTTTTACATCCTTTTCTATCTTCTCAGAAGCCTTTGTGTCATCACCAGCCCAGGAAGAAGGAAACACTTCAGACCTCCAGTTTCAGATGTTGCACTGGCAAAACCCACAGCCATGAGGAGTCAATCCATGGCCCTGCACATCAGTTTCTGTTTGTAAAAATAGGTTCCTGCAGTGAGAAGCCTGGCAGACCATAGTCCATCTGCTTCAGCACCTGGAGGCAGGAGCAGAGCTTTGTTTTTGCTACCCCAGGAATGTGACATCCCCACTATAATGGAGCCTGCAGCACTATTCTGGGCCTCTTGGTATCACTGCAAGGCATGTAGTAAACAAACAACTCCTTTTGGTAAATTCTTTTTAGGAGCTTCTTTAAGCCCTGGTGAACAAATGGTGTTCTCCTGCTCTTGAGATCTAGTTGATCTGGATTTAGAAGCGGGTCCAAAATTGGTGAAAGCAACCAGCAAGTTTACAGCTCTGCATTTAGCATCCCTATTCATCCCTTTCAGCCTCATTAAATGTTTTGGAATCTCAAACTTCCCCAGCAGCCTATTTCAAACAAATGCAAAGCCCTCCAGTGTCCTCAACAAACCCCAGCTGTAAACCAAACCCAGACCTTTTTTGATTCCTGATCCATGAGCAAACCATTGGCAACAAGCATTTGAGAGCAGCAGCAAGCACAGATCTTTCCCTCTGGGAGAGACCTTCATGGCCACCAGCTCTTCCTGCTTTTTCTTGTGCCTCTCTTCCAGTTGTGCCCAGCTGTTTCTTTCTCTCCCTGTCTCCAAACCCATGTGTTTCATACAAAAAAAAAATCTCTGCGCCCTCCACCCAGGAAGATCATTTTGCACCAGAAATAGAGCACACTATACTTGGGATGCAGCCCAGGCATCTTAAAAATAGCTCAGCGCGTAGCTCGTGGTGCCACATTCGGCTGTGCCAGCTGCCTGGACAGACGGACAGGGTGCCAGTGGGCAGGCCCTCCCCTCACAAGGCCATAAATGACCATGGTGCTCCCCAGAAAACCAATTGGTGCCTGGCAGGGAGGGCAGGGTGGGCAGCATCACGCCGTGCCCGACTGAGCGCTGCCTGCCTGCCTCCCTCCTGCCCTCCTCGGGCCCCCTCTCCCTGTGCACTCCACATTCCTGCCGCTCATGGAAGGCATTAACACCAGATAAAAGTATGAGGAGCCCAAATGGAGCACCCTGACGTCAGCCATCCCTGGAGCCTGGAAGGGAAGCTGTAAACAGAGGAACAAAAGGCAGTTATAAACAACCATCTTCATTGGCGCCTGCGGACTGGCACTTAAAGGATAAAGAGAAACAAGGGAAGGTGCTGAAATTTGGGGGCTGCTCAGCGCTGAGATGTCTGCTGGCTCCGCGAGGGAGGAAAATCTCCTAATGGAGTGGGAAGAGTGAAAGACAAAGATCGAAAGGATTTTTTTTCTCCTTGCAAATAGCTTTGTTCCCTTCTGTTCCTCCCAGTCAGTAGGAAAGGGTGGGGACTATTGTTCGATCCTGCTGTTCAGCTGGCTCCTCGCACAGCTCCCAGGGCAGCCAGAAATCCTTCGGCTCAAAGCATCCCGGTGATGCAAGAGACGTTCCAGCCAAGCTACAGCAGCCAACAGGGTTTCAACATTTGACCAACTTCGACTGTCCCACTCACCCTGTGCTAAACTCTGATGCTGCAGTTTGCATTAGTGCACTTTGGAAAGCCCTGAGCAGTTGGATGCCTCATATTCAGTCACCAATGAGACCTACAGGTGTTTCCAGGTGTCATCTCCTCTCCTGAGGTGCCAGGTGTCATCCACCTAAACATAGGAGTGGAAGAAGTGGCCATCACACAGACATGGTTATAGGATCACGGAATGGTTTGGGTTGTAAAGAAGCTTAAAGATCATCCAGTTCCAACCCCCTGCCATGGGCAGGGACAGCTTCCACTAGACCAGGTTGCTCCAAGCCCTGTCCAACCTGGCCTTGAACACTTCCAGGGATGGGGCAGCCACAGCTTCTCTGGGCAACCTGTGCCAGGGCCTCACCACCCTCACAGGGAAGAATTTCTTCCATACTGCTAAGTTAAATTTCCCCTCCAGGATCCTTCCAGGCTGCAGAAGAGCCAGGCTGGCACCCGGACCATCGGCCGGGGGCTTTGATCTCCCAGTAAAGCTCAGCAATGCAGAGGAAATGCCACATGTGCCCAGACACAGACAGAGTTCACAACTGATGCTATCGCAGCCGACGCGTGTAGGACTCATGTCTTTGTTTTAACAACAAAGACCAAGAAAACATCCTGTAATGTAACATTTAAACCAGCGCTTATGTGATTGAAAAAGAAAGACCCACCAGCCATGGTTACATAGTTTAGGCCACTTGTTTATATCGACAGTGTTCCCATTGCCTGGCTAATGGGAACAAGTGCTGGGCACTTTAAATCACTAAAAAGCAGCAAAGTTCACATATTTTTGTCATGTATTTTATATGCAAGATGGATTCATAGGACATCCTGAGTTGGAAGGGACTCACAAGGATCACTGAGTCCAGTTCCTGGCCCTGCACAGGACACCCCAACAATCCCACCATGTGCCTGAGAGTGTTGTCCAAACACTCCTTGAGCTCTGTCAGCCTTGGAGCCGTGACCACTGCTCTGGGGAGCCTGTTCAGTGCCCAACCACCCTCTGGGGAAAGAACCTTTTCCCAATATCCAACCTAACCCTCCCCCGACACAGCTTCGTGCTGTTCCCTCAGGTCCTGTCACTGGATGAAAGATTGTACATGCACCATTTGGGACTGCCAACAATAGTTCCAATTTTTAAGATACTTATCACTCAAAAGCCCCTGAAATATATATATCTGCAATCACCAAGATCTCATTGCAGAAGACAAGAAAGGAAAGAAGTTACTAGTTGCAAGTATTTGCAGACTTGCAAGTCTGCAAATATCACAGAGTCTCAGGAAAAATTATTAGAGATAATGAACATCTGCAGTTTACATTAGAAAAACCTGCCATCAAAACCACACGGTGCTATGACCCAGCTGTCTTAACAAGAACCTTAACAAGATCTGAAAGAACACTATACTGATGTGTGACACAATTTTACCATAGATGATATTTTGACAGGAATTTAGAGAATATACTGAAAATAAACCACCTCTTTTCAGTGTGTAAAAGGCACGAAAAAGCCATCATTAGTTATAACCACAATTGCTGTGGAACAAAAAAACCTCCTTTCAAATAAAATTAAATTATATCAGATATTAAAAGTCTAAAAATTAACACTGTAGTTTCTTATTTTAGTACAAGTAGGAGCTACGTTGGGCTCTGAGACAGACTACAATGCAAAAAATAAATTGTGTAGTGAGAACCTGTTAATTTGTAGCCAACTGGTTACTGAGTTAGAAGGCAACTACGTCATATTAGAGTCCTCTGGGAGTTTATTTTTAAACATGGCCTATAGTTTGGGAACGAAAAGGTATTGAAATGAGAGGGACTGGTGTCATACATAACCTTTTTATGAGAAATGAAGCATTTTCTGCAGCAGTCGTGGTAGCCCCAACATGGTCTATACAATGTGGATACTGGAATGAACTGGCTGCTTACTGTTCCCACAGGCCTGACTCACCCAGCCTGAGCACCGAACAAGACCTGGGTGAGATATAACGGGGTTACTAATGTCCACTGTTATTAGCTGTGCTTCATCCCCGCTCCACAGGCCAAGCACATCCACGAGCATCTTCCCTTTTGGCTCTTGAAACACCTTCAGTCCTCCAGATTCCAAACCATCACCACTGAGCACCCACCTGGAGAACACCCCCACCCACTGCCAGGCCCCGGGGCTGAAGGTGAGCTGGAAGCTGCCCATGGGTGTCTCATCTCGCCCACTCCCCAGCGCGCCAGCGGCTCCGAGGGGAAGCCCAGACCGAGTCATCTCCGCGTCTGGCAGGAAATACATGCAAATGCACGAGCTTGAGAGCCCCACTCAGGAAACCCCCGTCCCATCAGGCTCGGGGGGCCCTCAGCCAGCCCTCAGCCCCCTCAATTGTGCCCTGGTGCTGGCCAGGCTCAGCACACACAGCCTGGCACTGCAAGAGAGATGAACAGCCACACGCAGCAACGGGAAAACCCTGGACATGAAAACTCCCACAAGGAGGAAAAAAAACCAAACCCACACCTGGAGAACAGGCTGCCCGCACCATGTAAGGACAAAGAACAAAACTTCTTTTTCCCCTGGTTTTGGCCACGAGTCTTACAATAACAGAGCCAACTTGCTCCACGTAGGGCCTTGGCGCTGCTTTCCAGACAAACACAGGTTTGTACAACTGCCCTTCCAAAATGGGAAGCAGCTCCCAAAACCAGAAATCCATTGACCACCCCAGCAGCAGAGCAATTCGGCTGCTTCCCCTCAGGTTCATTTCCTGGAGATTGTGCTCAGAGCCACATGGCCACAGCCTGAGCCAGGTCCCCAGCAGTGCCAAGCTGAAGTCCCCACAGCAACACCAATTAAATCAGTAAAATATCAGGAGGCTCTTCTTCTCCCCCAGACTCTCAGATTTCTCACATCAGGGCTACTTTCCCTCCTTTAATACCTTGCTCCCACTTAACCTTTTATGCCCCTGATAGGTGCTAATGGGATCCACCTTGTCCATGCCTCCCGGCTGGGTTGCCAGCTCCCCATCATCTGTGGCCTCCGGCTCTGCACTGTAGTAAACAGAGTGTAGTGGGAACCACACGCAGCACAAACCTCAGAGCTAATTTATTCTTTCAGCATGAGTGGATTTGAGGCTGTGCTTAAGCTGTTTTCCCAACCTCCCTACAGCCTTGGATGGGAGCAGATTTGGGGACGCCAAGGCCCTGGGTGGAGTCTCATTGGCTGCACTCTGAGTAGGTGTCTGTCACAGACATTGCTGCTGGACAAGCAAAACGATCAGAAACACGTTTAGATGGGGTTTGAGGTGTAGTGATTTCTCACCACACTAGACAGTCACACACCACAAGCTTCTGTCCTTCCCCATTGCACTGCGACTCATCTGCAGAGCTGGGGAGTGGGATCTATGGAGCTGCACTTAAACACCACTTCCAAATGACTCTCAGTGCCTTTTCTGCTACCCTGGAGCCAGGCAGAGCTAAAAACCTAGGTGGTAACCAGGCAAACAAGATCTGCCTGTGTGTGAACTGGATGTAATGTTCTTTTTTCCACGTAATGGCATCACACATCCTTGTGGCCCTGCGAGTCTGCTCCTGGGAGTGACTAATACAGGATAGTCCCTAAGCCTGAGTACACCCAGCGCCTCTCCAAGTGCTGATTACAAAAGAAAGGCAAAAGCTTTGAGACAAGGGGATTACCCAAGTCTAATCTGGAGCTTTGTGTCTGTTTGTCATGTGATAACTGGGTATATACTGTAACCCCTGAGTATTGCATCTTGCTGGGAATATTACTTGTGGCTCATGTGCTGTGTCCCTCTGTGGGTTGGCCATGGACACCCTTTGGATGTGTGGACCCATCTATGGGTGCTGGATGGAGGCCCATTTGTAGGGTTAAGTGCTGCCATGTGTTCTCTTTGTAACCTTTGGGGTGTCAGTGTCCACACTCTGGCATTTTGGGGGCCCGAAGGTCTTGTCTGTGTGTCCCCATCCCTGCTCTGCACAGCACACAATGGCCATTGTTTGCCTTCGGGGCGGGTGAGCAGCCTCTGGCTTGAGAGGAACAAAGCCCGGAGCCAGTTCCTGAAAACACAAAACATGCCTTTTTATCACTTCATGACAAATTGGTTTGTCAGCAGCAGGAAGTGATGTTACTGTTGCTCTCACCAAGGGGAAACTCCTCGTGGTTTCCATGGGGATGTATGCAACTGTAGAGCTACAGGTTTATATAAACTGAAAGCCCCATGCTTGCCTGCTGTGTGCCAGGATTCTGTGGATTGGATACGAGTGGATGGCTCTCAGCTGAGTCCTGCTAGCACAGTGGGACAGCCAGCTCATGTTGGAGCCAGGGAAATGGGAGTTCAAAGCCCTAAACCAGGGTGAGCTGTATGCCTTGATATTCCAAACAAACAAAGCAGCAAAGCTGGGAGAATAAATAAGGGGCAAGAAGGAAAAATGCCTCCCTAACACATCCACAGCTGGAAAAGTTCAGCCCAGCTGTGTCATCAAGGCGTCCTCCAGCTCTGCCACTGCCCATCTCAACCCCTTGTGCCTTGTTGCCCAGTTGATGCCTCCTCCTCTGCCCCACACCTTGCCAGCCATCCCATCCCACTCCTTCCCTCCTACTCCCAGCAACCCCCCAGCTGAGCCCATCCATTTTCCCCAAAACTGTTGCCCCAGAATCACGTTTGGTATTCTCACTCTGATATCTCTTCCCCCCTTCTCCTCCCCTTGTTTGCACAGAGCTATGTGCGATCTGGGTGCAATCCCAGAGTTTGCAGGAGTCTGAGACTGGGCACTGTGAGACTCCAATTACGCAGAACGGCAAAAGGATCACAATAAAGACTTGGAAAAGGACACTGGATGTGCACAGAGCTGGAAGTGCACATCGGTGCCTTGCTGGGACTGCAGCCCTGCTGTCCTGGCTGGCTGATCCACAGAGGGCTTTGTGCTGAAGCAGCTCTCTTTTGCTCCCCTCTGTCAGGTGCCTGTTTAGGTTATAAAAGCTGATCGGCTGCCAGGTAATGAGTTTTATTGTTCCAAGAAACACATAAACAAGCTCCTGCGGCTGACGGGGAGCGGATTTCTGTTTGAATTGCGATTAACAGGCAGGATTTTTTTTATCAGTTGCATGGCCAGGGCTGCCAAGGTTGTATTTTTCCACTGAACAAGCTCTGCTTTGCTTTGAAGGTGAAAGTTTGTTCCACCCTTTACTGCAGGTGTAAAAAGGCTCACGTAGTCAGTCTTGCATATTTAACCAGGAGAGCAGTGGTAGGTGCAATGTGCCAAGGGAATTTCCACGGATGAAGGGGGTTTGCAGGATTTGCAGCATGGCACAGGTTTTGGGGAGGATATTCACTTTGAGGTTCGGGTACACTTTAGGGAAAAAAAGGGTTTCTAACTCCATTCTCAGTGCCCAGGGATCTCTCCTCCTTTTAGCCGCTCCATTTTTTTTTATCCCTTGCTGTCAGGTTGAAACTTGGTGACGGCTGACGCGAAGTGCTGACGACAGAGCTGCATCCGAGGGGCAGCTCACGTGGAAGAACTTCAGAGGCAGCAGTGCATCATCCAGTCCTTCAAGGGCACCTTCTCCCAGGAGGAGAGTCCTGGATTTTAGCACCATTAATACTCCAAGTAACTTGCAGGATTTCGGCTGCAGTTTGTGGTGCTTTGCTTGTCTCCAGTTATGTGACAAGAGCACAACTGCTTTATGCTCACAGAAATCTTCATCTGTACACTTAGGATCACAATGCCTTGATTAGGATCAAATGGCTTGATTTTACAAAGTCACAACCTGCTGTCTGCCCAAGCAAAACCATTTTGGACAGGGCAAGCATAGTATCTGACTCCTTGAATATTAGATTTGCAGGGACTAGTGGCTCCCTTCTGGAGCAAATAGAAACACAATGTCCTACTGCTCCCTCAGCATCCATCTCCCTTTTACTACCATTACTACTCTGCCTAGCAAATCAAGCTTTCAGCTGCATCTCATCCCCATCAGCTTCCGGGGCAAGGGGATGTCACAGCAGTGCTACTGCCCTGCCCCACACAGCCCATGGAGAGGTGCAGTTCTGCCAGAGCACCCAACATCAACCCTGCTCCCTTTGCTGCCTGTCACTCTCACCCTGCAGCTCCTGCCCATGGTGCTGCTGCTCCAGCTCCTCTGGCTGGCTTTTGCTATGCTACATAAACTCTTCATTGCCTCAGCTGCAACACTAGATACAAGTCACTCTAGTGAGAATCTCCAGCAGGAAAGAATTCGTGTCTGGGTAAGAGAATCGGTGGCTTGTTGGTTACCTGATCTCTTGTCATGCCCCAGTTTGTTTACAGATGGCCTAGCAAGCCAAATACCTCACTCCAGACACCAGAGGCTTTTGAGTTGCAAAAAGGAATTAGGAAGGTGGGACAGAAAAAGAAAATACCCTGTGAACTTGTGCCAAGCCTTAGAGATCTGTTACTAACAGGTTAATTTTTAGACTTAACCTCTGAAGCATTAAAAGTACACAAGGAATAAAGACTCTTCTTCCTCCTTCTTAGAAGAAGGACTATTTTAAATTCACTGTAGCCCAGTGCCCAAGTCTCAGCTGGTTCAAACTGTTACAGCTCTGTGGCCATCACTACAGCCAAATCCACCTCACAGCTGAGAAATCAGCCTTGGCTCACTGCCACTGCACATAATTATATGGGGACAAAGAAAAGCTCAGGTTAAGAAGCTGCACTAGTTTCTAGTCAATTATGTTGTTTAAACCTATTTTTCTATAAGTCAAGCCCTGAGGCCAGCAGAGTTGAAGATTCAGATTTCTTACAGCTCTTGATCAGGGAGCTTCCACAAGAGTTTTGGGACTGTGAAATGCAGTACTTTAAAGAACATATAATACAGATCAATAGAAATATCATAATTTATTCCATTTGTATAAAAAAAGTTATAATCATGTAACAAAACTATGTCTTCATAAGAAGAAATATATTATTTCACATCATAAATAAATCAGCAAACATACAACCCTTGGCAACTCAAAAAAGCACTCGCCTGGTGCTTTCACGTCAGTGCTTGGGAAACAAGAAGAGCTGACAAATATACACACACAGGATTATAGTACCAAAAATATTGAGGTATTTGGTTTCTCTAGAACTGAAACTTTAGGTTTGTGAAGGCAAAAAAAACAAACAACAAACCAACAAACAACAATGCACTAATGTAAAAATAAATAAATAGGACTGTCATATAAAAGGGGACAACATCAGTGTTGCTCAAAGTGTCCAGGAATGGGAATACTGGTGAGCATGCTACTATACACGGAGCAGGCCTAGGACAGACAGAAGACAAGGAGGAAGAGCTCAGGAAGAGCCACTGTCCTTTGATCTCTGTGTAGACATCCAGATATTTGCTTGAGAAGTCAGAAACACCCAGTTCTCTGGCATTGGGTGAGCTCCTCTCCATTTAGGACACTGTTCTGGGATGCAGGAATGACTCCCCACAAAACACAAGTGACTGGTGACACTGTCCCTGTAGTTATTGCACTTCTGAGACAGCAAGTCTGAATTCTGACCATGTTTTCAGCTGCTTTTCAGCAGCTTGGGGAAGTAGTGATGGGGCTCTGAAGGTAGCTTAAAGCACTGGATGGGGTGTGAACAGGGATGGAGACCGGGAAGTTAAAGACTGTGGTGGTGGATGCTCCTCTGTCCAATACTGCCATAGCGGGGCTCCCGGCCTCTGCTGAGCAGTTGGGGGCAAGGACCTGCGACTCAAACTGAAGCAGCTGCCCCATGAAGCTGAAATTTGGGGAGATGATGCTTCTCCTCTGCTTTACAAACTCAAAGGCTTCATCCAGTTTGACTCTGTTGGTCCTCATGAGATAAGCAAGGCAGATGGTTGCTGACCGGGAGATGCCAGCCTGGCAGTGCACAAATACCCTTCCTCCATCGTTTTTAACAGAGTCTGAAAGAATTAAAGCACACAGTTAGCAAACAAGTCCCGCTGCTTCCAGAGGTGGGAAAAGCACAGGCTGCTGTTTTACATTTCTTTAATCCATCCCTTCCTAATAGGTGCACCCGGAGGTTTTGAGACAAAGGGAGTCTTTGTCTTGAGGAAAACAGCTATTTTCATTCTGGGCTCCAGTTCCAATTATACTAATAGCTCCTCCAGGTCACTTTAGCAGTCTTGCAAGATTACTTTAATACTGATCCGCTTAAATTCAGTAACTCTTTTCTGCAAGACCAATGCCTCTTGATTCAAGATTTCAAACAGCCTTATGAAGCTAAGATTATGCCTCTGAGTAAAATAAAATTAAGGGAAATGTTCCCCAGGTATATCTCTCCAATGGGATGAAATTCTCCAATCTCAAATACAGGTTTTACTGGGGAAAACAATGCCCAAAAGTCACTTGCCAGGATACAGTAACCCAAAAAAAGAACAGACTGTAAAGAGGGCTCATTTACCTATGAAATCAATCGCCTCGTTAAACCAGGAGCTGATATCCGCCTTGTGGTTGTCCTCTACAGGGATACTTTTATACTGGTAGTGCCCTTCGAAGTGGTTGGGGCAGTTGGCCGAGACATTGATTAACGCCGTGATCCCCAAAGCGTCCAGCATGTCTTTTCGGGAGGCGTGGTACGCGCTGCCCAAGTACAGGAACGGCAGGATTTCCACCGGCCCGCCCTGAAACACAGAGGACAGACCACCGGTTACCCCCTGCCCGGTGTCCCGCGGCATCCCCCGCTCCCTCGCCGTGCCGGACCCCGTCCCCGCTCACCTGGTCGTACAGCGGGGTCCCGCAGGAGCTGCATCCCGAGTCGGCGCTGCCGGGCGCGGGGCTGGCGCTGAGGGGCAGGCTGAGCCCGGCGGGGGCGGCTGGCTTGGTGCAGAGCTCGGAGCAGGCGGACGAGAAGGCTTCGTAACCTCCTGCGGGGGCAGAGCGGGGAGAGGGGCGCGGGGTGAGCGCCGCGGGGCCGGGGGGCGAGCGGGGCTTTCCGAGCCAGCCCCCCCGTCCCCTCCACGGGCCGCGGGGCCACTCACCCTTGAGGAAGCAGATGCGGGCGCCGCGGGCCTCCCTGCAGAGGGTGCCGAGCGCCAGCAGCATGGTGCTGTCGCGCTTGGGCGCGTCCAGGTCGGCGCTGCGCTCGTCCAGCAGCACCACGGTGTGGAACAGCCCCTGGCGCAGCCGGGCGCGGAGCTCCTCGTTGGGCACGACGTGCTCCAGGGCCAGCGCGCCCTTGGCGCGGCGGCGGACGATGGTGCTGAGGCGGACGTTGCAGGAGCCGCGGATGTGCGCGGCGTTGAAGGAGAAGAAGGAGCGGCAGTCGAGGACGAGGCACTGCGCGCCGCGCTCCTGCAGCAGCAGCGCCCGCAGCGCCTCGCACTCCAGCGCGCACACCCGCAGGTTCACCATGGCTCGGGGTGCGGGGCAAGGGAAGGCAGGCGCGGTGTGTGCCGGCAGTGCCACTGTCCCGGGACGTCCCTGTGTCCCGACCGCTCCCGCCCTTTATATCGGGGCCGCGCCGCCGGGACGGCGTTTTCTCAATGGAGCGGAGTCACGTGGGAGGGGGCCGGGAGGGGGCGGTGACGTCACCTTGGCCGCGCGCCAACGCGGGCGCGCCCGGCCCCGCTGGTGTGACGTCACCGGCCGCAGGCGGGTACGCGCGCGCTGCCCCCCCCGGAGATGCAGAGACGGGAGCGCGCACGGACAGACACACAGATGCGCGTGTATGTACAGTGTGTCTGTACACACACATATATATGTGTATGTATATGTTTGGTTGAAGAAAAACACAGCATGATCCAGCCGTGTGCGCTCACAGCCCAGAACCCCCCCCCGTGTGTGTCCTGGGCTGATCCCACAGCGTGGGCAGCAGGGGAGGGGATCCTGGCCCTCTGCCCAGCTCAGGTGAGACCCCCCTGCAGAGCTGCCTCCAGCTCTGGGGACCCAGCTGGGACACGGGCTTGGAGTGAGTCCAGAGGAGGCACTGAGATGATCAGAGCGATGGAGCACCTCTGCTATGAGGAAAGGCTGAGAGAATTGGGATTGTTCAGCCCGGAGAAGAGAAGGTTGTGAGGAGACTTCACAGCCCCCTACAGTATCTGAAGGGGGCCTACGAGGAAGCCCGAGAGGGACTGTTCATCAGGGACTGGAGGGACAGGACAAGGATGAATGGGTTCAACATGAGAGGGGAAATTTAGATTAGATATTTTTCCCTGTGAGGGTGGTGAGCCCCTGGCACGGGTTGCCCAGAGAAACTGTGGCTGCCCCATCCCTGGAAGTGTTCAAAGCCAGGTGGGATGGGGCTTGGAGCAACCTGGGATAGTGGAAGGTGTCCCTGCCCATGGCAGGGGTTGGAACTAGATGATCTTTAAGCTTCTTTACAACCTAAACCATTCTGTGATTCTATGATATATAACATACACACATATACACACGTGCATGTGGTACATGGGACCACAGGGACATGGGTTCCTGGTGGACTTGAAGTGGTGGGTTAAATAAAGGCTGTACTCAATGACCTTAGAGGTCTTTTCCAAACTAAATGTTTCCACACTGTGCCCTTTTTCACACTCATCCACCCAACCATTCACACCCCCCACCCCTGTGCCCACCACTCCCAGCCCAGGAGCCACTGGGCTGGGTCACCTCAACTGCTGGATCTCCAGGCTGGGGCTGGGGCAGCCTTTGTCCATCCCCCAATCTCCCCAGCACTGGCTGCTCCCCCTTTCCCACAGAGATCAAGGGGACGTAGCTGCTGGAGCAGCAGTGTGGGGGGCTGTCAAGCCTTGGGTGCTGCTGTGCTTATTCTCCCAAAATATATGTATAAAGGGACCAGCATACACATACATATATTTGTATTCATGCATAGGCATATATACATGTACAGACATATCTACACAAATATATATGTGTATACATATATTTGTATACATTTATTATGTAAACAGATATTTGAGAGCTGTTCCCATCATGTTTTATGTGTAAGGCAAAAAATGTAGCAGACCCATGCAAAGTTCATTTTTCCCCATTGAGATCACCCCCAGGGGTTGGGGCTGCCCAGTAACTGGCAGCACAGTGGTGGGAGGTTTCTTTTTTCCCCTCTTTGTTAGCGCATCAGCACTTCCCAAAAGTTTTCTTTTTTTCTGTGGATGACTGGCTTTCACCAAGCCACTCGGGTGTTTCTTACTCAGGACTTCCAGTCAGCACTGCTGCCACTTCCCCTGCCTCCCCTTCACCCCTTCCTGCCTCCCCTCCATGTCTCCCCAGGCTTTCCATCTCCCAGCCACTCACTGCCCACAGTCACCGCTGTTCCCAGCACCTCCTCCCACTTAAGCCCTTTCCCCCAGCCCTTCTCCACCAATTCCTCTTCCCCCCACACTGCCCTGCTGTTCCTAGCTGCTCCTTCTTCATCCCTTTCAGCAGTTTGCTGTTTTCACTTCCCCCCTTCAGAGGAGATCTCTCCATCCGCCCCTCACACCAGGGCTCCTCTCCCACTCTCCTGCCCCACCAGCCTCGAAGGCTTCCAACCATCACTCCTCAAATCATCTATCTCCTCCCCCACCAATGTCCCCCAGTCTTTAACCACCTCAGACTAGCCAGGCTCTGTATCTGGCTGAGATCTCCAGGGTTTTCCATGTTCCCACAGGGACCAGGAGGAGGGGGCACAGAGAAGGTGAGCGAGTGGCAGCTCCTGCTCACCCGCTGTTGCAGGGCTGTCTCTGCTCTGCTGAGCAGTGAGGTTTTTGCCAGAACTGCAGCCTCAAAGCAAATCTGTTTTTTCAACACATTCCTTAAAAATAAACACAGGATTGCACTTTTCATTCCATTTATTTATTGTTGTTCTTTTTAACAGCGGGTTGGAAACAGATTGCAAGAGAAACACTCATACGCTTTGGTGCTGGGAAATGACTCTGCTCGACCACACCGTCGCCCACTCTGGCAGCAGGACCCCCCAGCCATCCATGGTGGGTCACTGGGTGTGAATCATGGGGACCACCAGTTGGGCAGGTGACACATGTCCCTCCACTCCACGAGTGCACGGGAAGCAGGCAGGGACCACACCATCTGTCCTCAGATGCGCTCCAAACCAGCACCTCAAAAGATGTGATATCGCTGTTACATCATGCCACGACCAAGCTCTGGTGACCTTGCATGTCATCTGTCCAACACGAGCCTACCCAGATGGTTCTAAGGAGCTGAACAGCAGGAATTCTCAGTGATGACTCCTTGCCAACTTTCTGCAGCAGAAGCCAATACAACAGATGGCCACAAGACAGGACTGTATTCATCATCTTTTCCTAGAGGAAATGGACCTCAGACACTGACCTTTCTGTAGGTCTGTACCCAGCAATCACTTCACTTTACTCCTCTGGAGTGTGATGCAGGAGCGATTTAAGGCATCACCTGGCAGGAGCACAGGAGAGGGAAAGACTTGGCTGAGCCACAGCAAAGTAGCCCTGTGGGATTTTAAGCTGGGAACATCCTTAGAATCATAGAATCACAGAATGGTTTGGCTTAGAAAAGACCTTAAAAATCATCTCATTCCAATGCTCTCCCACAGGCAGGGACACCTTCCACCAGACCAGGTTGCTCAGAGCCCCATCCAACCAACCACTTTTCCCAGGGAACTTGATCAGGATGTTGCATTACTCCAACCTTGCACATTCCAGAAGCAGCAATGGGTGGGGAAATTTCCCTTGAATGCTTGGATGGAAACCAGTATTTTTAATGTGCTAGTGGCACAGCACCATGTTAGTTATGGGAACAGCCAGCCCTGACTCACAGACACAGGTATCCCTGTGCCACTGACAGGCTTTTCTCTTCTTGTCCTAAACCCCTCTCAGTGTCCTACACAGAAAACAAAGCTAAAAGACAGAGATGTTTTTTCCCCCAATTTGGAGAAAATCACCATGTCTGACACCTGCCCAGCCAAGTGACCATGTGCTCTCAATGACAACCACTTTTCTCATCACGATGTTAACCAGCATCGCAAAAATGTTGAATATGAGACAGACACTGTGGGCCAGGTACCTTGGCTGCTCTGATCCAGTGCAGAGATGACATCCCATCTGTTGCACAAAGGGAATTTACCTCCACAACAGCGATAATTGCTCTTCGATGCACTTATGTAACTGTGAGACTTTTGAATCTGGTCTTGTTTACACCCAGTGCAAATCAGGAAGAAAAAAATTCATCACATGTGGCAGTGTGTACTTAGTCACTTATAATCCTGGACTAGCTATTTCCTTGCTTTATTTTTGTTTTCTTTTCTTAAATAAACCTGCCATAAGAATGAAAGAAAGGAAAATACAAAACAGGGCCGAAGTGGCTTTTAGAAGCTCAGACTGACTTGAATGACTTTCTTAAGGGTTAGTTTTCCTGCCCTAACAAAAGCCAGGAAATACAAAATTAACCCCTTCCTCCCAAACAATCTGTGTTTGCACTTGGGCCACAATGTCTTTGTAAGGGTAATAATAGAAACATGAGTGTGAAGTGTGGGGGTGGGAGGTGATGCTTTGATTTGAGCAGATGGGACCCACTGCTGACTCCCTTTATCCCCCCAGGGTTTTAACGGTGTTGCTCTGCCAAAACATGTTCAAGTCCATAACAACAGCAGTGTGAGCCCTCACTCGAGGCATTAAAGACTTCTTGGGAAAATGACTTCATGGCAATTTCATCATGTCCCAGCCGAGCATGTTGTCTTTGTCTCAGCAGGACCTAAGACCTGTTTGGTTTTCTCCAGAGACCTCAGGTCTCCCAGTGCAACCTGGCTGATGTTTCTCAGAGGTAACAGAGACTGCAGAGACCTTCTGCACAGCCTGACACGGATGCCAATTTGTCAGCAGCTTGGTGACAAGTGTAGATAACCCGTGGCCTGGAACAGGCCCATTGCACAAACCAGTTACCCAGTAACACTGGTTATTCAGGTTTTTAACTAGTCACCCATGGCCAAAAATCAAATGGAACAGCTCCAGCAAAGCCAGAATTACAGCACCACTGGACCTGACCCGGGCTTGGATCTTGCTGCCCTTGGTGCAAGTTTTGCCTGAATAAAGATATGAAGTATCAAGCCTCAACACTTGAGACACAGAACAAAAATGCATGTGGGAACATTTGGAAACCGTGCTGGATGCATTTCTTCAGCATGTGTAACATTTTCTCTGAATTCGGTTTCACAACCCAGCATTTCCTTTTGTAAATATTTGGACAGATTTTACAGAGACACAGATTCATAAGAAACAGAAGGAAAAAGAAATGAAAGATACACAGGGAGGGAGGGAAATGAAAAGGAAGGAGGGAGGGTAGGAAGGAAGGAAGAAAGGAAAGAAGGGAAAAAGAAAGAACGAATGAAAGAAAGAAAGAAAGAAAGAAAGAAAGAAAAAGAAAGAAAGAAAGAAAGAAAGAAAGAAAGAAAGAAAGAAAGAAAGAAAGAAAGAAAGAAAGAAAGAAAGAAAAAAAGAAAAAGAAAGAAAGAAAAAGAAAGAAAGAAAAAGAAAGAAAGAGAAAATGATTCAGAGATGAAAGGTCGCAGTAAGTAGCACAAACAATATAGAATTACTGATGACTCACACTGCAATGAAAACATTATTTTTTATGCATTTAAATCCTGAGATTTAACCCTTTGGCCAGGGTTTGGCTGAGCTCAGACTGCCTCAGATTTTTCTTGTTGGAGTTGATGAGGTGGGGGAATGGGGAGGCAGAATCGTCAGTCCCAATAGCTGGGGTTGGGGTCTCACTCCTGGAGAGACTGGCTGGAAAACCTGGTACATCTTTATTTCCGTGTGACACGTCCGATGCATAAGTGTTCCTTGCTGAGTGGAAAACTGTTGGCAGAGCAGCTCGGGTATTTCAACTGAGGACACATCCTGGATACTGATGTATATTGGGGAATAAGGAAAACCCCTTTCTCTCAGCCCTGCCTAAGGAAATCTCAGCTCACTGCTTCCCTGCCTGCCCCAGACTGCTCAGTGCCTCCTGCTCCCAGGGCTGTGGCACAAGGGGGGACAGCAGGTGCTGGCAGCAGTGGGTGCCTGTCTTGCAGACCACAGTGGTCACTGCCTGGACTCCAGGCTCCTCACCACGAGCCTTTCCCTGCTGCTCTCAGCTCCCGTCACCTCCTGACGCTGCAGGCAGCACTCCCCCTGCTCCTGTGGGCCCCCAGAGCTCTGCATCTGCCGCTCGGTGCCGCGACCCGAGGCGCCCGGATGGCACTGCACGACCCCACACGTGTGTGCTTGCCTGTCACATATGGTTGTCATGGCCTGAAACCCAAGACACTTGGGAAGCTTGCAGCGTGGACAGTCCCCCATCCTAATTTTGCAAGTCTGCTCGAGCAGCTAATGCAAGTCAGAAGTTGTGCTTTCTCTTCCAGTGACTCACTGAGCTGCCTCGGGCAAGTTGCTTAGTGCTGCTTTTTAACATGATTACAGGCATTAGAGAGCCAGTCTGGGATACCATGGATTTGATATTCAAAATCATTAAATACCTGCCTCCAAAGGAAAATCTCTGGGAATTAGTGGCACTGATACAGTTCACAGCTCTGGGATCAGCTTAGTAGGGCAAATGGTTTAGGCAATTTAATCTTACATTTAATTGCTTCTATTAATCTGCTATGAATCATGCCTTGCACTAGGCATGAGGGTATTTATTCAATAAAATCACTATATTTGTAAAGTTCTCATATTTCAAGATGAAAGGTATTAGATATACAATAAAATATACTTATGGGAAATTATTCTTCCTACTTCTTGAGTGTGTATTTTCTCAATAACATCCTCTAATGGCTGGTAGGGTAAGGCAAGGCTTCTGTGGGAGGAGGCTGAATTTGAATTGAAAACAAATGACGTACCTCGCACCAAGAAGCCGGGAGAGGCGTGTTCTCCTACCCAGAAACATGAGCTCTGGGTTTATTGCTTGTCATATGATGTCAGCATTTTGTGGGCACAGTGACTATGTATGAGCTTCAGATTCCCAGAAGCACCCACTCTCATAAAGATTGAGATAAGAGCTGCTGAGGCACTGCCATTTGTATGTTGTTCTTGTGTTCTTCCTATCTCTACAAAGAGGCGAAGGCTTCATAAATGTACGTGGCACACGTACACTCAGAGAGGCTGATTTTGAGCCTGGGATGACTCTGCCCATTAGGATGGAACTGAGCTGGAATGGGTAGAGCTGGAGTCAGGCATCTTGTTACCTGTCCTGGAGGGACCACAAACCTGTTCTCCACTAGTTATAGCTACATCTCTTCCCACCAGATCGTGGGTGCAAGGCTCTGTAAAGCCAGTGCAACCAGCTACTGTGGGAAAGAGTTTCCTGCTCAGAGTCCTCGCACACACTAACTGCTCCCAACTCACAAATAAATTTGGGCGGATGAAGCCAGCTTGGAATAATATAGGGCTTTCAGGGCTGAAAGCCACAGAGCTGACGGAAAGGTATTTCTGTCTCCTCCTGAAGTCCTGTGCTAAGTGCAGGAATCAAGGACCCAGAAGGCAGGTCCTCCTACTGTACTCCCAATGCTCATCTAAGCCACTTCTGCCATCCTCCAGATCTAAATTTGTCTCACCGTCTAATGGCGCTGAAAGGGGTTATTTGCTGAGGGGACAGAAGGGGAGGATGCAACAGCAAAAGCAACTGGAAACTCTCTGAAATAAAGTGAGTTTTTTTTATCAAAAGCCATGATTCCTGCACTCTTGGACTATGGAGTAACTCAGTGTGGGGACCCAGAAGTCCAGGAGTGACACTTCATAAAAACTGATGTTAAAATACAAAGAAACTTGTAAGGGAAGCAAGGCACAAAGAAATCCCAGTGGATATTACATTGCACATGCTCCAAATGAGTCCCTTTGTTACTCATGTATCTTTTTCTGCGCTTTCTTAGTATGAGCTCCCAAGGTGTTTATAGCCAATCTTTGTATTTAGTTTCTAACTGTTAAAAAATACCCCCATATTGTTAATTACAGAACCGCTTATTCATTTTCTGCTATGCAGTTTGTGAAAATGTTTGCAATATGACATGATTCTCTCATGTGATAGAGTGAGGTGATGTTTGTGTGTAATAGCGGTTAGTGAAAACACAGCGTTAGTCATAGGGGAGAATAACACTTAACTGTTTAGAATATGAAAACCTTTAGGCTGTGGAAAAAGCCAAACTTTGGCCCACTGTGTTGTTTTCAGAATTACATGAGAACACACAGGGCAGAGTGACTCACAGTGTAGCATCCTCTCAGTGTCACTGGAGTGGGATAGGGCATGATATCCATGGCAGGAATCTAATCATCCGTTTCTTTGTCCATGAAATGCCTTGTCACGACCACCCACGACCCTCCCACGCTGCTCATGGCCCACCTGACTCCATGAAATTCAGCACTGAGCTGATCTCGTTGCCTCGCTGTGAAACCTTCAGGTAAGTCCATTGACTGTTCTGCCCTTCTCCAGTGTGCTGGACAAACTGTTTCTTGGTGGGGATGAACGAGGAGTGAGGTCATACAGCAGCATTGGCTCAAGTGAATTTGCCCAAACATGGGATGTTTCTCCCTGGGGGTGGCCACACGTGTGGACAGACGCCCTGTGGCTCTTGGAGCCTGTCACAAGCTGTGATTTCACCTCAGCTGCCACACAAAATCCAGAGCTCTGTTTAGACAGAGGCCCAGCCAAAGGGACACTCGCAGGAACACACTTCTGAGAATGTTTTTTTACAGATGCTGTGGTATAAAAAAAACTCTCTTCCCAATAAAATCACATAAAAGCAGCAGGATGAGGGGAGCCCTAAAATGGAAGGGGTTGAAAGCTGAGGGAGATTTTCCTTCGAGCGTGGCAGCTCCTGGATGCCATGAACAGCCAGAGAGCCCCACGATGGTCACAGCTTCAGCTGGACAGGGACCCTGGGTCTGGTGAGGGCTGCACTGGCAGTGAGAGAGGGAAGGCAGAGATGTTCCCTGAGTTTAAAACTCATCTCATTACTGCAAGGTTGTGCTGAGAAGCACAGTGTCTCAGATGGAAAGTGGGGACAAGAGTCCAGCTGTTTTCCCAAGGCCTGACATAATTATTTCCCTATGTTCCTATATATCTTCTGGCCGTCTCCGAGAACTCTCACATGTAATCAGGTAAATCAATAATTAATGCCATCTCCCAGTTAATTGGTTGAGCCAGTCACAATCATAATCAGGCACCAGAGAACACAAATTAGAATTGAATAACTACATAAAATACTGTTAAACAATCAAAAAAACCCATTATACTGGTTATATTTGAACACACATATTTGAACACAACCTCTCACTTTAACAGTGAAAGAGAACAGTGAACAGAATTTCGAAAACATGCGAAATGTGAGCCAGGGGCTGAACTTCACAGTTTGGGCTCTGATCAATTTAATAATTCAAGGTGTTTTTTTTCCTCTCTTTTTCCTCTCTTTTCGATTCGGGTTTAGTTCACGTGCCAGGTTCACCAGTGGGGTATGTCTCATCGATCAACAATCACTATACTTCTCACAGCACTCTTTTTTTTTTTCTCGAAAAAGAGGAACAAGAAGTGAAATTAGTTAAAGGAATCGGGCGCATTCTCAGATGGTAAATACAAGAGGAGCATGAATCATCCTCTTATAGAAATGACGAGAAAGGATGGAAAAGGTAGTGGTTTGGGAGAAGCAAGTTAAGTTCTCCATGGCTGATTCAGCTCTCCGGAGTGAAAATGAATCATCAGAATATTTAAATCATATTACCAGTATTAGGACACACAAAACCCCCAAGCTCAGGAAGCCTTTGTTATGAAACGAATTTGATAACGGGCAACAAAAGAACAAAGGACAGATTGCTAAAAACCCTTTACTAGCTCAGTTCTGCTGCGTGTCCCATCCCACAGAACCTCGGAGAACTGGAGTTTGCAATCGCAATGCCCCAGCCACAGCAGAGCACTGCAGAGCCTCACAGCCCCAAATCCTCCAGAAACCAACAGACAGACTCTCCTGTACCTTCTAGAGCTTTTACACTTCAGCAGTGACACTAAATTTTTAAAATGAAGGAATTACCCACTGGAGAGTACATTCTCCAGGGTAATTACTCCTGAGTAAGGATTCATTACTCCTGAGCAGCATCGTTAGCGGGTGATACAGACATCAGCTTGGGGACCCGAGTGGGAGGTTTGACACTGAACCTTTTCTTATCTAATTGTACCCAGCCCAAGTTACAGCATTAATGAAGCTGTAACACATCAGATTTCAAACAGACTCCAGGTGGAGATAACAGAAAGGTTAAAGGATGGTTTTAAATCCCCTTTTTTTCCTTCCACCATTCTGGCTCAGCTTAGCTCATCTGGGACAAAAATATGTTCAGGGATCTTTTCCTTTGCAAAGGAAATATCCTATACCAGGATATATCACAGCAGAGACAGCAAAGCAAACCTGAAGACTCTTTTACATAACGAGATGCAAAGGTGTTGTAGAGAGGTATCTTGTTCATATAAAGTACATTTGTGCATTCCATAAAAGTCTGTCACAATAAAATTTCTCACTACCAAAAGAAACATGTTTGTCCAATAGCTGGAATCCTCAGAGGGATGAAGATGGGGTGGAAATCCATCTCCAAGTTTTGGTGTGTTTTTTAGTTTAAATCTTTCAGCTTCTTTCTCCGATCTCCAGTTTAGTCTTTCAGCCCTAAAGAATGAAAGCTTTCATTCTCTGCTAGCAGGCAAGAATCCTAACAAAGATTAGCCAAAAATCCTGACAAGCTATTTTTAACAAAAACTTTTTAATAAAGGAATGTATATTCCTGAAGTAAACACGGACAGGAAAGACAGAAAGGGAGACTGACAGGCCGGGAGACAAACGCTTCTTCTTCGCAAAGAGGCCTTTGAAACATCTGGAATGTTGCAGCGAAAGGTTATTTACCAGGAATGTCAGCCAGTCCCAGAGCAGATGGTTCTCATTAGCCTGAGATCAAGAGACCAGCAAGGCTAAAAATACGTGTTTGCTTTTTTAGTAACTGGACTTCGTTTTTTGTACTTTAAAAATAATAATCACTCTTACGCAACTTTTGTAACTTAGAAATATTTTCTTGGAATATTGTTTGGCATGCTGGTTGGGATGCAGGCTCTGTGCCATTGCTATTACTCACACAGCCTTTCCCCTTGAGGATTTTGTGATGTATCTTCTACTTAGAAATAGGAGGATGGCACATTACACTGAAACCAATGACTTTTGTTTATAAAGTGTCAGTGACAAAATATCTGAACTGCTGCTCCAGGCCAGCCTCTTGCCTGGTGTAAACGTTTGCAGTTTCCCTGGAATCCATTGGAATATTGTATTGAGCCACTGTGGGGGCCACAGAGCCACTGCCCCCACCCAGACCAGCAGCACATGCCATGCCAAGCTCTACACCTGGGGCAGGTTGGGAGTGGAGTGCTCACAGTCTTCCTGGAAATCTATTTGGGAATAGTGGGTTAGAAGACTCAATGGAAAAACATTGAGTTACATAAGGCAGGAGCCTGACTCAGTGGGAAGGAGAGCAGGCAATTGTGTGAACAGATCCTCACTTCTGTACCTAAGGGAAGATGAGAGGCTCTGACTTCTACTGCCACTGTTTATGAGGCACATGGTCACCTTCCCAGAAATCCACCTGCCTTGGAGGCATTTGGGACTTGAATAAGATAAGCAGATCTATCATTACTCATCACAACACATTTTATATTGAAAGCTCTGATGGTCAGCCAGCAGTCCCCACAGCACAGGGAGAAAAAAATATCATGCCATAGGGAAAGGTTCAAAGGTTCTCACTGGGGTTTTGCAGCTTCAATTCAGACTTTGAAACCAACCAATTTGCTTTCTCAGCATGGGTTTAGCAGAAGGGAAGGAAAGGAAAGGGAAGGGGAAATGTGAATGTGGTCTAATGAACAATTCTTAACTAAAAGATTTGAGCACTCAGTGGAAATAGTGAAGAAAATTGTTCATGTCTTTTCTATGGACCCCAACTGAAAAACAGGTTTTGGAAGAAGGCATTTGATAAAATGGTTCCCACTGTCATGGGTCTTTCAGTGGTGACCAGTCCTAAGCAGAAGAGAGTCACAGGAATGAGTTCAGCTTATTGGAACCTGTTACTAAATACAACACTTTTGTTTGGGAAATAGAATTTGGGAGGACACCTGAGCATGCAACATGAGCGGGGCCTGGCCACCCTGGTTTTCCTGGCTGTGTCATGTCCTGTCCATGACTGACAGCAGACACTAAGGAACCTGGACACCTCAGCTGTGACCTGATGCCTCAGTAACCTTCTTCTATAAGCCAGCAACTTTCAGTCTGCACCTTGAGGGCAGGTCACAAAGCATCACCAGCCACTGGCATTTTCGTCTGAGTTCGGATATCACCAGGACCTCTACATACACATGAACTAGTAAAACATAAACATTGCCCCAAAGGCCTTGACTTTTAAGCCAGGGTACAGCAAGGTAGTGTGACAACCAGCAAGAAAGCTAATCAGATGATTAGGTGCGTGTGCTCTGTCAGTTGGTTTAGAATAATTTCCTTTTTTTTTTTTTTTTGCAGTCAGTACTGACAGAAAAAGTAATGTTTCAAAGGGGAAAAGTGATTACTACTTCTCTCATTGAATTTCAATATTTGAAAGATTATTTCTCAGAGATAGTGGCTCTCTGAGATGGGAAATGCTTTCAGATCTTTCCTCCTGGACAGGCAATATATAAAAATGAGTTTGTGGGCTTTTATTAGTAGCTTTTGGGGCTTTTTCTGAGTGGGATGGTAGAAAAAGCACCACTGGTATCTTTCTGTCAGTGAAGAAGCCTAGTTCAAGTAGGCTGCAATGAGAGCAAGGAAGTGTCTTGTTTTCTTAAGAAAACAGGGGTGAGAGGCAACAAGAAGTTGATGCCCAGGAAGTTCCACCTGAACATGAGGAAGAAATTCTTCCCTGTGCAGTGATCGAGCACTGGAACAGATTGACCAGAGAGAGTGTGGAGTCTCCCTCACTGGAGATATTCCAGAACCATGTGGACACAGTCCTGTGCCATGTGCTCTGGGATGACCCTGCTTGAGCAGGGAGGTGGGACCAGTGACCCACCAACCCTTCCAACCTGAACCATTCTGTGATTCTGTGAAAAAACAGAGGCAGCCTCAGCAGGCAGAGCAGGGGGAATTTGCCACTGCCCAGGCTGAACATCCTGTACAGAGAGCACTGGAGCCTGGAGGGATGTCTTATGGCACCTACCAACAGCATCAAATTCACCTCAGGAGAAGAATAGAAGCAGATGCAAAAAAGTGAAAGTCAGAGTGGTGCAGAATGAGTAAACAACCCCCAAAGTATTCAGTGACAAATTCCAAGTCCTCTCACCCACAGAGCTATTTCTTTTTGAACCCAACACTAACTATTTCTTGAAATAACATCAGTCCCCATCCAGGGCTGTGCACTGTTCAGCAGGGCTGTCAGCTTGGCAAGTGGGCGACCTTCTGTGTAATGTATAATTCAAGTATCCAATACACAAATGATTGCAGCAGAGTCAGAGAACATGCAAATTATGTCCCACATCCTGCTGTTAGTCATCCTCTTGGGGGAACTCATCCCTACAAAGGCAGTATCCCAGAACACACTGTATATTTGCTAATCCTCACTTTTTAAGTGTTTCGACAGCAGCAGAAATCTCACCGCTCTTCACTTGAAAATGTCTGTAACCTAAAACTCCTGGAGTAAAATACTCAGTCCTTTCCCTAAAAATAGCAAATGAATTATCCATATTTCGTTTTACTGCTGCATAACAGTTAGAGGTATTAATTTAAAATATGGTAGCAAATTACATAGAATCTTCCATCAAAGGGGATCAAAGCACTTTGCATATTAATTACATTTCAAAATAAGACTCTGAGCTAAGCTTTATTATAGGAGATAGCAAGTTCTAGGGATTCGTATGGGTGAGAGGAAATC
The DNA here is from genome assembly GCF_001604755.1 of Lepidothrix coronata. NCBI lineage: Eukaryota > Metazoa > Chordata > Aves > Passeriformes > Pipridae > Lepidothrix > Lepidothrix coronata. The sequence goes on from NW_016690280.1 coordinate 2,655,370, forward strand.
AGGACACCTGGTGATTTACTGCCTGTGACTTGCTGCCTAACCTTGTACAAGTCCTTCACATCCTCTGTGCCTCAGTTTCTCTGTCTGTAGGAGAAAAATGGTTATATTTAACTTTGTTTTCAAAGGCTGAAAAAAAATCCTCTGGCAAAAGTGATGTCTGATGGCTTATGTGGCAATTACAGTGCCAGAGCATTACACATAGTAGGTGGAGAGGTGAGGTGACAAACTTACCCAGTGGAGTCCTAAAGCTGCTCTGTCTGCCAGGCAATTTCCCCCTGGGAGAGGGTTGCCTTGGAAATGCCATGAGCACTCCTTCCCCCTTCCTCCTTCAAATGCTCCTGCAGGCAGAACAGAGACCGCCTAAACGACCCTCACCATCCCAGCCCTGAGCATCTCATGGGCTTGGGAAGCTGCCACTTTCACTGTAACTTCCTAGGATATAACCTGCTATTTCTATTAGACAGCTCAATGCAGTCTGAGGATGAGATTGTCAAGGTTTCAGGTGCTATCAACAGGAGCTAGGTAACAAAGTTCCTCTAAAATTTCAGTTGAGAGTGATCTACAGGCTTCATGCATGCTGCCCTGCTAGTGTTCTGTGTGCTCAAGAAACCTTCTTCCCTTCTAGGAGAGACCAGAAGGAGAAATTCTGCTCATTTCTTAGTGTATCTGGGACAACATAATTCATGGAAATTAATCTAGAGTCAGTTTCTAACACTGATGTCATGAAAAATTACCCCATTTTACAACACCGATAAACAGCAGCTTATAAAAAAAGAATCAAGAGAAATGCCTTGGACAAAGGTTATTTTCATTTGTACATAATCTAAATAGGTCATGTAGAATAATAAATGCACCTGTGAGTAAACCTGAATGGCTCCATATCACAAGACCAATGATAAAATCATAAAAATCAGGAATAATAATCATCCAGCCCAAGAATGAAAGACAATGGGTCAAGGAGCATTTGCTTCCTCATTATCAAATACATGGAGAACAATCAAAACAAACATTTAGTCCAACCTCAGGTGAGTATGTGATTAGATAGGAGAGTGCAGAAGTATATGGTGATCCCAAATGATGGCAAATATCAAATTCCACTTGGAATTTAGCAGATGAAGAGATGTTTTTGAGTGATACCTGAGTGCACTGAGATGTGTTGGACTTTGTTTGCTCTCACACAGCAGGGTCATAAGTCCACATACTGGGGGGAGGTCTGTCCTGCTATTGCCAAAGCCTATTGCCTAATCACTTGCTGGAATTAAACTTGGTGTTCCCTGAAACAGCAAAGAAAGTATTCCTGTAGACATGTCAGTGCACTGGGATGGTTTTTGTTCTCTTAGAAAGCAGAGTGGCCCACATGGCATCTGGGAGGAAGGGGAGCACAGCTGGTCCCATTTTACCAGGAGAAACGCAGCCAGTGGTAGCTGAACAACTGGAGAGGAGAGCAGAGGTTTGGGGTGAGACCAGACCTTTTGCAACCAAACCAGCACCACCCACAGGGCTGCCCTTCCTCTTTTCTACCTGACATTGCCAGCAACAGGCCAAGAGAAAAGCCACAAACATCACTGTGGTCTTGCTTCAGTTCCGTTTGACAACTGGGAGAGCCCCTTCCCCAGACAGCAGTGGTGCACAGTTTGGGGCAGGTGCTTTCCGTGGTTTTCATGAAGAATCCCTTGGCAAAGTGCTCTTGCAGAGTGTCAGTCCCCACTGGAAGCAAACAGATCTATTCAGTGACCCCCATCTATCCCTAGCAGGATGTGACAGAGACCTCTCCCCCTCTTGTCTCATCCTCGTGCAAACAAGGCACAGCATGACCAGCAAAACAAAAAGCCTGAAGGCTTCTGAGTTGCCCCTGTCAGCACCTGACAGAGCTGTTCTGAGATTTGGCTTGCTAATGTCTGAGAAGTTGAGAACGATTATGGAAATCAGAGACAAAAGTCTGGGATGAATGCTCCTGGATTGCTTCTTATGGTGCATGTTCTCATCTGCAGTCCTTTGTAATTGCAAAAAGTGGTGCCTTGCAGATACCTTGAAGAGACTGGAGACAGACAGATGCATCTCATCATCAGGAAGTCTGTCTTGATAGTCAGCCAAGATCCAAGGGGAGCGTGCATTATTTACTATTATCATCATCATCACCACTGCCACTAACCTCATTTCCCTAGAGATTTGACTCCAGTAGAAATGCATGAAGCCCTATCCTGGCATTCATGATGTTTTTGTTAACCATACTGTCATACAAAGCCTCCTTCAGCTTCTCATGGAACTTTCTGCCTAAGGAGTGGGTTACACACAGTCTAAAGCCCTCTGAATGCTGCTCTTTTTCATTGCAAGCTGCACTTGAAAGCCACGTGATAGGAAAGCAAAAAACTGGATGTACCATGAAATGCCTGCAGGGACTGCCTGGCTACCTGGCTCCCCACAGACATCGACTTCAGTGGAGAGAAGCAGGACAGCAGAAAATCAATAGCAACAGGCAAAAATTGTTTATTTGTGCCAACATGGAATTATGAACCCCGAGCTTTTTGCACTTTGCATGTGCAGGAACATGATGTCAACACCTCCGTACTGCAACAGGAAACAAAAGATAAGACTCGGTGCAGCATCAGCTTTTCCTGAGCACCGACCTGTCACTATGATTTTGTTTATGTTATGCTTCACAAGGCCGAGGTTACCAATACAAATAATCTTTTTGGCAACTTCAGCCTTAGTTTTATTCCACAAACTGTTTTAAGCCGATTGCCAGCGCATCTTTTATTTTTAAATACCTGCCTAATTTTTAGCATGTATACAAATGCTACACTATCTGCAGTTTGGGATGTACAGTCACAATGTAGAACTTCTTGACTGGATGACAAAGAGAAATGAAAAAGAAAATGAAAAATGATGTGCTAGTCATAATTAGTAGGCATTGCAGAGTATATTTCCGGAGAAGTTATTTGTCCTAAAGATTCATATGCCTGCTTTATAATTGTCAGATGACTATGCAAATATTAGCAGTGACATGACAACAAATGACATTCCCCCACGTATGGAAATGAAGCAGAATCTAAATTTACGAACCCCTCATTTTCATTACTCATCTGAGCCTAATCACAAGCACTGGGAAATATCACTGTAAAATCCAGTGAGTGCTTTTTTTCTGAACTGAAAATCAGGGGGCTGTTTCCCTACTTTGACAGCACACTGAATTTAGCACACGCTGCTCCTGGTGTGCTCTGTGAAATGGATCATCTGAATTTCTGGGGCACTGATGCTTGACAGCCCTGAGAGCGATGCTCCATGAGAAGCACTGCTCCTGAAAGGAAGAGAACCCGGCACAATGGAGCCACTGATTAAGGAGAACAATCATGGAGGATTTCCTATTATGCCAAGCTCCAGAAGGAAACAGTAAGCAACGCAAAGGAAATGAGTGCATTTGCTCAAAATGAAAAGGTCAGCCAGCCACAATTTTTCAGCTTTGATATACACATAACATTTCAACTCCCATTTTTATCACAAATTATAGCTTCCCAAGGTCCTCAGGAAGTTGACAGGGAGATTGTAAGGTTATTGGGTGGTGTGAGAACGGAACTAACTATGATTTACAAACTTGTCATTGCAGCATATCCACTTCTGTGTAGTGAAGAACAAAGCAACCACCCTGGCAGCATCCCTTTTGCATCTTCATCACACAGTTTTAAATAACAGCTCCTGTCAGTAGCAGAGAGAGTCAGACCTCTCCCCTCTAAGCCTCCTGCAAAGCCAGTTTAACAGAATACAACATGGACAGGCAAAAGCTGGGACCCTCCTGTGAATTGCAACTCCACACAGATTCTGCCAGATGCTTGTTCACATCAATATCACTCAAAGGTAAACAACAGTGACCGTAAACACAACAAAATCTTTCATGCAAAATGTAGTTACATTGGGAAAAAAACCATACAGGGCTCCTGGGTTCCATCCACAATATTTCCATTGCCTCCCTACCGCAACTTAATCTCCCCCAGCCTTAATTCCATTGTTTATAAAATGGAAACAATAACATTTAGCTTTCTGTTGTGGGCCATCGTGAGAAGTGGTGAATCTTCACTGCTTCTCTGAAAGAAAACCGAATTAGTATTGCCTGAACAAATGGACTATTTCTATTAATGAAATAGTACCAATGGGATTCATATTATTTCGTTTATGTCCCAGCTTTCTCAGCTTTTGCACAGCTCTAAAAATCAACTCTAAACTCTTTGTGTCGAGTGAAAACAGCCGCTGAACATATCATGATGCAAGTATAAGGCAGTTTTATGTTTTTTTTACCTAAGGAAGCACACAGCACACAGAGTGAAACCATGGCACTGCTGAAGTTAATGGGAATACTCATAGCATATGATACAAAACAGCTCCTTGTACAGCATCTATTGTATCTCAAGAGCCTCACTGAGACATAACTAAAATACCGAATCAAAAAGACTTCCAAACACTTCCTCAAGACGAGGCTGGTAGGACAAAATTTCAGTCTATGGTACTTGAATGTATAATGAAAAATCCATTAGTGACTCACATTTTCTAAGGATAGAAGGCAGCATACTTTATGAGTCAGCTTTCTGCTGAGAAAAAAGTCCTACCTTCAATGGAGCAGGAGCTACACCACTGAAAAGAGCTCAATTATTAGCCATTACGCTGTGGGACAGAGTGGGGAACAGGTAATGAAAAGAGAAAAAATATATGAAGGACCCAGCTCATGGAGGAGCTCTTAGCATCATAAGACTGACCTTTAAATTCAGTGAAAAATTCATCACCTGTCTGGAAAATTTACTGCAGGCTTTTCTGGGAGTCAAAGCACACTTTGATGCTGTAGCTGCAATACTAACATGAGTAGGGTTAAAATAGGTAGGACTGCTTGCCAAAGATAGATGTCTGAATCAATTAAAAAAAGGGAAAAAAATGAAACAAAGGTAACAAATAAATGTACTGAGCACTATCGAATTAGGATGACTGTAAGGGATGTGAAAAATTTTGTATAGTGTATCAGTCAGATAATACCTACAGATAAAGAAACAGAATCAAATAGAGGAGGAAATGTGCTGAATACTGACAAAAAAAAAAGTTATATGGGCTCTGAAATGATCTGAGGGAAGTTACTTGCATCTCCCTGAAGAGACCTGCATGGAGTAAATGAAGGGAATCACTCATCTGTGAGCTCTGGGCTAGCAAGGTACATTTTTTTCCATCTCTCACTTCAGCTCCTAAGCCCTTACTCAGGCAAAACTCCCACTGGAGTCAATTAAATCTTCCTTCTGATTTGAAACAACTAAGGCAAGAGAAATCCTTTCAAGTTTGTCAGCTTTTTCACACCTTTTGGTTCCTTGCAGTCATCTTCAGCAGTTGAACTGTCTGCTCACCATACACACACATGAGTCATGGCACCCTAGAAATAAAACAGCTAAAGAGGTCAACATTTTGGAGGTTGGCATTCTGTCTCAGATTAGTTTTACACTAGATTAATTCCATTGTCTTCAGTAAACTTCAGCGTGATTTTTGCATGGGTGAGTCAGGGAGTTTGGCCTTCTACTTGAAATAATATTATCTGTGGCTTTGGAGAGACACACAATTCAACTGTGCTGCTTTTTCACGCTTCCACTCCTCCTCAGGGCTCCTGCCTGGGACACGCTGCCTACACAAGGCTGTTAGGACAGGGAATGCAGCATTAGGCCACTCAGCAGCAGGACTTTTTCTCGTGCTTTGGATAAGCTAAATCAGATTCTTAGCTGTGTCAGACATGACCCATAAATCTTACTAAGACTCTAAAACTGACTTATTTCCAGCAAGAGAACGCTCTGCCTTAATTCAATATTTCCCCCTCAGAACTGACCATCAGTGGCTCAATCACTTTTGCAATAAACAGGAAAATGCAACAGAAAATTTTCTCCGGGCATTGCTGGTGGGAAGGAATCTTCTGTTCCAGGGGTTCACTACCAGCTTTGACCTTTTGCCCTCTCTGGGGTAACCACAGTCACCTTACCCCATTTCCCTGCCCTGCCTCGCAGTCGGAGGGGACACGGGAACGCAACGTCACTGACGTGAACTTTACGTGGCCCCGCTGGCACATGGGATGAAACGCAAGAGGTTCCCCATTTACATAAAGCTCCAGTCATGACTCATCTCTGTCTTCTGCAGCTCCAGCTTGTCACTCTGACGAGCCTCCGGGTGGCAAGTGAACGCACTGTGTCGTTTGTCATCATACGCTCCCAGCGTCGGCCTGGCTGTTGCAGCTCCTGCAGTGGGGAAACAGCAAAATGTGAAATGTGCACAGAAAATTTCCCTGCAGCGTGGGAAAGTCTCGTGTCTGGCTTCTTGTACTTTCTTATTTGTCAACTCACACTGTCACAAGACAACACCTCAGCTTCAAGCCTTTGCTAACACTGAGTGGTTGAGTGCCCATCAAGTGTCCATGAAACCTCTGTCCTCCTGGAGGAAGGTCTTACATTAATTAACATAATGATTTACATATTTTCCACGCAGAAAACTAAGGCTGGTAGCCTCCTGTCTCAGAACTGCTTAGAAAAATCGTCTCAGAGCTGGGAAGAGGACTGAGGGATGTGGTCCTGTACAACAAACCAGTGGTCACTCAACCGAGAACATCTCTCTCCATGTCAGCACAAAAGGCACAAGTCTACAACAGTGGGATTAGATACATGTCTGCTGTAACTCCCCTGGGCAAGAGTGGATTTCAATCTTTTAAAGCTGTTAAGTTTTAGGCTTAAGGAGTTAATCTCTCTGGATAGCCTATGTTCTCCATGGAATGAGGTTACTGCTCTGAATTGCCTCTGGAGGAAACCTTTCCCTGCACATAGGCCTGAGAGGGAATCTAGGAAAATTGGTTTCATTAGGCCAACGTTAACCTTTGTGAATGCCCTTGTAATGAAGTTTTCATTTTCCTGATGCTGTTCACACGACTGTTGCTGGCAAAAAACATCCACTGATACGGAAAAAGGACATCAGGGAAATTCCATTGAAATAAGTAGAATTGGAAAGTTCTAAAGTTCTCTTTCTTTTTTTTGCATAGTGTTGTTCCCATGACGATTTCAGGGAAGAGAGCATGTGAGTAAGAAGATGAGGAAGGGACAGGGAAACACCAAATACTTTGAGTGTAGCACCCTCAAAGACTGGATAAAATATGAAAATATTTACTGTAGAATGGAAGCATTTGGGATGGAGAGTGGAAGAAAGTGAAACACAAATGATGAGAGACTCATATTTCAGTGCTGGAAAAATCATGATGAACAGGACAGTCATCTTTATGTGTTTGTTATACCCATACTATGAAGCCAACCAAAAGGGAAGGGGTTAAATATTGTATCCAACCCAATGTGCCAAGGTTTAGTATCTTGGGCTCAATTCTGTGATAACCAAAACCTGTATATATATTTCAGACTGAGAACAGGCCAAAGAATTTCCCTGGACATTATAATTTTGGCAACCAATATTGCAGAATGATAAAATATGAACTTTAAGAGAATGGAATATGGATATTGTCTAGGCCTTCTTACTCACAGAACCTCACCAAATGCCTGTAGATTGCATGTCAGGCAATCACAATCTGCCCAAGTCTCTGACATGTTCCCTTTAGTAGCCTCTGACCCCGAAGATGAAAGGGTACAGATATCTTTACACCATAGGATGCACCAGAGCCAAACTACATTAACTTATGGCAGCTAAGATTAATGTTTGGAAGTAGCCCAGTCTCTGAGTCAGACTGATCTTTTCCGTTCCTAAACTTTAAAGTGCCAGGAAAAAAGTTAAAAAGTCCAATTAAAATAAAGCCTGGCTAACTCCAGGCTTATCATCACGGCATGAGGAGGGCAGGATTTTGTTTTTTCTTCTGCAAGAAACTTGAGAAAGAAACCATGAAGTGGCCTCACAGGAGACAGGGTGAAAGAGGTCTTCTGTGCCGAGGGTGAAATCTGGAGACTGCTGGATTTGGCTTCCTCTAAAGGACAGAGGAGTTTGCTGGAAGTGTTTATCTGTTGCTCTGTTCAAGTCACTTTGGTTTAGTGATTTCTGATTTTGCACATTGTCATTTGAAAGGGACCTTTCACTTGAGCTTAATTTTTGATGACTCAGCTCCTCGGGTACATCTCCTCTTAGCTTCTGCCATAAGCTGAAACTTATCCTCACCTCTTAAGTTCCTGCACAAGCCTGCTTATGTGTCTGCTTTCATTTCTTCCCAGTTCCCTAAATCATACCCTAACAATGACACTTCGAAATTGCAGAGTCCATGGGCTCCAGGTGAAACCAACACAAGGTCAGAGACAATGATTTCTGGCTTAATTCATTAGAGGGTTAATAAAACCTCTTTATGAAAGACTTTCTCTAGTCACGCCCTGATTTCTGCAGCAGATTCTTTAGCACTGACAAAACCTCCCCAATCCACTGACCATCACAGCACTGCCAAGAGATCCAAGTGAGAATGAGGAAAACACAAGTCCCACTTGCAGGCAAGGCAGCAATTAAAAATCCATATCCTTACTACGAAAAAGATGAAAATATAGGTATATACCTCTTGTCTGTAACATCCCGGTGGGCTTACTCAGCTCCCCGAATGCTACACAATATCTGGAGGAAACCACTGAGAATGCTGATAAGGCAGCACAGAGGACATGCCAGAAGTCAGTCAGTGAAGTGCTATTTGACATCTGACGCACACGGCCGGCTCCAGTGGGCCCAGTGATGGGTGAGAACCCGCTCAGCTGCAGCAGCACTGGCTGCCCCCAGCGCGGCAGTGGGGTTTGGCAAATCTTCCAACAAAACTTCCACTGCCTTGTTGGAAAATTCCTCCTTGTCAAGGTTTTGTTTTGGTTAACTCGTTTACTGCCTGAGGGTCTTTGTGATGACCCAGTGCTGCTGTACCCTCACGTACTGATTCCCTCGTAAAAAGCTGGTTTCCATGTGTTGCTGGGCACGGGAGAGCATTCCCTTGTGCTAGACATGAGCACAGCCTAACTTGCATTTGGGTGCCTGAGCTGGCTTCCAAGGCTCATACCTAAAGAAGCCACCCATTCTGAGAAGGTCAGTCTTGATGCAACGAGTGAGGCACAGCAACCCCAGTCCCTGCTGAGCCTGTGCACTGAGTGCCCATGGAGACCGTGCCGATGCAGTGTCTCTGGGAGAGATCCAAAATAGCACTCAGGCACCAAAGTGCAACTTCTGCAGACTGCTGGCGCCTGTGCTCATGAGAGCAACCCAGGAAAGCTCTGCCTCCCCTCCTCAGCTACGTCAGATGCTGTAAGTGCCTACAGCTTCTGGGGAAAGCTTCCTTAGGCGCCACAAGGTCTGGCGCCTTTTTGTGCCCAGCTGCTCTGGGTGGGCTGAATTCTGCCATCTACTTCTTGCCTAAGTCCATCCAGAAGTCAGATGGGGGTTTTGCCATGAAGGTCTTAAGGACTCAATTTCCCAGGCATGCTGTACACAGCAGAATGGAACTCTCAGGAGGACTTACAGGTATTTAACATTAGTGAGTCATGGGCCCCTACACCAGTATCCGAGTTCTGTCAGTATCGTCGCTGTTTCCCACCTAAAATCCCTAACCAGTCACCCTATTCTGACACCAGAAATCTTGTGCTCCTGGTTAAACCGTGGCTCAGCTTTCAGAAGCTGGGCAGAGTACATTTTTATCCCTTCCCTGCATGCCCTCAGGTTTCTCAGGGCACTCCCTGTTCAAAGGTCCAGAACTGGCTTCCAGGGCAGTGCTCTCCAGCACTTGGTGAGTATTTAAAGCAGAGGGGTGGCTCATCTGCCAGGCATATTTTCACTGACAAGACTAATTTAGATGTTGATGCCAAATGTGTTACTTAAACACATAAGCAAACACTTTTTTGGTCCTGTATGAGTTCCACAGTGAGATATCCATAGGTTCCCTTCTCCTGAGCATTTTCTACTGCCTGATGTAGGCATCTCACCACTCAGAGTACAGGCTAAGGGCACTCAAACCCTGAGATTCTAAGCTATTCCTCTCCAGTGTACAGGGGATTTTAGGCATTTAACTCACTTGAGAGCACCATGCCTTTGAGAATCAGATTCTAATCCTCAACTCTCCCTTGCTGCTAATCCCAAATCTCTTTGAGATCCGGCCCTCTTAGTGTTCAAAGTCCTCTATTACAAGACTTCAACTTAGTTAACTGTTAACTTGCATTTGGCCATGACCTTTGGTCAGGTGTTTGCAGTCTCCTGAACTACACTAAACACTCACCAATATAGGATGCTCTGAAAGCACGAGGTAAGTCTGTGACAGGACCTGAAACTTCCTTGTGGAGTTCATTTCCATAGTGGAAAAAGAAATCAAACACAAATTGTTCTGCTTGCTGTGACTTTCCCATAGTAAATTCCTTGCACCCAAAAGGTGCCAGGAGACAAACTTGAAAACAAAGAGAAATTGTATTAAAACCAGGGTAAATTTTCTAGGGGCTTTAAGAGTGGCAGATTCCCCTCAGCATTGCCCAACAATGTGCTGGGTTACTGTCATAGGACAAGGAAGAGGCCACGTGGGTGCACAGACCCTCTTCTCCATACTCAAACACACACATGGCAGCTGTACCCAGCCCTGTGATCTATCAAATAATTAGATTATTTCTTCCGCCTATTGAGCAGGAAGAAGAGAGGTTGTTGTTATGTCTTCTAAAGGAAAAAGCTCAGCTACTCAATAAAGAAGGAACTTACAAAGTAAATTGAGAAGATACAAATTTAGTTTACTCTGTTTTTTATGTCAAATCTCACAAAAATAGATGGACAGCATAACATATGTGATAATGATAAACACATACTGCATTTAAAGACTTAAGTTCTTTAAGACAACGCTTCAAGCTTGCTTTTTTGTTCCCTGGAATTTGGAAAGTACTGCCAACATGCAGCTTACCAAAATCCTAAGAGGAAGGGCTGAACTTTCATTACTGATTATACTTAGCACAGCACTTGTATTTGAATTCTTCACCTCCATGCGCATCCTGTTCCTTCAGAAAGATTTCCTCACACACTGTTATTTATATTTTTAAAATGCCTTATAACATTTTCTCTTCATTCTCTGCAGTGTTTTTTCCTTTTCCTGAACGGCAGTTGTGTTCAATGCCCCTTGCAGCCAGCGACACACCCTGCAGAACACAACACATAATCAAGCACACACGCCCTGCAGAGCAATGCGCTCACTCCAATTCCCAGCCCACCCCGACACGAGTGCTACAAGCATATCCTGTGAATAAAAGCACAGGGGGAAATGTCCTGGGGTGGGCCCTGGCACACAACACCCCCCCAAAAAATCCACACTTCAGCTGGGAGCAAACACACCTCGGTAGCAGAAAGGGTACAAGTGAATAAGCACTGCACCTTCTGTAACAGTCACTGCACATTCCCAGTTGATGAACGAAGCCTAATTGACCTAAACGATGACTGTATGTACTCAGCTTTACCTTTAGCAAACAATGCTGCTCATAACCCAGTCACAGCACAGTTCCCAATGCAAGAGATGTACCATGAGCCAGAGGCTAAAATAAAACTCAGCTGTGTGTAAGGAATCACAAATAAAACAACAAATGAAATCATATATGAGCGTCACAGAATGTTATATGATGCTGAACAGGTAAGGATCAAGGTTACACTTTTCTGGGAAAGAGGAAACCTTGAGATCACAAAATAGAGATAAGCAAAATTCATAGATCCACAGAATCACGGAATATCCTGAGTTAGAAGGGACACACAAGGAGCATCCATCAAACTCCTGGCCCTGCACAGGACACCCCAACAATCCCACCATGTCCCTGAGAGCATTGTCCAAATGCTCCTTGAGCTCTGCCAGCCTGGGGAGCCTGTTCAGTGCCAACCACCCTCTGGGGGAAGAACCTTTTCCTAATATCCAACCTAACCCTCCCCTGGCAGAGCTCCAGCTGTTCCCTTGGGTCCTGTCACTGGTCACACAGAGCAGAGATTGGTGTTGCCCTTCCACTACCCTTTATGAGAAAGTTGTAGACAGCTATGAGGTCTCCCCTCAGTATCCTCTTCTCCAGGCTGAATTACCAATTATTAATATAAACTCTACAAATTTGTATTAATATAAACTCTATTAATAGGAAGTTAAAACTAAAGAATAATGTATAATCTAGAAATTAAGAATATCTCAGAAACCCGAAGATGAATCATTTTACCTCCATAAACAAATTTATGAAATAAATATCCAGGAAGATGATTCAAACAAAGCATTTTTTGGTCACTTTTTTTTAATAGGAAGGAGGTATCAGTTTTGTTGCTGTGAGGCATTAGTTAGGAATCCAGATAGAGTCATCCATGATCTGATTTATCTATAAGAAAGTGAACTGGAATGAGGAAAATATTCTTTTTTTTTTTGCATGAATTATGAACACAGAATTACGAATAAAGGGATTTGTTTGCTAATTATAGAGCTGAAGTTGATCTTACTCTGTAATCTTAGGTGAGTCAATTCATCCCCCTGCTTTGGTTTCTTCACTGTTAAAGAGTTCTGAAAATACTGACTTACTTGATTTCAGAGTAGCAGTTTTGCTCAATTAATGTTCCTAATGCAATTTGAAGAGAAACGATAGTTTTAGGTCTACAGTTGTCAGGAAAGTGTTGGGTTTTGCTCACATGAAAAAGAAAATGAACTTTTAAATCAGTTGTCAGTATCAGTTTACTCATTCCAGTTCTAATGATTTGACAACCACCTCGAATAAACCCCTTGCTTTTGGTTCCCTTTCTAACATACAACATGAGCTAAGCTGCCCCACCCAGCTGGACTGCTGACAAATTCCTGTTCTTATCTCAAGCTCGATAGAAGATAGAAGCCTTATGTAATTAAACAATACTGTGACGAGGGTCTTATCTCAGGGCATTAACTTCTTCTTCCCTCGACAAGGATGTAAGTGAGCTGGACCCAACTGGAAAGCGGCTGTGAGCCCATTGCTTTCTTCAGAGTTTGACCTTTCAGTGGAAAATAAAACCTCCACAATGTGAGCTCTCGCTGTGTTGTGTTGTTGACACTTGAGCCTGCAGGAGGAAGAACTCTTCAAGGCCACCTCCAGATTTGTCTGCAGCACAAATGAAGAGCTTCTGTAAATCCTTCAGCACTCTCCTGAGTGTTGATGTCTTTGCACAAGACAGTTAATAACAGCTAATGATGTCGGGGCCTTGCCAGAAGCTCAATGAGCACTTGGTTGTGTAACTCTAACTCAATAGGCACTGTTTGTTTTGGGTTTTTCCACCACAGATAGTACCCCCTGGCTATGCCAAGGCAATTGGTTGACCTCATGAGAGATGAGAATTGTCTCATTAATTTCAGTGGGTTGTTCAGTTTTGGAGCACAATGCAAAGTGCAGCAGGATTCGTGGCTGATCTGGTAGCAATCTGCTGAATATGCTTGCACACTGCGGTTGGACAATTTAGGTGGCTGAGATAAAAAAAAAAAAAGAATTAGCTATTTTTATCTATTCCCTGGGGGCTTCTGAGGGATTATGCCATGTTATCTCATATTCGTGATTGCTCCAGTTTAGTTTTTAACACTCCTAACATGAATTATTATATCTTCCTTTGAAAGACTATGGCATTGATTAACAACTCTGAGTCTTTGGTAAATTCAATCTGAATTTCTTTTTTTATCCAGGTATGCGCCTAGTTTGTGGGTGAAAGTTAAAAATGGAAAGATGTACATCTCTAAGTAAAGAGATGATGACAGCAGGAGGAAGAAAGCTGCAGAATCAATTAGAAATGCAGTATGTTGCACAGAGCATATTTAGATTGCTGTCATTTCCCTCTTTCTCTTGCCCTGCTTTTAGATTTAAAAAGCAAGAGTAGCTGTATTTTGTTCCTGCACTGCAATTTAACATGCACTGTATGTGAGTGACAGCAGTTCTGAATAGAGGAGCAATCACACTACCTACAGCAAAAAGTCCCTGATGGATGCTACAAGCTGGTGACATTAATATGGGAAGCACCTGAGGTGGTGCATGAAGCAATGCAGGATTAGCCATGTGTATTGCACTGAACCTGGCAGGGATGCAAGAAAAAAGCATTTAGGCAAGATGGCAAGACTGGGGAAATTTCTCACCTAATTAATGGAGAGCTTTTCCTTATTTTAATTCCCTTGCCTCCAATAAAAGTGCAAAAAAGATTTTCAAGAGCAAGTGAAAGAGCCATGCTGGCACCAAAGGAGCTCATTATAGAATCACAGAATGGCCTGGATTGGAAGGGACCTTAAAGATCACCTCATTCCAATCCCCTGCCACAGGCAGGGACACCTTCCACTATCCCAGGTTGCTCCAAGCCCTGTCCAACCTGGCCTTGAACATTTCCAAGGATGGGACAGCCACTGCGTCTCTGGGCAACCTGTGCCAGGGCCTCACCACCCTCACAGGGAAGAATTTCTAAATCTAAACCTACACTCTGTCAGTTTTGAAGGCATTCCATTCCCCCTTGCCCCGTCACTACATGCTCTTGTAAATAGTCTCCCATGCTCTGCTGGGAAGGATATGTGGAGGTGCAGGAGTTGGTGCTCCCCCTTCCTTCACGGGCACTTGGAAGCGTGAGACTTTCCCCGGTCTGTCACCGTGGCTTGGCTCTGTCTCCAGACACAGATCATGCCACATTCACACGCACAGGCCGTTGTTACTGCGATGCTGAGGATTCAAAAGACGCCCGACAAAGCCTGAAGCACCGCACCCATGCGAGCGGCCACGCTCTGGCCTGGGGGCCTGGGCAGTCCTGCTGGGCTGGCGGCCGTGTCCACAGGCAGTGCAGGACGGCTGCCAGGAGCCGAGGGAACGTGGGCAGTGCTGAGGACAGGCGAGCACAATGGGCTGAGCCCGCTCCACTGGGCATGGTCAGCGCTGGGCAGCCCCAGCCCTGTGGCAGGTGCTGAGAGGGTCTGTGGGCACTGACAGGGCCCTTGGGATGTAGTGAGGGGACAGTGGGGCTCAACAGTAGGATGCCCTGGAGTGCTCCTTGTACTCAGCACTTCCCACCATGCTGGGCACTGGTGAGGCCACAGCTCTAGTGATATGTCCAGTTCTGGGCCCCTCATTGCAAGGGAGACATTGAGGAGTGGGAGCATCTTCAGAAAAGGGCAACAGAGCTGGGGAAAGGTCTGAAGAGTCAGTCACATGAGGAGCATCTGAGGGAGCTGGGGGGGCTCAGCCTGGAGAAAAGGAGGCTCAGGGGGGACCTTCTCACTCTCTACAGCTCCCTGATAGGAGGTCGTAGCCAGGTGGGGGTCACTGTCTTCTCCCAGGCAACAAGTGGGGACAGGAAATGGGCTCAAGCTGTACCAGGGGAGGT
Source organism: Lepidothrix coronata (assembly GCF_001604755.1). Taxonomy (NCBI): domain Eukaryota; kingdom Metazoa; phylum Chordata; class Aves; order Passeriformes; family Pipridae; genus Lepidothrix; species Lepidothrix coronata. The sequence goes on from NW_016690280.1 coordinate 2,670,673, forward strand.
TTAGGTTCAACATCAGGAGGAATTTCTTCACAGAAAGGGTGATTAGGCATTGGAAGGGGCTGCCCAGGGAGGTGGCGGAGTTTCCATCCCTGGAGGTGTTGTTTAAGGAAAGACTGGACGTGGCACTCAAGAGCTCTGGTCTGGTTGACAAGGTGGTGGTCGGTCACAGGTCAGACTCGATGATCTCGGAGGTCTTTTCCAACCTAAACGATTCTGTGATTCCATGCTGGCAGCGCCCGCGGGGCTGAGCGGGGCACTCCGAGCCGCGGGGCACCGCGGGCATCGAGGGGACCCGGCAAGCTGCGGGGGAGCCCGGGGTGCTGCCGCTGCCGCGGGCTGGGACCAGCCGCATCCCGCAACCCGCATCCCGCATCCCGCTCCCCGCATCCCGCATCCCGCACCCCGCGCCCGCCGCTCCCGTAACCCGGCGGCGGAAGCCCCGTCCGGCCCGGCCGCCCAATGGGCTGGTGCTGCGCGCCGGGGCCGGGGCCGTCACTTCCTGGCCCTGCGGCGGCGGCGGCAGCGAGGCGAGAGCCGGGGCCGGGGGCGGCGGCGCCCGCAGCCCGCCCGCCACCAACATGCCCTTTGACTTCAGGAGGTGAGTCGCGACAGCGCCCGCCCGCCCCGCGGGGACCGGCCGCGCCCGCCCCTCGGCGCTCCCCGCCCGGTGGGCAGGGAGGGATGCAGGGATGCACGGACGGACGGATGGATGGGTGGATGGGTGAAGTAGGTGTGGGCAGGGAAGGGCCGTGGGAACGGGGAGGCTCTGTCCGACGAGCGGCTGTTGTTCCGCAAGTTGGTTGTGCAAAGCCAGAGGAGTTTGTTGTTTGGGGCTTCCCCGGGCAGGACCTCGGGGGGAGCAGCAGGACCTCGGGGGTCATGGATGTGCGTGTCCCACGGGACCCCGCAGTGGGTATCGGGGTGAAGGTGCGGGGACCCTGCTCCTCCCGCAGATCCTTGGGGTCCCGCTGCAGCTTCACGGGGTCACGGTGGGACTCCCACAAAGCTTTAGGGCATCACTCCTTATGGTGGAGCTCCCACAGCATCCTTAGGGGGTCATCATTCCTTACAGTGGGCAGAAAGCAGTGCTGTGTGTCTGATTGCTGGGAACCAACATTGGTGCCTCCACCTTTGGCTTTGCCATCCTCAGCAGGTATGAGTTGTAGGATTTGGCCTTTCTGTGGGGCTCCTGCATCCCCTGGGCCATAGCAGGCAGTGTCAGGTACCAAAGCAAAGTGAAAAAGACCCCTCTGGCTCAAGTGGAGCTGAAATAGCAACTGTGGGTTCATTTTGGTTTTGAGCCATACTTGAGCCAATGATTTGTAACTTTCCAAGTTCAGAGATGCCAGTGGGAGGATGCACAGATGAGTTTTCTGATGTAGGTCTTACTAGAGCATTAATATTACAATAAAAAATACATGCATTTTTGGGAATATACAGTCTTTTCCATGTAGGATCATCATGATCTGTACATGTGACCCCTTTGAGATGACAGGGGGAAGTGGTGATAATGCAGGTATTTAGTTCTCCCAAACAAAAGTTGTGTGTTATATTTTCACTGTAATTCTAAACCAGGCCTCTCATTTATACAGGCTGACAGGATCTTGTGTGATCCATGGGGCACTGTTGAACATGGAGGCAGTTGCTTCTGAATGAAAACTTGTTGAAGCTGGAAACAGTATCTGCTGGATCTTGTGGGATCTGGGGCCCAGAGCCTCGTTTCTGCTTTTGCATAAAATTTGATAGAAAAAGTCTTCTCAGCTTTGGAGACATTCTGCCAGCTGTGAATCTTATTACCATCTATTTTCAGACTTGTAAAATACATGAACAATAAGGGACCCTGGGTTGTGGCTGTCACTTTGTAATAGCAGATAAAGCAAATGTTATTTCTGATGTCTTTGAAAATGTAATTTTTGTTGGGTCTCAGAATACGTGTGTGGAAACACTGGCTCACCAAGAGAATAATCACCTTAAGAGACAGCACTAGTGCTTCACTTTGGAATGGAACAAAGACATTAAGTAAAGACTGAATGGCAGGGTTTGTGTTAATGAGTTACAAAAAGAGCGGCATCAGTTCAGATCTGCATTTTAAAGATTCACAATTGCAAATAACTTCTTTGTCATTCAGACTGGAGGATTAGAAATAGACACTTCAAAGCTCTTTCTGAAGTAGTAAGCTTGCTGAAGTTCAACTGTTCTCCAGAGATGAATTTTTAAAAGGTTGCCGTTGATATCAGGAATTTTATATTTAAATTACAGAGAAACTAATGTCACGTGCAACAAACCACTTTCCTGTTTTAGAAGCATGAACAGAGTTCAGGGCCAAAATGTGAAGGTTAGAGCCCTTTTTAGATGCTGTGGGTTTTGTTCATTGTGCAGTCAGTGGAACAAAATCTGCTGAGGCTGGAAAATTTTACTGTTGTAGGTGAAGTATGATGCATACGTTAAAAAAAATGTACAGGTACTTCCTGACAACTCTAGAACATACAATACAGTGCTCTTAGAGAAATGAGGTTAGCACCTTGAGTGAGTTTCTGAATGAAGAGGTGACTTTTTCATCGTGTGAAATACAAGGTTTTTCTCTCAGAGATTTCAGCTGGATGTTCTCTGTGGCAGGTACAGTTTGGCACCTTGTCTTTAGCACACACTTTGGAGTGGGTGTTACGCCTGTGTATGATTAGAGGTTTGAGTCGTTAAGCAACTTTTAAAAGTGCCCCTTTATATCTGCTAGAGTCCCAAAATTCAGACGTTCCAAGTGGAATGGAGTTTTGGTGTTCTGGAGGCCACAGATTTTGCAGGTCTGTGTTGCTAATGCAGCTGAAAGAATCACTGTCCTTAACTGCTCTTGTCAGGACATTTGGGAAGGCAAGGTCTTCTTGTTGTTGTATCCTCCCTTTACTGAGAGCTTTTATTTTTGATGTTTTAGATTGGCAGGATATTGACAGCTGACATCAGTAGAGAGGGGCATAGACCTGATAGAAGTTCAGGCCTCAAGCTCTGTTTCCACACAAGGCAGCTCTAGCATGAATAGGTTTCCAGAGTCTCATCTGGAGACGATAGAGACACCAATGACAAGTAATTAAAACAGCCCATGATCAAAAATATGCACAGCCCATGATCAAAAATATCCCTATTCTACACCAACTAAAAGTCAAAGAAAGCCTTTCCATCTATGGGATTAAATCTTCTTCCTCTCACCTAGAATTACGGGTTCATATCTGGCCTGACTGAAGAACCCAAAGTGCCTAAACATCTTTCTTGAAAGTGTCTCCATCAGTTAATCTGAGCCATATTTATTGGTTCATGTCATGGTTCCATATTGGAAGTAGCTTGTTTTGTTACTTGTAATTTTTTGTACTGTTTTTTTTTTTTCTGTAGGACTTCTGTTTCCTTGGCTTATTGATAGTTCCCTTTGCTAATACCAAAAGCACTTAATTCATAAATAAAACAATATTTTCACAGTAAATTCACGTGAATAATAATCATTCTGTCCCAAGTATCTTTAGGGTTTTAATAATACTTAGTACCTACCTAATGCTTTTCATATTTCAAAGCATTTCATTCACACTAATCTCTCCAGTCCTGCTGTGATGTTGGTATGAAACCAAGATTTTAGCTTCCAGATTGGAGCCTTCACTGCAGGTCTGTTCAGTGCATGTCACAAGATACCAGCCCTCCTACAGAATTCCTAAATCAGTTTGTATTTCCAGAAGGCCTGGTTCTTTCCTATTTTTTAAAACCCATTTGGCTGAAAGAGGCAGGCAGATTTGTCCTTGTTTCCCATCCCCTGGTTCCTTAGAACTCGTGTCAGCAAAGCAGCTTCGTACCTATTTTATTGGGGATTTTGAGTTATCTCACTGGAGCTGAAAGGGTATTTCCCCCTCAAGCCTTTAAAACCCAGTGTCACCTGCACACTTGCAGCATCTGAGGATGGTTAAAATCATAATTAGATTAAACTGTAAGCCTGGGTCATCTTGAGTGGTGATTATGGGCCAGAAGGTTTCTCGTATGTTGTGTGATCCTGTTAGCGGGAGCTTGAGCTGGTGCTGGGACTTCAGACTGCTCTGGTGTTGAGAATTACATACATAAAACCGAAAATTACAGGTGTAAAAATAAGTTACTCCTTTGCAGTGGATGTGGACATGATAGAGAGAAACGTTACTGCAAGTTCTCTGACTTTGGTGGCTTTTCTTTGCACCTGCCTATTTGCATGAAGGAGTTACTGATGGGTTTGTAAGATACTGAAACTTATAAACTATTCTGGTAACTTTAATTGGTTAGACTGAGAAAAACTAAAAGAGACCACTCTGAAACCAAGTTTTTGTTCTAATTCTGGGTAATTCTCAGTTGTGCCCTGGCGAAGTGTTTGGCAGAGAGTGGCAAATATCCATGAGTCCTTATTTTTATATTTAACTGAGAAATTCACAATTCCTTTCCCACAATTAATCATTGTGATGTTTTCATTAGGGATTTGTTGTTGTTGATTGGTTTTGGGGTTTGGTTTGGTCTTCTCAGTGTCATAACCTGTATGAAGTAACAGTGTATTATATCCAGATTTTGGAGGTCATGGGAAAGGAACCAGGCTTAGAAAGGATTTAGATTTAAATGCTGATGTAGTGTGGAAGGCAAAGACTCTTATTCCATCGTCACAGTACAATGGGCCCCCACTGTCAGCTGTTCTTTGGCACATCTGTGATAAATGGTATTTTAATGTGGGTATTCTGATTCAGATATGAAGTACATTTTTATTGTTTTGAGACACAGGCAGGTCTTTGCTTCAGTTCCTGAAGGTCTTTTTAAAATCAAATTGTTCAGTTTTAGCAGAAGCTGACACATATCCAACCTTATTTTGGGAGAGAGCTTATGTTTGGTTTTAAATTAGACCTAAGAGTTGTGATGGTGAATAGGCAAAGTGATGCTCAGACATCTGACCTGGAACAATTGTGGAATCAATTCCTGACCAAATTAATGACGACAAACCAGTGGATTGATTATAGGTGATTTTGAGTCTGAGGAGAAAAATCTTTTCTGAACTAAGCAACCCCTTGGACAACTTCTCATTCACTTGTGAGCTTAAGGAAAATAACTTATTTTAGGTTTTAGCCTTCAGAAAAGAAGGAACGAAGTAGACTTTCATGATCCCACCATTTTCCTTTTGACAGATTTGTGAGGGTCACAACTGAAAATCATAGAATCAGCTGGGTTGGAAAAGACCTCCAAGATCATAAAGTCCAACCCTTGATCCAACACCACCGTGGTTCCCAGACCATGGCACTAAGTGCCACATCCAGTCTCATCTTAAAAAGCTCCAGGGACAGTGACTCCACCACCTCCCTGGGCAGCCCATTCCAATGCCTGATTACTCTCTCTGTAAAAAATTTCTTCCTAATATCAAACCTAAACCTCCCCTGGTACAGCTTAAGACCATGCCCTCTTGTCCTATTGCTGGTTCCCTGGGAGAAGTGACAAAATCTTTCTGTAGCCCCTCAAATCTCCCTTCAACTTGTCTGGGATTTGTTTGCCCTGTGTTTGAACATTTGCCAGTCGTTATGCAGAAATGGTGACTACTCGATGCTTTGGCATTGCCTAATAAACATCAAATGTTAGTGGAAATGTACACGTTTGCTCAGGAATTTTCAGTTGCAGTGTGAGCCAGCACTGCGTTTCCCGGTCGGATCCGGGTGCTTTGTGCTCTGTGCACCTGCTGGCACCTTCCAGCACCTCCTTTAACTGGCTGCATCAACACACACACTCCTTCCTTTGGCAGAATTACTCGCTGAACTTACTTTGGAGGAGAGGCACCGTGAGCTCATTTGTTAGCAGGTGCATGGCGGTGATAGCAGCAGGGAGGCGTGTTCTTGGCTGAAACAGAGTGGGGAGGGTGAGAGGAGAACTAACAGCTCAGACTTGCTGGTGTGGCATCTCCTGATTGCATGGGTTGTGCTGCTGGTTTGTGCAGGCAGTGGCACAGCAAAAAGGGTTGTGTGTGCCCTGTGCACAGTCACTGTCGCAGTCGCAGACGTTGCCACTTGTACAGTGATTTGGTTCACAGTCTTAAATCCTGTATGTGATGGAGCTGGTAGCCAGCACTCCCTCAATTAGTGTCTACACCAATAACTAGCAGCCTAGCACAGCTGGGTATTGGGCAGTTGCCTCTCTACGCTCTGCAGAACCCACATTGTCTCTCTGGCTGCTGAAGTGATACCTGAGTTCTCCAAAGTGCCTGTAACTGCAAGTGAATTTCATCCCGAACTGCAGCCACGTCTGGCGAGCAAGTTCCAGTTCACATTGTGCAATGTCGCTGGTAAACAACCCTTCCAAGTGGTGTTGCTGCCACCTTACGTAATTACCAAAGTGGTTTTGGTGCCAGGCAGTACCATGACTAACTTTGTTTCAACAATAGCCCTTTGAGGGCACCTGAGAAATTATTCTGCAGTCACAGCAGTCAGATGGGCAAGCAGAGCTGTACAGACAGAGTCTGTTGATGTTTGTGCCACAAGTAACTGATTATACATAGCATGCATGTATGTAGATATTTCTTCCTAAGTCTCCGTGATACATCATTTCTCTTGAAATACAGTTGGAGTAGAAATTTTTTTCCTAAGTATAGAAATATTAAAGTCCGTGTCTTTGTAGGAGAGTTCTGTATTGTTCCTTCTGAACTTTAACTGTCCTCCTTTGCTCAGTCCTTGGTGACACAGATGCTTTCTTCATGCCATCATAGTTCATTGCTGTGAAAATGTCTGAATCACACTGTAAACAGAGCTGAAGCAATACCACCAGCGTGGACTGGGAAGCTGTGGATGTTGTTGAGCTTGTATTTTGAAGACTGCTTGTGTATTTTTTGGGCATGTAATTCAAATGGTGGAGGTGGTGAGAAAAGAATAGTCTTGCAATGAACGAAGAAATGGTGGAACGGTCTTGTTTTTTTTGTCTTCTATCCAAGCACAAACCCTGAACTGTCGTCTAGGTATTCCTGTACAGAGCCAACTGCTCTCAAAATGGAAAACTTGTTCTGCCAAAACATTAACCACAGTCTTGCCATGACCTACAAAATCTTGCTTATACTGAAATGTTTGAGTATTTTAGTAATAATCATGGCAGACACACACACAAGATTGTAGTCTGTGTGACAGTGCGACTCGCTGTGTTTGAACTGTGTGCGTTTGGATATTTGCTTTTCTGTTGGTGTTTTTTAAGGATGTTTCCAAATCAGATCTATTTAGTTTAATTCAGAGAAGCTATAAGGATTGGCATTTAATAGAAGAGCCTTCAAAATGCCCTGTTAATGCAGGCAGGCAAGTATAACTGCTGACAGGATTTCAGGAGGTCATGGCTTCTTAGTGTTTATTTAACAATCATATCCCAAGGCAGCTCAAATTGCTGTCCATCTCTGTAGACCACTGGGTGCTGTGAATAAAGCAAGCCCACCACTTCAGCCAGTAATGCAAATATGACTTTGTTTTCTGATAAACATGAAGTTTCAGAGCCTTGGTCAGATTCCATGTCACTCTAAGTCAACTGTGACCCTGTTGCATTGAAATCTGATTCTGGTTGCTGCATTATAACAGGTTGTATCTGGACTAAAAGCTGCTGGTAAACCTGATCTCCAACGATAACTTGCAGCTCTTGGGCCTGCATCAGTTATGTTCTTCTACTGGGATAACATCCATCAGATGTTTCCTGGAAACTGTATCAAAACCAGGAACTTCACTTGGAAGCCAGATGATGCAGGAGAGCTGTACTTGCTTGTAGGTAATACAGTAACATGCAAATAAAAAGTGGGACTGAGTTGTAGAAGCATGTACAGGAATTCTTGTCTCCTTAGACTGGAATTCAAATAGGAGAACCTGAGCTGGTCACTGCAGGTTTATTCATATTCTGAAAAAGTACAATATATTTGAATCCCCAATTGATGCTTTGGGAAAGGATCTGCCTTTTTGTCTATAAATCTTGTGTATTAATGGATTTTGTCCTATAGAAATTCCTTTGGAGGAGGAGGAAGACTTGGTTGTGAGTGAGTACCAATGTCTGCTCTCTCAGGTCAGGGTTCTGCTGTTCTTAACCTGTGTCAGCTTTAGACAAGTACCAGTTCCTGTCTGAGCCTCAGTTACTGGATTGTTTCAAGGGAACCTTCCTGTGCTTGCTCACTCCGCAGAGCAGTGGTTGAACTGGACTGGTCCAGCCTGAGATTGTGAGCCTGGATGATGTGTAGGAGTTTCCCTCATGGACCTGGAGAAATCTCTGTCATGCAGTAGAATATGGATTGGTCTGTGTGCTTTTGAGGGAAGCTTTAAAAATATGGAGTTGTTTCCTTCACACATCCCTCCCTTGCCTTTTTTTTCCCCTTCCCCAGATGTTTCATTTGTTCATGCTCTTTTGTACCAACGTCTGACTTTTGTGCTGAGCAAGTGCAGCTGGGACTGAAACCAGAAAGTAGCTTCCACAAATAAAATTTACATGTCTCTGTTGCTAATTTTATCTTACCAGATCTTGTTTCAAGGTGTTCAGCAGTACAAGGCAGCAACAGAGTCTTACTGTTCTGTGATTCCTGGAAGCTACAGGAAAGACTACAGTACAACTCTTTTTTTTCCATAGCTCTGCCTGGATTATGCTCCAAGTTGTGTGTAGGGAATTTCTTGGAAATCACAGTCCAACTTTGAATTTTGTTCAGTGTCTGCTGGAGATCAGGACTGTTGTTTGTGGGGAGGGCTGAGGAGCTGGCCAGTGAGGCCAGTAGCCTGGCAACACTGGGAACCAGCAGCTGTGGGCAGTGGGTTGTCGGGCATTGGAATGGGCTGCCCAGGGTGGAGTCCCCATCCCTGGAGGTGTTCAAGGAGTGACTGCACGTGGCACTCAGTGCTCTGGTCTGGTTGACAAGGTGGGAATTGGTCACGGGTTGGACTCGATGATCTTGGAGATCTTTTCCAACCTCAGTGATTCTGTGATTCTACGAATGTGGCAGGAGGTAGAGGAACCCTGAGCTTGCAGGTCTCAAATTGGGAAAAGAAGGGATGTTCAGGACTAGGGGTCTCAAAAAGGATGGAATGGGTGATGGTGGGAGGTGTTGGGATGTGCTGGGGAGCTGCAAGAACAAGAATCTCTGAGTTTTAGTTTACTTATGACATTCAAGTATCTGAACAATTTACTTAGTTTGGGGAGCAGCCGTGTGTGTTAATCCTGATTCTCTCTGATCTCCAGAATATGCTGCTCCCACTCAGGAGTACAATGGCTCTTGTTCATAGTCCAGAGAAGGGTTGGATCCCTTTGAATACCAGTCCCCTTACTTGAACATTTTTCTTCGTGACACTTTTCTCCTGTTTTGATGAAGCAGAGTATAATTGGTTCACTTTATTAAAAATACATGTCTCTTCCATCCTTCATTTTGACACCTACTTCACTGCCTAAAAGGAAAGAAAATACTTGCTGGCAAGAGTCCACCTTTGAGTATTTGAGATTATACTTTCCTCCTCCTCCTGATTGCTTTTGAAATTTGTTTGAGCCTAATATTTTATTTGGAAGGAAAAAAAAAGGTGATGTACTGCTTCCTGTTTTCCATTCTTCAGTGTCACCTAAAATAGTTGCACTTCTGGCGTATTTCAGCAATAACAATTGTAGTGTGTGTTCTTGAGCAGCAGAGAACAAGCTTAATATGCACTGAAAGAATAAAAGCACAGAATTTAGAACATAGTTGACAAAAAGGTGTTATGGAGGGACAGCATGATGACTGGCAGGAGGGAGCAAACAAGAGAACCAGCTCCTTGGAAAAGAATCAATTTAAATGGGAGCAGAACTTATGAATTTTTTGTGCCCTTTTTCAGCAGCTGTTGTGGAGATTCATAGTCTTTTGTCCTAGAAATAAATGGGTTTGTTTTTTTGTCCCTGTGCAAATCCTTTACCTGCTAAGTAAGGAGCAGGCCAGATGACATAATGCTGCAGAGGCTGATGCCTCCGATGTTCTCTCAGCCCCTTTCCCTGTGTCCAGTTACCCAAAGGCTGGATTATATAATTAATGATAGTACTCCTGGCTTAACCTTGTTTTCTTGTTCTCAGTACTCCTCCTTGTTTCAGAAACTTCCTCTGTTAGTTTCATTATGTTCTTGGAACTAGAATTAAGAGGGAGGAGCTGGCTGGCAAGGAAACCTCTTCCTACATTTCATTCCTGGGCTTAAAAGTGTGGAGAGTCAGCAGGTCGAAAAAAATAACTATTTGCTTTGAAAAGTGGTGTGATGTTGTGAGTGAGAAATCAGTCATACAGAATTTGAAAATTGCAGTCTTCACCTAGTTGCAGTCCAGATAAACTGGTTTAAAACTTCATTAGCCCCTCCACATCCCTATCTGGTCCTTCCTGTATCAGAGCTTGCTCAAAGTGGTTCAGGATTAAACAGTTTCCGATATAATTCTGAAGCCTTGCTAGTTTGTCCATTAAAGCTCAAGTTGTGGAGTATATGTATTAGTATCCCATTGTGTGTAAATGAGGACTAGCTGATTACTTAATGATGTGTGTGTTATCTGCTGTAATGCAGGTGTTAATCTTATAAAATGTGTTAATAACTGCTTGGTATTTACAAGTATCGGCTTATTAGTCCTGCTTTGAATCTGTGTTTGCATCTGGAACTCACATTCCCAGCCAAGCTTTGGTGTTTGTATATTCAGTGTTTACTTGCTGTGTGAAACTGAGATTAACAGGATCACTTATCTTACTTTCCATGTGCTTCAAAGTTTGTGTCCCAACTCACAAAACCATCAAGATTGTTCATAAACGTGCACTCCAGGCACAACCCTGTTAGTGAACCAAGGTTCAGCTCTTGCAGAGCACATCCAGTTTGTTTTCATAAGCCACCTTCCTGCAGCTTTCAAAGAATCACAGAATATTCTGAGTTGAAAAGGACCCACAAGGATCATCAAAGTCCAGTTCCTGGCCCGGCACAGGACACCCCAACAATCCCACCATGTGCCTGAGGGTGATGTCCAAATGCTCCTTGAGCTCTGTCAGCCTTGGGGCCGTGACCACTGCCCTGGGGAGCCTGTTCAGTGCCCAATCACCCTCTGGGGGAAGAATCTTTTCCTAAAATCAACCTAGCCCTCCCCTGACACATCTCCAGCCATTCCCTCAGGTAGAAGTTGGAGCTTTGCTCAGTGATCCTTCATTATTTGCAGAGTTTTTCACCCACAGATTTACACGTGCTTGAGGAAAGGTGGGCAGATGTTACCAGATGCTGCTGTGCAAAATGTACAAGCTGAAGAAGAAAGATTTAATTGACTGGAACAGAAATTGCACAGTGAGTCAGCGCCGGGAGCAGAACAGAATTCAGGTCTGTTGGCTCCCACTGCTGCATCCCATCCCTGGGATTGTAGTGTGGCTGTCCTGGAGCTGTCCTGAGCTGCTCTCTGCACATTATGTTCTCATCTGCCAGCAGACAGGAAACATAGAAATGTCATTCAAACAAAGAATTAACCGAATTAAGGGCTCAAAATCAGTAGTTCCTATTTTCTTCCTCTGCTGCTGACTTCCTACCATTGTTTTCCCACCCAGTAAAACAGATTTCACCTACTTTGCTGTATTGGAAGAAGAGTTATTGCCTTTTGTCTGTGCTGGATTGTAGGATCTAAGTGTTCCTGCAGAGTTGTCAGAGCATGCACTTGTTTTTGGGTGGGAAGAAAAGCAGCATGAGCTAAAGAAAGGATTTCAGAATGAAATCTTGAACTGATATTTCCCCATGAGAAGTGAAAAAGCAGTGCTTCCTATGCATGTGTAGAGGAAGGCATAAGAATAAGGCAGCTCTACTTCTTTGGACTGTTTTAGGGTGAATTTACTTGTACGTAGAAATTCTTCTTTCCTTGCTAGATCTGTGGAACAAAATTCTGGATTTTTACCCAGCATGGATACAGGAAGGATCAGAGGAAGTTGAAAATGCAGAGGGAGTTGGAATTCACTGCTTTTTTAGAGTAAAGTAAGAGAGGTTTTGCTTAAAAAGACATGCTGTTCTTGATGTTTCCCCAGTTAAAGCCCATCTTTTCCTCGTTTAGAGACTTGCTCCAAACTGCTGGTCAGACCGGGTCTGACTTTTTATTGTAGCAGCTTTCAAGCACATGGGGTACAAAATCCAGCCCACAGCGTTGCTGAGCAGCCTCTGTCACCTGCCCAGCAGTCTGCTCATTCCTCTCCCTTCTCCCAGGGGAATCTGGTGATTTCCAGCCCCTATCAGGGTCACCATGCAGAGGAGAGTTGTGTCCTGCTTGTTCCTTTATCATTGTTGTTCCAGGTACCAGCTGTTCTCTAAGTCACTGTTTTGATTATTTCACATATTCTGTTGTTTGGCACATGGAACGGGATAACTGTTCTTCCAGGACATCTCTGCATACCCCAGGAATCAGCCTGCTGTTGCACTACTGAATAAAATCAATTTACCAAGTAAAGAGGTTAATCTTTTTATCTCTGATTCTGGGCACAGTAGTTCTAGGTATGGTTTTAACAACTGTGAACGATAAAAATCCCTCCAACTACTTCAAACAAGCGTCTGGGATTTTATTTTTATTTTTTAAGTAAAAATGGTATTTTGTTAATCAAAAGAGCACCATGTGTGCAAACCTGACTCAGCTGGGCTGTTTGTTCTACCTATACATTTCCTTCAGCTTGAACAGCCACATTGAAAGCTAAATTGGTGGGCTTAGATTTTTCCTTTATACTGAAGTAACAGCTTTGCTTTTCAAGATCTTACCACAAGTGTCTGATGTGCTTTTTAGGAAGGAACAAAGCCAGCAAATATGCTCTGACAGAGGTACCTGCCTACCTTTGGTGGAGTGAGGGTGTATGTATAAGCCTGCTTCGTTTTATTTAGAGCTGCATGGCCTCTGAAGAGGTTAAAAGCCACCTGAGTGCCTGATGGCTTGTGCTCTTCAGCTGGTGTGGTTGGGTGCCTACTGCCCAGAAGCTTTGTTGACAAAGTGGGGAGGAATTGTCCCAAAATCATTGTTTGAGAGCAGTGACCCAAGGAAACAGAGGAACAGTTGCTGCCTGTTAAACGACTTCGAAGCTCTTAGCTAAGTGACTTGATTTTTGATTTAAAGTCTTTTATTCTTCAGGTAGCACTGGATTATTCTCTGTGCCTTCCTAGCTTCTCTCAGTTCTTTTGAGCACCTTATAATCTATTTTTTTTTGCCTGTCTCAGTTAAGGAAGCACTGAGAGATAAAGTCCTGGGGCAGCATTGTCACAGAATGGATCAGGTTGGAAGGGACCACAGTGGGTCATGTGGGGAGTGGACAGGGAGTATTTCAGTGGGTGATCACAGACCCACTGTACCTCCCCTGGTGGGGAGGCAGGTTTTCTCTTACACACTTAGTGCTTCTAATTCTTACACTTAGGTTAAATGACCGAAGAAGATGCCTGAGAAGTCAGCAGATCACGCAGACAGAAATGCTCCTTGACACTAAGCAGCATGCCTTTGGTGGGAAGGTTTCTCTAGAAATACCACTGGGGATTAAAGGAAGGGCGTTTCCATTTGGCCATTGATCTCCAGCCTGAATGATCTTGCTCTGACAGCAGTCAGAGCTTCCTTTTGATTCCGTGATTTCAAATGGAAGATAACTGATGTGGCCTCTTTTTTTGCCCCTTCCCTTCTGCCTCCAGGCTACACTGATTTGGGGAGGGGGAGAAGGAAAGCTTCTGATCTCCCCTTTGTAACACCAACCTCCGCTGAAGTATTTATTCCTGGAGAGAGAAAATGGAGTCTGTTTGTGCACAGTCATCTTTGAATGTCAGATGGACTTAATCCAAGTCATATTTACCATGGCTGAGTTTCTTCCTGCTTCCCATGTCCTCTTTGTAAACGATAAAGCATTTTATGCAAAGAGAGCTGCTGGATTCTCAGCTGTAAGTGGTATCTCCGCTAAGAGCCTTAATCGTAGCAGGAATTGAATGAATCTGTCTGTAAACCCTTCTGCTATCTCTAGGGATGCTTCTTCCAGAGGTGGTAGTGGCAGGAATACAAGGAAACAAAGCTGTGTGGTAGCCCATGCTGTGGGCTGGTGGAAGACTCTTCAGACCCATCATTCCAGCTCATTTCATGTGCACTTAAACGTGTTTCCTGAAGTGGGGTTGAGGTTGCTCATTCTCTTCTCACTTCACACCTGCCTTGGTTTCCTGAACTGCTGAAAATCAAGAACATACAGTTATACAAATCTTGTGGGAAGAGCTGACTGTCTGTCTTTGCATCATATCTGTAGCTCCTGTGGGGAACCAAATAAGGGGGATAGAACAAACCAACTCTGCTTTCTGTCTGGGACAGAGCGATATAACAGAAATGTTTGAGGAGGCAGATAGGAAATGGTAAGAGAAAGAAAAGAAGTATGCAGAGTGACAAATCCCAAGGTTATGAACTTGTCCCCAGGGAAAACTAATCCTTCTCAAAGTTAAGGATGATTTGTCTCTTTAATAGCAGCTGAGTAGAAATTGTTAGTTGGCTGGATTCACTGATGTCTATGTGAAGTAATTAGAGAGTCTGGTGTAATTCTGAGGGATGTGGCCTAAAAATGAATTTGTTTAGAATGTCTAAATGGTAGATGCTCTCAAAGAAGGCAAGACATTAGATGTTTTCTAACCTGTTATCAGACAGAGCTGCCTCAAGATGACTCTTGTCAAGGATGAAATGGATGTTGGCATAGGCTTGACTGTCCAAGGTTGTGTTTGGCAGCTGCCTTGCTCTTTGTGTATCTTCCACTGTGCATGTAGTTTTTTTGATGTAATTTTCATCAAAAGCAGTCTGGGATTGTTGTTTTGAATGAATTTATGTTCCCAGAAATGCACAGTGCATCATTTTTTCTCTCTACCTGAAAAAGAAAAACCAGTATAACAAACAGAGTGCTTTATCTTCTTATGAAAAAAAGCACCTTTTTTTTTTTATTAAAGACTGAGTTTCTTAAAACTTAATGTGTCTGCATGGGCTACCTCTGTGTCATTACATTTCTTGGATGTGGCAAGTACAGTGTGTAACAGTAGAAACTGCCTCTTCCACGTTGTAACTCCTTTTACTGGTGAGTGTGTCATGAGTGGACTTTGTAAGGAACAGTCAAGTTCTTTGTTAGATTAGTCAGGAATTGGCATGTGTGTGGAGAAATAGTGACCTCATGCCTTCTCAAATTCTTGGTATTTGAGATCTGCAGCCATACTCTGATCCCCTTTTCTTTGGTTTGCGAGAAGGACTCGACAAATGGGGAAAACCAGAAGGAATATTTCACTAGAATTTACCTCCAGTTGGCAGCTACTTGCTCTCAAACTGGGGAGGAGCATTACCAGCACATGAGCAGAAGTGCAAACAAGTTTTGGAAACTGCTTTAACCGGCTTATATTCCCCTGTGGAGTGTCAAGGAAACAGTTCTTGCATGAAATAGTTCCTCAAAGACCAGCTTAATCTAGTTTCACTTTGTAGAGCAGAGAGCTTGGCCTACAAATGCAGTGTTAGCTGGTGTGCCAGGTTTTGGAGATTGCTTTCTTGATGTGTAAAAGGGTGAGTGGTTTTAGTGGCAGTTGTGTTTTTGAAAAGGCTGTGAAAAGACTGACATTCCTGCTTTCTGACTTAGGCACTCACTGTGGGAGTGAATGAAACTGCACTGCAGATACATAAATATTGTGTGAGAAGGGGGAATCTCCACAGAAATCTGAGTGGTACAGCCCAAATCAGTGGCCCACAGCCTCCCACTGAAGGGTTGATGCCACTGAAGACAGGAGTTGATATTTCTTTGCTTCTTTGTGCTGTGATTTAAACTTGAGCCCTTGACCAAGGGGTTTTGTTGGTCCAGGAAGCCATCTCACCTTGGCAGGGTGTGTTATTCTTCATTTCTTTGAGAGGTGTTATGGCATCTGATGGATTATGGTGGAGATGTTGCTCCCTCCTCATAAGCACTTATCCAGCACCGAGTCTCTAACATAAAGCATGTTGGAATACAAACACTGGCTCGACAGTCCTTCAAATTTCTTATTGCAGTAACAACGTAGTCTCTGTAGTGTTTTCAAAGTTAACCTTTCTGTATTTGATAATTCCCCCTTTGTGTAATTCAGTCACATCTGCTGTAGAATTGCCAGCTGTTTGGTTAACTTAATAGTGAAGTTCTGGTTTTGCTGGAAAATATGTTGTTCCTGCAAGTTGTTCCTTCAAGTGAAGTTATTTGTTAGTGAAAGAAATTGTTCCAGCAGCACGAGGTTGTCTCTTTTTTTCGGAGATCTCAAAGCTACTGATGTGTAATAAAATTAAGGTAGTTGTTCACTGTACACTGGACTTGTTACTGAGAGTGAGTAATGTCACCAGGAATTAGTGACCTCAACTTCAAGTGTGGTATCTGCTGAAAAATAGATGCCACTTCTAGAAGCTGGTTAATATGGGAAGTGAAGAATCAAGTGTTGTTTCAACATTCACATTTTTCTGTGTGAATCACAGCCATGGACCCTTTGGTGCTGAGACAGGATGACATGATGGATTTGCACTACCATTTACTTGCTAAAGGTGGAATGTCAGCCATGATACTGATTGGGTTTTAATTTTTTAAAATCATCTTTGACATCAAAAATGTAATTTGCTGTAATGGATGCTCATGTCCTCTAACTTTCAGGATGTGCTGCAGAAGTACCTGTGATAAAGTCGGTATGCTTCAAAAAGACTAATTTTTAAACATTCAGTTCTTCTGGGGAAAAGCATAATCTGCCCAAAGAACAAAAGCATTTTTCCCCTGTCTTTGAGCATTAAAGATAAATTTCTGAATCATCTGAGGAGTGGAAAGGGACAAAAATTAATCTGTTTGCTGCTGATTTACGGTGCCTGAATTCTATTCTGTGACCCAAGTGCCACTTGAGAATGTGTTGCACTTCTGCTTGATTAACTGGAATCCAAAATACTGTCCAGTAAACAGACTTTCCCTTGCCTCTTAGTTAAATCAGTAAAACCAGACCATGCAGAAGGGTACATGAAGATGTGCCCACTCCAGAGTTGTGTTTCAGTGCTCCACGGAGCTAAAGCTTCTGCTGTCTCTTTGCAGGAACTTCACACAGTGCATCAGTAATTTAGGGATAAACTACTCCTGGGGGCCAGGAGTTGGACTCAATGATCCTGGTTGATCCCTTTCAACTCAGGAGATTCTGTGATTAAATTTAACCACCATCCAGTTAGTTCAACTTACAAGGATTTGTTTTTAACCTCAAGTTCTTTGCTTCTTGCTCATGAAAAAGTTAGCAGCATCTTACAGACACGTTACAAAAGCTCTTTTCAGCTTCTAGAGATGTCAGAGAAGGTTTCTCTGTTCGGAGGTGTGGTAATCTTCAGTGAAATAATGTATTTATTACTTCATTTCCTGAAATATTTCAGATCCAGACTTGAAGCTGTTCAAGTGTACATAAAGCACGCCCTGGAAGAAAGCCTCAGCTCCTGCTGAGGGAGTGAGCTCATCCCCTTCTCAGGGCAGGCAGCTGAAGTATCCACTTGAGAAAAAACTTCAGTGTTTGGGTAGATATCTTCTGCCCTCCCTGTCACTCGTCCAGCACTGTCAATCACAGAGGTTTGAAAGGAAACTCAGGAATCACCCCAGGGCTGATGATGTCTACTTACCTTGTTCAGTTGGGTTTGACCTACCATTGCCTCTGCAGTGCCAGCCTCGGTGATGATGGTGGCTCAGGTGAGCACTGCTGTGTCTGGCTCTGGGTTTTAAACACTTCAGTGCTTCCTGTGGCTCTAGGAGATAATGAAAAGCAAACATGAAGAGCAAATATGCGATGGCAGCCCATAAACCCCCCGTGTACTGGGCTGATCCCACAGCATGGGCAGCAGGGGAGGGGGATCCTGCCCCTCTGCCCTGCTCAGGTGAGACCCCCCCTGCAGAGCTGCCTCCAGCTCTGGGGACCCAGCTGGGACATGGAGCTGTTGGACCAATTCCAGAGGAGGCACCAAGATGATCAGAGGGATGGAGCACCTCTACTGTGAGGAAAGGCTGAGAGAATTGGGATTGTTCAGGCTGGAGAAGAGAAGGCTTTGGGGTGTCCTAATTGTGGCCTCCTTGTACCTGAAGGGAGCCTGCAAGAAAGATGTAGAGAGACAATTTTTACCAGTTTGTTTTCATTCCTGTCAGGAAGGTGAGAAAGTTTTTTGTTGTGTCCTTTCAGCTATTGGATTGAGGAAAAGGTATCATACCACTCCCTCATGTTAGTTATGAATGTTGGTTCCTGCGAACCTCTGACATTTCCAAACAGCCTTTTTTCATTTCTTTGTTTGCAACCCTGCTCTCCATTGAAAGAAAAGACACTTTAGATGTGTCAGGAAATTGCTTTGTTATACTGATGACAGCCTAGTTCTATCTTTAGCCTCGTATTCTGGAATTGCAAGGTCCAGCCTTCCCTTTATGCGAACACGTATGACCTGGAGGAAAAACTTTCCTAGCAGTAGGTTTGTTGTTTCCACTCTGAAATGGTGTTAGCTGATTAACTCACAGATACTGCTTCACCTTACGAGTCTTGCCTTTCTGAAGGGAGGAAGAAAGTTGCCAAAAGCTAAATATAAATATTGTGCAGTGGAAAATGCACATGTGCCTGCTCTGTAAGTGTGAACTGATGTCTCCCTGCTGAGAGCAGCATGAGCTGCTGCGCAGGGCTGCAGGTTAAGAGAGTTCACTCATCAGTGACTGCAGGACATGCTGTAAATCTACACCCTGGTTTCTCATGGTCATTTAGGATCTGACTCCAAGACTCTCCAGGTGGTTTTTGACACTGTGGTACAGTGTGTTCACAGTGTGGTACAGTGCTATGAGCTGGCTGGTACAACCCTCTGAACATCCAGTCTTCCTCCAGTGTTAGTAATACCTTCCACTGCTTTGAATGAAGTAGGAATTTGTAAGGCAGCTTTTGCAATAGGCAGAGCACAAAGTTCCTCTCTGTTCCCAGGGTACAGATGCTCTTCCAGGTGACCAATGCCTTAGGAACCTGGAGGCTTGTTGGAATTTTTACTGCAGGTGGTTGCAGGAACATCTGACCTGAGGGCAAGTAAAACCTGTTCCCCTTTACCACTCATACAACTCCATGGCCTCCTCCCTCATACATTGCAAATCATCTGTGCTGTCTAATCCTCATTCTTTCCTCTTCCCAGGACAGTGTAAGTGATCTCCTGAAATTGCTTTCAGCTCTATAAGGTAGGCAAGAAGCCAGCGGCAAAAAGAGAAAGGTTTGTCAGGTGGAGACTAGAAATTCATCAGATTTTTAACCCTTAGGCCTGATTGGAGCTTTCACAAATCTCTGATTTCTTTGGGCTTAGGGTCTCCTGTTACAATAACTCTTGTCAGCTTCACAGATTTGTTTGAGAAGTTTGCTTGATTTACTTATTTTTATAATTATATGTAATTAATGAAGCCTTCTTTGGGGTTCCATTCTCTACTCATTGCTAGGATTTAACCTTTCTTGTGTCTCACAAACATACTTTTCAAGCTGTCATTAACTGCTATGCATTTCACATTTTCTTCTAAGTTGGTGTTTAAATCTGAGTTAACAAAGTAGCCCTGTTTCCTGGCCGTGCCATCTCCATCATTCTTCTCAAAGTCTTTTGAGCTTCCACCTTTCCCTTCTCTCAGTGTGTAAACACAACTGCTGTTTTCACCAACCAGGAGCAGACTGAATAAATTGTATAAATTGTAGCCAATGTCAGATGCCTTATTGAGAGGATGCCTGGTACCCTGAAGAGTATAAAAAGTATAAATCCTCCTAGCTCAGAACATGTGTTTTCCAAGCAAATGACTGTTCTGCCAGGATACTTACACAGTCCTTTCTACCTTGGGCAGGTAGTCATTTGGATGTGAGCAAAATCTAGCCAGCAGTGTTTGTCTCTTATTCCAAATGTGTCTTTTTCCATTCCCTTGTTGATTGTTGTTTCAGCATCCTTGTGCAAGCTTAAATACACCTTCCATGCTTGCCTACCCTTTTGCTTGAGTCAGGTTCTGGAAGTCATCCTTCAAGCTTCTGCCTTTCTCCATAAGACCTCAGCTGAGCCATCCTCCTTCCTCCCCACATCCAATCTGATCTCGTTGCCTCTTTTCCATACATTGTCCATTCTGTGCTATTCCATAGTGTCTGTCCTTATCTAAAAACATGTTAAATCTAGAAAACAAAGCCATCAAACCTTTATTCAGTTCTCTTGTGTTGTTTTGTACTCTTCTTGTGTGTGCCTCTAGACTGTAAATTCAGGCTGGGACATGCTTTGTCCGATGTTCTTTGCCCAGATGTGTGTCATGGTAGTAGAAGAGAGGGAACATAATGTGGTAGGAGAGATGGGAAGCAGAATAGCACAGGGAGTGCACTGCCTTTTAAACACTTAAAGCCAGGTGATAAATGTGGCTGGGAGCCACCAAACCCTTTCTGCAGTGTCTTTGCCTAATCCAAGCTTACTTACACCACATAAAAGTTAATTTGTGGTGTTGGGTGTTCCTTATGTGATCAAAATGGCAGCCTGAGAGGAGAGAACCCTGCCATGACATCAGCTTTCCAGAGAGCTGTTTAAAAAGCTAGACTTTTTGCTTTTAATCCTGTGATGGGTCATCATTTTAATACTAGTAAATATTTCTCATTGTGGGAGCAAACTTCCTTTTATAGTATCCGCCGCTGTTTTTACTGAATCCAGCGTAGAGCTGTTTCCTATTTCTGAGTGTTCGCTCACACTCAGCAGCTCTCGTGTGTCCACGTGCTCTGTCTCTTTCTCAGCTTTTTTAGCCCTGTTGATCTATTATTGTGACTTTGGCCAGACGACGCCAGCGCTCGGCGTTTAATGGGCTGAGAGCAGGAGGGAGCAGCAGCTTCCTCTGCCTGTGAGACCATGATGTCAGCAGCTACTTTGGGTTCCTTTGCCATCCGCTGCTGTTGCTTTGGTGTGCGTGGAAAGAATTCGAACAGCACTTTCCAGATGTTCTCAGGGCAGCTGGAAAACCGTAAATGGATTGTTTGCTTCGGGAATATTGCTGATCTGCTTAGGACACGGCAGTGAGTAGAGTCATAAAAACATACAGCTCCTGAGCAATGTTGCTGTCAAGTGTGTCACAGTGGGTTGTTAGGGTGTTAAGAGAGTTCATAGATCATTCAGGACTTGAGCTGGGCAGATGAACTATATACCTGCTCTCCTTTCCCTCTCTTCCCTTCCTTCCTCCAGCTTCAGCTCCTGAATTAAACGCAACCACATCTTTCTGATCTCATGCAAGGCAAATGCTGTTTTGTTCATCCAGAGTGCCTTCAAGTTATCTCAACAGTTAAAGAATGAAGAAAACAAAGATGATCTAGTTTTAAAGTCCCAGTATAGTATTTGGTGTAGTAGGAGCTACTGATTAAACATGGGGGAGTTTCATCTTGGTGCACTGTAGAATAGGAATTTGGGAGCCGGTGTTTCTCATGCCTCTCCAGGGCTGGAAAAAGCATCAGATCTCACCCACTTGTAGTATATCCAAAAAAGTCTATTTTGGGGGGAGAACCAGTCACTTCCTTCTTTAGGGTGGGTAGGTGTTTTTAATGCATTAATTAATTTTTATTGGGTGATGGAAAAACTGATGTCAGAGCTGCATTGCGGTTGGGCGTGCAGAAACACAAGGTGGTAGGAAATAATATAGCCAACACATAAGGGCAGGGAAAGTTTAACCATGGGGAGTTTAAAATAGCAAAGCTGAGCTATATGGATATTAAAAGCTATGACTGAATCAAAACAACGATCTAATATTAAACTGGATTTTGCTGGGGGAGTAGCAAACTCATCAGGTTCATTTCTCTTGGGTATCCAGTGTCCAAGGGATGGTTTCTTGTCTCAACACCTGGATTTCTGACTTTGATGTTGTCTATTTTGGTCTATTGCAGGATACAAACTATAAGCTGCAATATAGGTTGTGTCTCACTGGTTTTTTTTGCCAGGCATCTTTATTCAGGAGTCTGCAGAGTATCCTTTTCCTTACAGTGGTCTATAAACTTGTCCAGCATGACTCCTTCCCTGGCTTCTCTCGCAGTTCAGATTGCACAGATCCATGACAGCGAGGCGGAGGGAAGTGCTTTGGAAATTGGAGCCAAAGCAGAATGCAGTTACATAACTGTACAAAAGTAAAGGGCTTTTTGTTTTGTTTTTCCTTCTCATATCCTCCTGCGTACTGAAAAAAATGTTGTTGGAAAGCGGGATGGAAAAACTTCAGCATCATTCATCCCTGTGGGGACATGAAATATACTGAAATGTTCCACCTGTTTTATGGCTGTTGCTTTTCCTCTTTCAGGTTTGACATCTACAGGAAGGTGCCAAAAGACCTTACACAGCCAACCTACACAGGGGCCATTAGTAAGTAACTTCTTTTTGATGTCCTTGCATACTCCTGGTCTAAAATTAAAACTCGTTTGGCCTCTCTGTCTCTGGGAAATTTTTTTAAAGGGATATTAAACATTGGAAAGGGTGTCCTTTGTTGCTGAAACAGGTTGTTTTACTCCATCAAACAGTGGAGTAGTTTGTATGCATTCAGAATCGTAGAATCACAGAATGGCCTGGGTTGCAAGGGACCCTAAAGACCATCTCATTTCAACCCCCTGCCATGGGCAGGGACACCTTCCACCAGACCAGGTTGCTCCAAGCCCCATCCAACCTGGCCTTGAGCACTTTCAGGGATGGGGCAGCCACAGCTTCTCTGGGCAACCTGTTCCAGGGCCTCACCTCCCTCACAGGGAAGAATTTCTTCCTCATATCCAACCTAAATTTCTGCTCTTTCAGCTTGAACTCATTCTCCCTTGTCCTGTCACTCCAGTTCCTGATCAACAGTCCTTCTCCAGCTTCCCTGTAGCCCCTTCAGATACTGGAAGGGGCTGTGAAATCTTGACACAACCTTCTCTTCTCCGGCTGAACAGCCCCAACTTTCTTATCCTCTCTCCATAGGGGAGGTACTCCAGTCCCCTTCTCAACTTTGTGGACTCCTCTGGATTTATTCCCATAGTTCCATTTCCTTCTTATGTTGAGGGCACCAGAACTGTACACAATATTCTGGGGGGGTCTCACCAGAGCAATGAAATCTCAAAAAGAAAATACAGTACATATATATTGTCATGAAAGGAAGCTCCTAAAAACTGGTGTTGAAACTCCCACTCTACTATCTCCTGAAGTAGCTAGAGAGCTTTTTGCTGGTCTCTTCCCAGGAACAGAAGCTGGGAGTCTGCTCCAAACACTGGGATGGGGATGACTGCAGGTTTATTTACCTCTGACAGGCACCCCCTCAGTCACTGTGAAAAATTACTGTTAATAGTTGCATTCACTGTTGGTGTTCCCAGGCTTGTGCTTGTGGAAGAGACTTGAGGAACTAAACCACTACAAACAGGGAATCCAGGTTCTGGATCCACAAGGAGCAGTGTGGGGGGCAATGTGCAGTGGCCAGTGGTGAAGATGATGTGGGAAGCATGTATTTTGCTCACAGTGTACTCAGGGAATTAATCTGATGATATAGGTGGGACTAATGAGCACAGATGTTATTTCGTTGTTATTTGTCGTGCTTTTAGAGAATTAAAATTGCTTGGGCAACCGATAGCGATCCACTCTCACTCCTGTGTATCAATACATAGACTTTGGCTGATACAAATCTCTTGCCTTGGGCCCCTTTTCCTTCCTTCCTGCTCCTGAGGGAGGCTGGAGGCTGAGTAATGCAATTTCACACAATTATGTGCAGGGAGCTGCTGTGCGGGGCAAACATCGATCAGGTTGATCCTGCCAGGCCTGTAATTACACTCCTAATGCAGCTTTCCTGTTCCATTGAGCAGGCACTTCCTTTGATCACAGAGCTGTGCTCCATTCATCCATTCTTGTAGATGGGTCAGTAGTCTTGTATGTCACCGCTGACGTGAGTGATGTCATATCCCTTGGTGACAGCAGATAGAACTGAGTCAGGGCCAGTGAATCAGTGGACACAAAGGAAAGCCCTTTGTGGCCTTAAGAAACTCCTTGCTGTAAGGATGGTTGAAGACTGGAACAGGTTGCCCAGGTTGGTGTGGAGCCTCTGTCCTTGGAGATGCTCAAAACAACCAGACCTGGCCCTGAGCAACCTGCTCAGAGCAGGGGAGTTGGACGGGATGATCTCCAGAGAGGTCCCTGCCAGCCTCAACTATCCTGTGCTCCTGTGAAGATAACACATACCCTAAATATTTACTGTCAGAGTCCTTGTCTTCTGTGTTCTCCTGACTGCTGAATTAATTGTATCCTGACTCCCTTTTAGGTTTGCTGAAGCTGTGAACAAAGGGCTTGACTAAAACTGTTTGCTAATTCAGGGGCTATGAGATTTTAGTGTTTTGAAAGAACACTTTGAACTTGTGAGTGATCCCGCCTTCCCTTCTGTTTTGGAAACTAAGAGTTCCCACACTGTACCTGGGCTCCCTTTGAGAATTTGTCTTGTTATGAATCACCTGCAAAAGAGTATTTTAGAAACAAAAAAGCCCATCAAAGGCCATCCAGTGTTAGGCTTTCTGATCTGCAGTAAACAGCTCGAGTGATAAGTCTGTTGTGGGAAGGCTTGAAGGTTGTGACTCTTACTTAAAATTATTAGCTGACTTATTTCTCTCTATTGTTATTTG
This sequence comes from Lepidothrix coronata, assembly GCF_001604755.1. Classification (NCBI taxonomy): domain Eukaryota; kingdom Metazoa; phylum Chordata; class Aves; order Passeriformes; family Pipridae; genus Lepidothrix; species Lepidothrix coronata. The sequence goes on from NW_016690280.1 coordinate 2,695,260, forward strand.
CAGCTTCTCAGGCTTTGATTTTCTTCTCTAACTGGTTCTCCTTCTTTTCCTCAGAGTGGTTTTAGACAGGCTTTAGATAGAAGCTTTTGAACCACACAGGCAGCCAACAGACTGGTGGCTTTGCCTGTGAGGATCTGGTGAGCAGCTTTCCTAATGGGCTTTCTGTCTGACCAGGCCTGTGGCTTGTAATTTGAAAGCCATTAATCTTACATGTTGTAGGAGGCCATGAATGAGAGAGCCCAATGCCAGGCCAGTTTGAAGCCTGGGAAGGTTGCATGATTTTGTGATAAATGCTTTAGGGAAGTCAGCTCATAATAACATTGGGAGCTTGAGCATAGTGGAAGGTTCTGCCTCTCAAAAAAACTTTCAGGGTTTAGTAAATATGTGAAATGACTATGACTGCAACTGTATTTTGGCTCTCTTTAAGTCCTTCAAGTTTTACACAGGAGGTATAAAATAGTCTATAGTAGCCAACTATTACTTTAGGCCCTTCCCATCTGATTTCTGCTGAAGCTGTAGTTCAGTATCGCTTCTGGTGCTGAAGGCTTTCTGGAATAGGAATGGATTTACTGCAGGATTTCTGCAGTGGTTCTTGGATGGTAAAAAGGCCTTTTTAAAAAAAAAAAGTTTGAGGTTTATTAGGGAAGAAGTCAGAGATCAGATTACAGAAGGAAAGAGATGGAAAAGAGCAGCTCTGCTTCTGACACCAGGGCTGAAGAGGCCAGGGCTCCTAGGGAGGAAGCAGCTAAGGGAGAGTAAGTGTTGGGGAATTTTGGTGGAGGAGAGCAGGTGAGCTCGAACACAAGCAAGTTCAGAAGCCAGCTGGAGGGTTATTGAGGCTTTATTGGGTATGGTTTTGTGATTTCCAAAGTTGCAGTGAATGCTGCATACAAGATATTTGAGCTCTGTGTAGCAACCCTTCCAGCTACGAACATTTTTTTAGGAATGAAGTAACCTGGAACAGTCCACTGCAGTTTACTTGGAGAGAGGTTTTTGTAGAACAACACATCCCCTGCTGTGGACTTCTCTGAAAAAGTGTATAGAAGTTACTCATTCCTTTTCCTCAATAAAATTCTCTTTTTTTAGGCAGCATTCCTGTGCCCTCAGCCAGTCATGCCCTCGTTGTACCTCTTCCACCAGTTCTTTGCCAGCTTTCCCACCCCCATGCAGCGTGTCCATGGTGCCACACAGGGCCACTCCAACAGACCTGACTAACGTGGTGACAGCTTGGCCATGTTTGGGTATGGAAGCAGCAGCAGCAGCACACGCCCTGGCTGGCTGACAGTTGGCATCTGGCTGGACAGGAGCAGTCGGACACAGCTGCTGGAATGATCCTGCTATTTAACAATCCATGTGGATGCATAGTTTGAATGCACATGTTGTATGCACACATGGAAATGTTATCCAGAAATACTCGGTGCTGTTTGGGGGCTGGAGTTTTAAATACACATCAGGAAATATCAAAGTTATGATTCACATGGCGTCTGTAACAAGACCCGTTCCTTGGACTTCATAACAGTTTGCTCCATTGAATAATAAATGCTAATAATTTTATGCCTTAATATAGACATGGATCCACGTTCTCAGTCTGTGTGATGTGTTAAACACTTTTCCTTTCTTTCATTTCTTGTGGGGTGGGGAGAAAAAGCCAGGAATGTACGTAGATGGGATGTGTATCAGAAGCGATATGTACGAAAAGGTTAGTGTAGGAATGAAAAACTTGGCAGAATTTCCCATCCTTTTGGGATTAAAGGTTAGCCAACAGCAGTCTGTCTCTACCTTTGATATATTGATTGTGTTATCATATTAGGTATTTAAGAAACCTGTCTTAGATGGTCCTTCGAGCTCTGTGGGAACGTCGCAGTGCTCTTGCAGTTACGTGAAGCTTTATGCATGAATTGTTTGATTCTGTCTGATCCTAGCCTTTAATCTACTTTTCCAAATATCATGCAGTTGTCAAATGTGGGTGGTGGAACTGCACATTTGCATGGAAGCAAGTGAAAGCCTTCACTATGAAATAAGCAGCTGAAGTGCATAAATTCTTATGCTGGGAACATCATCTGTGCCCGCAGCTCGTGTTCTGCATCTGGGAAAATACTGGCTCTGGAGACAGTTTAACACATGAGGCTTTCATGTGAGTCTCATGCCAAAGACACCCCCTGTCCTGAGAATGTGTGTGTGCAAGAAGAGTTTAACATAGGAGCAGCCATGGTTGATGCAAGTGTCGTGCAACCCAGTGTCCCCTTGCCAGGAGTGGTCAGCAGCAGATGCCAGAGAAAGAGCACAGGGACAGGTTAAACACTTTACCAGGCTTTGCTCGTTTGGTTTCTGAAATTCCTGAGCTATAAGTTGTTCCTTTGTGTTTAGTAGCCCTTAGTTGATTTCTTCTTCAGGGCGTGTATGATTCCTTTTTGAAATCTTACAGATTTTATTTTTTAAGCGTCCTCAACACCCATAGTGAAGAATCTTCAGAATTTAGTTAAGTGTTCTGTAAAAGAAAACCTTCTCCTGTTTTTAACCTCCCCTTTCGTTCCTGTACTGGAAGAGACAGTGAGTGGTTGTTGCCCATTCATCTCCTTCAGATGCCTCGTGATTTTATATTCCCCTCTCATACCCACCCTCAGCAATCTCTTTTATGGGCTGAAAACTGACTGTGCAGTTTGAAGTCTGGCAAAAGCATTGAGGAGCTTTGAAAGTCAGTCCCTGTCAGGTGCTTCAGGGCATTCCTGCAGGATTTTTTAGATGTAGGTTAGTGGAATTTTACTGTGCTGTATTTGGTAAGTATTGTCATAAGCCTTCCCTGCAAGAGCTGAATTGAAAGATGGACTTCAGGCAGCACATACTTTCTGTGCTGGAAAAGAAAATAATTTGATGATACAAGTGGCAGAGAAGAAAGTTAAAAAATTGGAAGAGAGAGGAAGCTCTGGGAGAGAGTTTAGAGTTAGTAGTACCAGGCTTGCCTGGAAGTGCTTGAGAGCAGAGAGGTCTAGCTGACGCTGTGGAAAGCCTTTATGGGATGATAACAAGCAGTGAGGAATATGGGAAGCAATTAGAGAAGAAAGGGTTGTCTATGTGAAACGCTCTCCCCTGAATTCTGCCACAGCTCAGAGATCTCATGTCTCTGCTGCTCTGTGACCAACAGTACGAAACGCTGGATCGACGACTCTTGTGCCTCGGTCACTTTTTTTGGGCTCTTATGTAGGTGTGTAAGTTCTCATAAGAATTTGCTGCTGTGCTTTAAGCAAACAAGCAGCAAGTTTCTCCTCCCCCCACACTGTGTGGTGCCCCGTGCCAGGGGCTCAGCTGGGTCACAGCCATGGTGATCTTCCGTGCCCTGAAAGCCAAGACTTGGAAGCAAGTGTGTGACCCTCTGAGGTTTCTCTTTGGAAATTAATATCCCCTCTTGCTTCCAATTTTCCTACTGGTCTTTGTATTTTTTTCTGTCTTCCTTCATCCTAGCTAATGGATTCTTTGGGATCTCTTTTAATGCCTTGCACTTCACAGAGGGTCAGTAAACGAATCCACCCTTGAAATTCTTCTGATGAGGAAGGGGAAACAACGCATTTCTCTTTCCTCAGAGCTGTCGGCTGACTAATCTGAGGAATGAGGCACAAGGCTTTAGGTCACTCAAGGGTCTGTCTCAGTACTTGCCCTCAGTACCTCTTCTTTCCTTCCTGTGCCTCTCACATTCTCTACCGAGGGAGTTTGGACCGATGCAGTTGTGATAAAATTATTCCCTAGCCTGTTGTTGCTTGAGCTTCCTGAAAGAATGGATATTTGGGATGTACAGGTCATGTGATATAAAGTTGAGGAACAGGGTTTTTCTAACGTGTTTCTCAGTCCTAATTAGCAGCTCTGGTAACTGGTCATTTCACAGAGTGCTCGGTCACTGCAGCTGTGCTGGGATGGAGGGATGAGCCGGATTGTGCTCTGGTTGTCACAGCCCTGGAAGCTCCTGCCAGTTCCTGCTTTACTCTTTTGCAAGTGGTTCATGGTGGACTTGGGTATTTTATTTAATACAGATACACATTGTAGCCCTGTCTCCTTCACTTGGCACAGCCTTGTCTACTCCAGTCATCCCTGCTCCATAGGATTTACGGCTGTACTTCCTTCTAGCCCCTCTGTGTGGGTCAGTGACCCTGTCACTGCTGTGTGAATGTCACTGCCCAATTGTTTGAATAGTTTCCTGATGAAGAGTAACCAGTAACATGCCAGTTACTTTGGGTTCCCTCCGTGGAACTCCAGGTTCAAATTCTTAGAAAAGACATGGGACTTGTCCAGGTACTTCACAATTCCTTCACTGGGAATTTTCCCTCTCTGAAGAGTCAATCTATCAGCAAATGGAGAAATTAGAGAAGTATCAGGCATTGGCTACACTAGTCCATTACCATTATTGCCATTATTGTCTCTGCTGTACCAGCTCTGCCAAGACCAGGCTGTGAGGTGACTTACACAGAGCTTTGGAACTTGAGAAGAAACCAAAATGTCTCCTAATCCACAAAACACTGTGTTATCTGACTGTATGCTTTTGAAGCAAGGAGGTGCTGATTTTTCTTCCTTTCTGGAGGTTTTAATTAATTAAAATGTGGAGCAAAGGCTCCAAAGAAGTCATGTCAAGCAGCTCTGTAAAGAAGAGGGAGAGCTGGCAGACCAGCATTGTGTGCTGGAGATGGAGAATGCAAGAGCCATGGGGAGATGGAAATCATGGTGGAAAAAGTGGCCCAAAAATGATGATACCCCTCAGGAGTTTGCATATTGGCATTTTGGTGAAGTCACAGCTCTGATGGCTCCTCTGGGTCATAGACTCTCAAGAGTCATAGTTCTCAAGTGTGTCTGGTTGGCAAATCCATGAGGGGAATCATATGCCTGTGTGAAAACAGTTTTTGGCTTTGTTAGTGAAACAAAACTAACCTTTTCCTCTCCTTGTCTCTGTTCCAGTCTCTGTCTGCTGCTGTCTCTTCATACTGTTTCTCTTCCTGTCTGAGCTCACCGGATTCATAGCCACTGAAATGTAAGTAAAAGTCATATTTTCCCTTGTTTGTATATATGTGCATATATGGATCTTTACAGCTTTACTGTTACCTGAGAGAAATATTCCTGTAATTTCACTAAGTCACTTAGTTGCCTGATGGGGTTTGGATTCCTTTTGGTTGAGTCCAAATTTTCAAACATTCATTCGGTTTTTTAATTTACTAAAATACACTAAGCAAACTTGGTTCTAAAATATTTCTGATAGAGAAAACTGTTCCAGACCTGCTTGATCCTTTATTAGCTGCATGCTGGACTGTTCTGTGAGTACAGTGAGTATTTTTCACGTGACCACAGATCACATCAGTGCTGTGGTGACCCAGTGTAAGGTAACAGGAGTGCCAAGGTGATCAGTGCCATCGGGTGCAGTTTCCCTCTTCCTCCTTAAGCTGTTGATTTCTTGTCCTCATCTGAGACTTGTTTCCCCTCTCCTCCTGAATAGGCACTTTCCTTTGTACTTGTTTGATTCAAAGTGGTTCTCAAAAAGTTGTGTATTTTTCGTCAGTGATACCATATGTTTAAGTGTGTGATGCCTCCTGGTTGGATTCACATGGCTCTGAGTCTGGGGTCCCATTGCAGATACAGTGGGATCTCTGACAAGGTGTTTTCTTTCCCCTCCCTTCCCTGTAGATAAATGGGTATCACATGCTGCCAGTCTTCCCTGAATACTTATGCAGATGCTTTTCTGAAAAATAAATTGCATAAAATATGAGTTATTATTAATTTAATATAAGTAATTCCTTTTTTTAATGTCAGAGCTGACTCTGATACATGCAGATGGCTTTATTCATGTATGAGTTTTTTTCTTCTTTCAGTTGAGCCTGACTTGGAAACCTAGTTGACAGGTTTTGTGCCTGAAGAGTTGTTGTCCCAGGTAGAGACAGCTTTGAGCAAAATGGAAATGATTCCTGCTCTTAAAAATTGCTCATAGAACAAGTATTTTAGTTAATCAGATTTTATTTTTTCCCCTGTTCTCATGTTCCTCCTGCCATGAACTAAACTTTTAGTATCTTTTAACACAGGTACCTTTGTTTTGGGCTCTAGGAAACGTTCTCCATCATCCTGCTGATGTAGCAGTGAGCTCATTAGACTGTGATGCACAGTTCCTGGATAGTTAGGAAGGGTGGAACTTCTGTCAGACTCACATGATGGTGCAGGTAGCAACAGATGTCACTGCTGAGCAAAAAGGTTCTGAAATGCATTGGGCTCCTGTGCTGTGTTTAGATTGACCATTCTGATAACCATGAGGCTCTTTCATTGTTTTTGTGCAGCTCTGTCTTGGGTCAAAAATATAATTTCAGGAATAATTTTGACCTTGACTAATGTTTAACCTAAAGACAGAAGTGTAATCAAGCTCTAGCTGATTTTTCGTGCCTGTTGCGTCATTCCTTCCGAGATGGTATCTTAGGTTCCTTACTCGTTCCCTGTTTCTTTGAATTCAGTTCCGTGTGTTTGCTTGTGAAATACTGGGGTCACCTTATCAGTCACTTCACAAAGCTGAATTTCCTTGGATTTCTTGTTTTAAAAAACAGAGAAAAGCTGGACAAATTGCTTCAAGTAAAATAGCACTTTTTCTTGCTCTCCTCTTAGATATCCTTCTCTCATCTGCTTTTCTTTTTTCTTTTAGTTAATGCCTTACAGGAGGAATTAGGAATATCTACCTAATTTTGATCCAGGAATGCACATGCCTTTATGTGGTACTTCCCTGGCTAGAAATTTCTTTTTGAACAACAGAATTGTATGATTCTCTGAGGGCTCTTCATGCTTTTTTCTTAACTAGATGATGCATTTTCCACAAAGGTATTGGAGGTGCTGCTAAGTTCCTGCATGCTCAGCTGACAAGTTCCTCACTAAAACCTCAGAGAGATGGTAACTACCTTTCCCAGCAGGAGCTGTGTGGGGAGAAGGTGTTTGCAAGCAGTAAAGCAGTAAAATCTTAGAGGGGGTGTCATGGAAGAGTCTGAGACAAATGACTGCAGGAACCTGATTCGTCATGGACCGTCCAACACAAGAGCTCAGAGAGTATGAAAACCTCCTTGTGATGAGTTACAAGTCATCAGACTCTTGCTGGGAACATTCACCCACAGCAGTTGTGAAAAGGCTCCCCCAGGACAGTGGAAATACTTCAGAAAGTCACTTAAAGTGCTTCCCAGTTCAGTGACTTCGTGAAGCAGGAGTAAACTTTTCTTTTTCTGTTTCTTACTCATTGCTTTCTCTTCTGAGAAACCCAGTACAAGTTGTTGTGAGCCTCTTGTGCTTCCCTTTCAGTCAGGTATTGCTGGCAGTGCATTGTGACAGCATTGGGAATAATGAGAGGGGAGCTCTGCGTGATCTGGAACTGTGTGAGAACTCTGTGCCTCCATTTAAACTGAGTGGTAGCAAATAACAGGGGAGATATTATCTCACAAAGATTTTTGAGCCTTGTTTGCCCATGATTCAAATACTTAAGAAGATATGGAAGATTCCTTATGTGCAAACTGTTCAATTCTCTTCAACTTTTATTACGAGCTTCAAGTTTCCTTTGTATTGAGTCTCTCACAACAGATATCTCCCCCAGAGTGAAGTTTCCTAATATCAACCAGGATCTGAATGATTAATAAGAGTGTGCAGTTACATGGGATGAACTTTCCTGCTTCACCAGCGCCAGCTGTACTATGAGACTGCATCACTCTTTCTCCTGTTGTGTCATATTTCCCTTAAAGGGAAATATGGCTTGCCAAAGCCAGGTTGAATGGGGATAGCTGCACATTTTTGATGGCAAAGTGAAACTGGGAGCACTTGGCCTGGTGCCTCCTGTCAGACACAGCAGGTTCTCTGCTGTGGACTCGTGGTTACCTCACAGCACGGTTACAGCCAGTAATTGTGCGTGGTGTGTGTGCATGGCCAGCCTGCTGCAGGGCAGGTCAGCACCAACCTCAGCAGTGGTGCCCACAGGATTCACTGTCTGACTCTCACCAATGAGAGGTTTCTTTGGTGTCTGCATTTAAAGCAAGAGGTTACTGTGGTTTGTTGAACTCGTGCTGCAACGTGAGAAAAGAAGGTCTGCTCTGCACCACACTAACCCCTAATACTTGCTGGCTTCTACCCATTGTTGGACTTTCTTCTACATTCATATGACTGTAGCAACTTAAATTCCTGGTATTACTAGAAATCTCAGTTTGGTCACTCTTGCCCAACTTCAAAGCTGTGTTTCCTTGACCAGCCCATTGTCATGGCATTTAAGTCTCAGCTGCTAAAGACTTGTCTGGGTGGCAGAAAGCCAAAAAATTACACCCTCATCTCGAGGATCACAGTCATAACACTAAACTACAAGGGGAGGACAGTGTGCATCACAGTAGCTGTGTCATAACTCGTGTGAGCATTTCTAATGAGCACTAAGATTGTGTCTGTGCACAGAAGTTGACTCCAGTTAGGAAGTCGAACTAAGACACTGTGGTGCGTTCCAGGGGACGCACAGGAAGCTCATAGAACAGGTAACACACTGTAGAGACACATCCTATTTTGCTGCTGACTGATTTCCTGTGGAGATGAGCCCTGAGTAGGGTAGAAAACTCAGCTCATCTTGTAGGTTTATCGTGTGACCCTAACAGGCCTCTGAGCAGCCATGAAGGAAATCAAAGCTTGGTTCTTAGGTGGGGCTACATCCTTCTCAGGAAAAACACAGTGAAGGGCTGGTGAGGGAAGAGAGTTTTTTCTTTGCTCAGACACAACACATCGTTGGCATTAAGGGGAGGGGGAGTTTAACTCTGGAAATCAAGGATCTTCTTGATTTTTGTCGTTTTTTTTTTTTATTTGTCCAAACTGAGAGTGACTGAAGACTTAGTCCAAACTTCAGGCATTGGAAGGGGCTGCCCAGGGAGGTGGTGGAGTCACCTGGGAGGTGTTCAAGGGGCAACTGGATGTGGCACTGAGTGCTCTGGTCTACTTGACAAGGTGGTGAACAGTCAAAGGTTGGACTCAATGATCTTGAAGGTCTTTTCCAATCTTTATCATTCTATGATTCCAAACCAAGAACCTAGATGATGAATCCCCTCAATTCTGTAAAAGACAAATAAGAAAATGAGGTCTCTGTTCCACATGTGAACCTCTGCAAAATGAACAGCATCACTGTTGTCCCACTGAGCCAATGACTCAAGTGGCTGAAGAAACAAAGCTAAAGTGTTAAATGTGTCTGGTATTTCCTGGGTAAGAGGTTGAGAGTAGTCTGAGGGCTAGAAATGGCTCGTCCTGCCTTCAGCAGCCGTCCTCATTCATCCTGCTGTTGTGTTGCAAATCAAAAGCATAGAAATCACCTATCTCTCTTTTAATTAACTCAGATCTGCGCTAGACGTTAATAGCTGGCAAGATGGTAATCTTGCAGTTTTATCACGGTAATTAGGTCATGAATTATGTCCTGTAAGATCAATAATAGTTTTCCAAGTATTCCATCATTAAGGAGTAAAGATGTAATTACCTACTCTCATCTGCCTTGCATTGGCAGCCAGGGGAAGGGGTAGGAGGGTATGAATGTGGTGCTTGTGGTATGAATGTTGCTGCTCAACACTAATTCATCTGCCACAGCACACTGTAGAAAGCAACAGACTGTTCCTGGTAGTGGTTTTTTTTCTTTCTTTTTTTTTTTTTTAATGTAGTAACGGACAAAAAAACTATCTGAAGTGACAAGTTTGCTAATTGGAAGGCTGTGGCCCCCTGCAAGCCAATTAATTACTTCAGCAGAATATCTGTAATAAAATTACTGTCTTTGCAAAAAAGCATAAATCATGAATCATAGAATCATAGAATATCCTGAGCTGGAAGGGACCCACAAGGACCATCAAAACCCAACTCCTGGCCCTGTGCAGGACACCCCAACAATCCCACCATGTGCCTGAGAGTATTGTCCAAATGCTCCTTGAGCTCTGGGAGGCAATATCCAAATAATTTCTTCACTTAAAGTGACTGGATCATTAAGGTAACTGGGGACCCTCCTTGCTTTAATCTTACAGAAAATACCTTGGCCAATGAAGGAACATCCCACAGCTCAGCCCCTCAGCTGGGTTCACGTCCCATGCAGCACACCCTGACTGTTCATGTTCAGGCTGTCAGGAGTGTGGGAGGAAGCAAAACACTGGGAGTTTCAGAGACAAATGTTACTTGTCCACACTGGATTCATTTGCATGCCCAAGACTGATCCTGCAGTGAAGCAGAATTGTTATCAGATGTGCCTTCAGAGACTTTTTGTCCCAGAGCTCTCCAAAGTGTGTGGGATGTGTCTTGTGGCTCTTGGCCCATGAAAATTTTAGCAACCTGCACATGCAGCAGTGTCATCCTGGTGCAACAAGGGTTTCTTGTGTTGTAGACCGTAATCTTGGAGCATAAGCCAAGAAATGCCACAATTCATGTGTTCTGACATTAAGCTGGAGATGCAACTCCAATTCTACCAGCTCATCCAGTTGAGGCAGATGAAATGCTGGAGCAGACTAGACCAGCATGGGCAGTAGAGCCTCATGGACAAAAGGGGATGGAGGTTGTAATCCTGCTCTTGCCACGGACTGACCTTGGCACAGGCAGTTTTCTGTAGAAGGATGTAATACTTAGCAGCCCTGAGAGGTAGGCAGGTAAGAAGCTTAATTAATGTTTGCGTAGTAACCTGGAGATTACCTAATAAAAGGTGTTATACATTTGTGAGGGGTTGTTGTGCCGTTTGTCCCCGTGGACGTGTGTGGGTTACAGGAAGCGGAAGGTCGTGTCATGATGTCATTTGCAATTTCTGACTCAAATCTACATTGGCGTCTTTCGAACCCTTCTCCTTCTTCCTGCCTCCTGGAGAATTGTAATTCCTTCCTTTGTAGGACAGCGTGTTTTCTGTGCCTCACAGCTGAGCCGAGACCTAATCTGGGACAAAGACCTTCACAATGAAGAACTGATTGAGATTCAGGACACAGGAGGAAGATCACAAATGGCAGAGCAATAGACGCGTGCACAGTTTATTACACAGTAGAGAACTTGCTGACCTGATTGTTGTTTCTTCATACAAACTCAGGAGAAGATGGGTTATTTGTCCTGTGTTGGATCTTCTCTGGTCTGGTACAGCTGAAAAGATGGTAGTGCAGGAATATCAGCTTTGGATGGTTGTATTTCTGGAAGGTGGTTGATTAGAGCTGAAATGGCAAGTGGAGCCAAGAGAGCTCGTCTGAAAAAGTGTTTTGAGAAGCTTTGGGCTCTCTCAAGAGAGAATAATTATTTTCCCTCTTAAGCTTGGGGTCCAGAGAGTGCCTCCTGGGAGTTGGAGGACAAGGTAAAATACAGCTTGCTGGAGTAAGTGGTTGTATTTTCTCTGTGGCTCGTGACATGGGAGGAGGCTGCCTGTTTGTTTGCTGAGAAAGAGGGAGAAAAAAGGCTAAAACTCGAAGCAGAGACTTAGGACAAGGAGGACAGAGGACAAGGAGGATTTGTTTAGAGAGCACCCCAGCAGCGTGTGAAGCTCAGAAAGGTTGATGCAGTGCCCACCCTTGTATTCAAAGGGCCACAGGTTCTTCAGCTGTTGAAGTGTCTAATGTTAGCGGCCAGGGCTGCTGGGTGGAAATAGGTTACTGGGGAAGTTTTGTTTCTGGGGAAACAAAGCTGTTGTGTCATAAATCTGAGACCTAAAGTGTGGGGAATGGGTCTGACTTTCTTTGGATAAAATCTGAAAGCGATGCCCTGCCCTCTCGCTGCGGTTGTCCCCTTCCCTTCGTGCCATTTGCATGATCTGCACGCTTGGCCAAAGGGTCCCTCTATCTTTTTCCATGTAATGCTGCAAGTTTGTAAGCAAATGGGATAAGCAACTGAGAAGCCCCACTCAGGAATGTGAAGTATTTCCAAGTGGCTCTTTCCAGAAGTGAAGCAGATTCCTTCTGTGTGGATCACGGCTCCTGCTGCGCTGAAAAACTTTTCTCCCTTTCCTTGGATCGGTGGTGGGAGGCTCCACAGGGGAGAGGTCCACCTCTCACCTCTCCTGCTGCCCTCACTGTACTTCCAGAGCTCTGCACCTCACCCCTGCTTTATTGTGCTGCTTTTATTCAAATATTCCTTAGCAGCAGCCAGTAAAAAATACCAACTCCTACAAACTTGGGGTATTTGGGGAAGGTACACACCGTCTTTGGAGTCACAATATGACCCTGTACACTGTCTCTCTAAACAACCATAGGAGCAGCTGCATTTACAGTGTCTTTCTGCCTGACCTCAGGTTTTATTTCCATTGTGACCATCCCACGTTCACTGTTAAACCACTGTTACTCCTGGAACACTTTATGTTCCAGGAGGGACAGCTATAAATTAGAGACAGCTTCATTTCTTCCACAAGAGACATTATGGCTAGAGGTGGTAAATAGTGCTTTTCCCAACATCCCAGGATAGTCTGATTAAATAAGAGAAAGACTGTGTGCAGTTTGGCTTCTTGGCCCTGGGGAGGAGGATAGGAAGGAAGGTGTGAGTGCCAACCTTCTGCCAGCTTCATCCAGACTTGGGTGGCAGTGGTTCATGAGGAGGTCCTGGAAGGAGTAGCCTTGACCCTGAAAGTTTGTTTTATCTGTGAGGTTTCCAGAATGTATTTTGGGAGTGAAATGTCCAGTTTGTTGAAAGCATTGCTTCTTCTGATGTTTCTCACAGCAAGTGTTGTAGCCTGTGATGTGTTGTCGTTGTGCCCTTGGTTCCCCATAGTGAGAAGGAACCTCAGTAACAAACAGAGGATTCAATCTGGAGCCCCTGATAGGAAACCTTGCCAGATTTGTCAGCTTGGGCCCTCAGCAAGGGCTGATGCTGCCATGAGGAGGCAGTGGCTGGAGCTGGGAGGGAGAAGCAGGATCCAGCCAGCCAGGTGCTCCATGAAAGGCAGCACTGCAAGTTGAAGGGAGGGGAAGGAAGGACCAACTGTCACGAGCTGTCAGATGTCTAAAGAGTGATAGATGGGGTTATGAAATTTGGAACGTGAGTGGGAGAGGGGCAGGGGGCTACTAGGTAAAGAGGAGGAGGAGGAAGTGGCCGTGAGACTTGCCAAAGGGACAGGCTGGGAACCATTGGTCCAGTGACCGGACTGCGGGACAGGAAACCAGTTTCCTTTATCTGCAGCTAATGGGCTGTGTGACGTGGACAGACTGGCCTACTTCTCTTTGCCTCAGTGATCCAGTCTGCAACCAAGTGACCTCATCACTGGCCTTCCTATGTGAGGGCTTCCATAGGCTCCCTGTGCACAGTTTATCCTTTGATTTGTTCTACCAACAACCGCCTCTTGCTTATCACTGAAAGGCTCACACGTCATCGTCATCAGAGCGCGCCTGGAGACGCAATTTCTGCCAGGTTCAGAGTTAGAAATCAGCAAATGCGAACACTGACCTTGCTAGAGCTTTTCTCCAAAGAGCTGGGATGTTCAGCTGAGCTGCTGAACCTGCTGCTCTTCTCTGCCAGCCCTGAATGCTTGTTTTCGCCACTAACATTGAGTTGCCTGTGGCACTGCCTGGGCATGGCCCATATCTTGGACTGCAGAGAGCTGGGAAGCAGCCAGGCATTATGAAATAGGTTGGCTGGCAACTGGGATATTGATGGGAGGACTCAGGGAGCACTGAGAGGTGCACTGCTTTGGGGGATTAATGCCTGTCCTGGCTGGAGCTGCTCCTCCCAGCCGTATTTGGACATATGACTTAATCCTGATCCTACCCGATCTGTCAGTAATGAACACGTAGAAGACAGAGTGCATTCCACCCAGGAGAAGAGGGCTCAGCCAAGAAGCTTCTAACTAGGTCACTGATGAGCAATCTTTCCCCTCCCTTTGTGTCATTTTTATTAATCACTTGAAAAATAGGTTGAGTAATGATTGCAAGCAACTTGTCAAGCCAATTAAAAACAGAGAAAGGTAGGGCTGTGAAGCTGAAGACAAATGCTGTGCTGGTTTTAAATGAGTGTCTGTAAACCCCACTGACCTGTGAGTAATTGCCTCCGAAAAAACTGGCAGCGTGCGTGTTTCTCAGTGTGAAGGTTTGTTTCTTCTGAATCCACGGGGCAAACAGTTCATTGTGGTCCAGAGAGGTATCACCAGAGCAAAATCACTTTGAATCTGTCTTGTAGCTTAGCCTTAGTCTGGTTTGACTATTAGCATATAGACTCTTCAGCAAGGGATTGTCAAAGGGTTTCATACACTTTGGGCATGAAATAAAATAATACAGAGCTCTTGCTAGTGAAGGTAGCTTATTTTATGTAGCTTGCTTGAACATGAGTTCCCATAATAACTTTATAAACTGTCTAACTGGAAGATAAATTGTCAAATCTTCTTATTTGTTGAACAGTGTTGGACTTCGAGGGAAAAGAGCTGCTAGGCAATCTCAGCAGCATCTTGGTTCAGTTTGTTGAGTTTCCCCAGAGTGGATTCTCTAGGACCATTCAGCTAATTCAGCGTTGGGTCTTTTGGGTTTATTTTTTATGTCGGATGGATTGTATGTGCCAACAATAAATATTTATACTCTTGTGTTCCTTTTACTCTCTATCTGTAGTTTGTCTCTTGTGAAATACGTGCCAGCACTGTGGGTGCTATGAAATAGCATTACTCTTTGGGAGACTGTTGTATAGTGTGTTAGATCCTGCTGTCCAGGATGTGTCTTCCCATCTGTTCCTGGCTCAAATCCTCTTCTCCTCAATTTTAGTTGTTGCTTTTGGTTACCATTCATAGATTGAAATGTGATATTAAGGAGGAAGATCCAAGTTATGCCCTGCTGCCTTCTCTTGCCGCTGCTCTGTCAGCTGGGTGGCAATAACAAAGTGACACAAATAAGCTTTCCTGGGGGATGGTTGAGAGCAGCCTTCTTCTAAAACTATTTATGAAACAAATGGAAAAGCACATGCTTCCCTCCTTCCTAAAAGGAGTAACAGCGCAGGGGAGTGGAGGACAGCTCATGAGCCTGCCAGCTCTTCAGCATTAAGTTCTTGTTTTTTATTGCTTCTGGAAGTTCAGGTTAGGGAAGGGTGCAGGAATTTTGTTTTCTGCTGGGACAAGGGACTTGTTTAAAGCCCCCTGCACTTGCCAAGCAATTAGTAAAGTTAAGTGATTTGCCCCCATGCCATTGTGGAGAGCTCTCTGTGCTCTCTGTAACTTGGTTGTAGACATCACAGTCAACCCCTGGCTTCCCAGTCTCCTTTTTTCCCTCCTCATGCAAATTGTTGGTTCTTTCCCTGTGGAAATGTGTGCCTAAACCCACCTGTGTTTTCTGCCCTCCAGAGTTAATGAGCTCTATGTGGATGACCCAGACAAAGACAGTGGAGGTAAAATAGAAGTGAATTTGAACATCAGTTTGCCAAACCTGCATTGTGAATGTGAGTACTCCTTCTCACTTAGCAGTTTTTCTTTGTGTTTTAAGTAATACTTCAAATGAGCCCAAATTGGTACAGTGGCCCTTCTTCTGTAACAGAGTGGATGGAGATCAAGTAGCTGCAGCCTTTGCCAATATCCCATTGCTTTCTGTTCCAGGCCAGGACACTTGTTTTCTTGGACCTTGTGCTCACTCTGCAGCCTGTGTTAGTGGCTGCTCTCCCTCACTGGCTTCTTTCTAAATCTCATTTCCTTTTTTTTTTATAGCAACCTTTTTGTGTCTGGGAGCAAGAAACCTCCCAAGTTTCATTCATAACTGAATGCACCAGCTGGTTGTTGGTTTTTCCCAAATCACCTGCTTGTCTACCTAAAGTTTTTCTGTTTGTGTAATTGAGATAGCAGTCAGCTGGCAGGACATGGGAGGTATATTTGTGTCAAATAGGCAGTGTGAAAAGTTTAATGACAAGGTTCTTTCAGGTATAACAATATTTGAGATGTCAACAAAAGAGATATGGATTTTTTCCCAGTTAAAAGCAATGTATGCTTTTCCTATGCAACTTTCCTGGTCTTTTGATTTTTTTGTCTTCTCCCTTCCCACCCATGCAGTGGTTGGACTAGACATCCAAGATGAAATGGGAAGGCACGAAGTGGGTCATATTGACAACTCGATGAAGATCCCTCTCAATAATGGGGATGGCTGCAGGTTTGAGGGCCATTTCAGCATCAACAAGGTGAGTAGGAATGACAGTGGGTGAGTGTGTGGGGACAGGGGAAATGCTGGCAAGATCCATTTGTAAAATGCTCTTGAAAATCTGTGTGTCAGCGCCTCTCCTGCAGTGTGTATGTTCATGTCCCTGGTCAGGGGGAAGGTTAAGTCTCGGTGCTGCAGATGGTGTGGGGAGAGGAGGCTGCGTGGCCAGACTCACAGGGAATGTGTTAGATCAGGGGCTTTCTCTACTCTCCAAAACAGATAATTGAGATAGAATTGCTGAACAGCAGAGAGCAGCTCTGTGTTGCAGCCAGTGCTGCCTTTCAGTGCAGCAGCCTAATGTTTAGGCTGTGTGTGCACTCCCTACAAACGCCAAGCGGCTTCTATGTTTACTTGTCATAACTTCTGCACCTCCAGAATGTGACTCACTGTGGAGAGGTCTTTGGCAATGTCTATCCAAGCCCTCTTTTGTTCCGAGAGCCGCAGAATGACAGGAATGTTCCCTACTAGAGGGTGCCAGTGCAACAGAAGCGGCTCCGTGCTGGGATGTTTGGAATACAGCACGAGGCCTCTGCGCATGCTTTGCCAGGATGCTCCGCTTCTGTCTCAAAGAATGAAAATCCAGGCCTGGAGGAGGCTCCTCTCTGGGATGGGTGTGTTCAGGATTGAATAATCTTGCTATGTAATGCTGGAGATGACTAGCTGGGGTGGGGGAGGCAGTGCTGGGACCCACTGATGTCCTAAGAAGGGCACACCCTTTATTCACTCCTCTCCATGTACCACAGGCTACAAAATCCTACTTCCTTCTTTTCCTCCCAGGTCATGTTCAATCATATCTAAAAATAACAGGCAGAACCTCTTACTGATTCTGTGGCATGGAAAGGATTAGGGACTTAAAAAGAGGACGTTTGGTTCCTCACCTCTAAGCCACCAAGATTGCTGGAAGCTGATAGTCCACAAAACTGGGAAAGAGCTTCTTGCAAGGTAGTTCTTGTTCAGATAGTTCCCGAAGGATGGAGCTGGGGGATTTGTCTGCTAGATGTCGTGTGTCCTGCTCACCAAAGCAGCTCAGAAGGGGGGTGGTGTATATGGCAGTGAGGAGCTTCCTTCAGTGCTTAATTTGTGTCTCATATAGTGGCTGGGACAGCTGTTAGAGGAGGGGACCTGATCCAGGACTTCTGGCTCTGGCAACCTGAACCTCTTGTGTGTGACCTGGAGGTCTGCATTCCCTTGGCAGGAATTGTACAGGCTTCTGTGTGAGCTGGGACCTGGAGTGGGACCTGGCCAGGCTTTGAAACTTGACCGAGGATTGCACTTGGGTGTTATTCTCAAACCTGAGGAGGGAGGACAAGGTGACAGTGAGATGATTGTGTGCCTCTTACCGCAGAGTCTGCCGCCCTCTTCACTGAGCTTGTTTATGACACAGCCGGTGTCCACACCTGAAATTGTTCCCAGGAGTGCACTGCTGTTCCTCAAGTCATTAAATTAGCTTTCCTGAAAGCACATGGAACTGGCATGTGGCCTCCCGTGGCCCTGCTGGTGCTCTCTGCAGAGAGCACTGTGGGCACCAGTTGTATAACCATCCTCCCACACTTGTCTTAGGCCATGCCACATTGCTTCTCAGTGTTGCTTCATTTCACAACCTTTTCTCAACAGAAAAATATTCTTGCACCCTCCATAACAGATTGAGCTGTATCTGCTGAAAGACTTCACGGAACAGGGCTGGTGACCTGAAAACTGTGTGTATGCTGGAGTGGTCCCATCAGAATGACACCAGTGCTCACTTTCTGTCTTGGAACTGAGTCCTTAAATGAAATTTGTATTTTGCAGAACTTTGTATTTGCCTCCATTTAAAAACTTAAGATTAAAAAATTAAGACTCCTGCTGTCTCCTGCCAGGGCTAGAAACAGAAGATCTAGATTAGCTTGTATGGGAAGGCCCCTTGGGTTTGGTGGGTTTTTCCTCTTTTTATCTAAAACTCATTCTTAGGCACAATCTCAAATGTAAAGTTGCTCACGACCAGTACTGAAAGAAGAATATATCCACAGCTTTCTGGACTGTTCTGCAGCATTGGGGCACATTAACGAATGCAAGATGTGGGAGTAAAACATTAAGCAACTGTTTGTTGTCTGTCAGAGACAGGAATTTTATTTTAATAGGATGAAAGACATAGCCTTAAGTGTTGGGAATCCCTGAAGTTGGGAGTGATCCACTCATCAGTTCCTAATCAGCAGCGCTAGCACCGTGAGGGTGCCAAACTCTTGGGCTGTGGGATGTATCCGATCCGAGTGTTGATCAAGTGCAGGGAGGTATCCCAGAGCCTTTCTCTGACGTGCCAGAGGTTGTCCACTGCTCACTAG
The DNA here is from genome assembly GCF_001604755.1 of Lepidothrix coronata. Lineage (NCBI taxonomy): Eukaryota > Metazoa > Chordata > Aves > Passeriformes > Pipridae > Lepidothrix > Lepidothrix coronata. The sequence goes on from NW_016690280.1 coordinate 2,713,672, forward strand.
GTACAGCCTGGATGGATCCAGGCACTTCCATGTCATATCACAGAGCCAAGCAATGCCTTGAGGGGTAAAATGTGAAATCCTGTCTTCCCTGTCCTGACTAATTCCAGGTCCCTGGTAACTTTCACGTGTCGACGCACAGCGCCACTGCACAGCCCCAGAACCCCGACATGACTCACGTCATCCACAAGCTCTCCTTTGGGGACAAGTTACAGGTGAGTTCTCGTCCCTGAAAATTCCCTGGCTGCAGGGGAATGCAATGAGAGGGGTTTAACATTAGACACTTTGGATTTTATGGAAGGGCCATGTACAGTATGGGGAGGCCGTAAGAAAGGACTGCCTGGGTCAGCAAGCCCATCACTTGTGTCCATGCAACATCTGGAAGGGTTCACAGCTGGTTCCCTGCCACCACTTCAGGGAGGAGCAGTGTCCAGTCATAGAGTAACTTTGCTCTTTTCTTCTGAAACTGAAAGTGCTTTTGGAAAACTGCGTGGCTGTCTTCCTGCAGGGAGTAGGAATGAAGATTCATGGCTCAGCAAAATCCCGTTTTCAGTATTAACACAGCAAACAAACCTTTCTGCCTTTGTGGAGGAGCAGTGAGTGTACTCAGGGAAGATGTGTGCTTGCTACTGTCTTTACCAAAGCACCAGACAAGTTCTTTTTAATTCACTTCACTGTACTCGTATAGCAGACACCTATTAGTCAAATTTGTTCTATGAAAACACAAGTTAGACTTGGAACTGCCAATTCCCTGCTGGGAAGAAGCTGATTGTGTGCACTTGCCCAGTGGATAGAATTTCACCAGGTGTTGCAAGTTATGTAATAATACCTGATTTCTCAATAAAGGCAGATTACAGCACTTCTCTAGCCTACTTCCAAGGAGCTGGCATCACAGGTGGGAGTTATGCATGTGCACACCCAGTTTGCAACTCACCCTAAACACTGCTTACCCATAGTCTCTCTGTAATCTTCCTTCCTCAGCACAGACGTCTCATTAGTCTGCTTCTTGTACACCCACTTCCAAAACCCTTTTTCATGCTAACAAGTCTAAGCGTTGCTTTGTAGTCTTCTGATTCTGCTCCCGGCTTCTTTTAGGAAATATCTTGTGTGGGAACGGTGAAATATTAGCATATAAATAAGCTTGGCTTAATGGCTGTAAAGCACACTGAGATTATGAAAAATATTAGGTAAGTGCTAATAGGGAGTTCTGCATTTTGCGTGGGAAGTCAGTGCTCTGAGGTGGCATTCCCATTGTTTTATCATGGAGTCTTGGAGTAAGGGAGCTGAAGTGTGAATCAGCATGAAGGAGGAGCCTGGACAGTTGGGGGCAAAGGAGCAAGTGTCTTCAGTTGTGGTGGTGAGAAACCTGTCTAGCAAACAGGTAGTTGGCTCCTGATTTGGACAAGTTCAGATTAGTATTTTCAGAGTTCAAAATAACTACTCATCGTCTCCATACACAAGAAGGGAGCACGTAGGTGCTGCTGATCCTGTAGGCAAACAGGAGTTCAACAGCACAAATTAAAGGAGGATATGTTCTCTAAACAGGGGCTACCAAGACTCAGCAAGCACTTGGAGCCAGCAAGTATGGAGAGCTTTAAACCTGTCTGGATGCACCTTTGAAAATTTTGGGTTGTCTCCACCTGCTTTGATGTAATACATGCTTATATTTCTTAAACAGGGTGAGAAGCTTCTCATTCACTTGTGTCATGTGCTGGGAGTTAGTTCTTTGTAAGTTGTTACTGACCCTGCCAAAATGATCCACTAAGGTACAGGCTGTGTTCTCCAGAAAAACCAGTCTGTTTGAAACACAGATTTGAATCTCATCATCTACAGATGAAGCTTCAAGTCTTCATCAGTACTTCATGCACAGTAGTGGCAGACTTTTTGTAGATTTTTTTCCCTCATTGAGATGAGACTGAAATTCAAAGATGAATTTCAAGGATGAAGTTCTTGCATGTCAGGTAACCCAGTAAAGAAAGAGATGTGGGAAGTAGGAGATTATGCATTTTTAATCATAGATTTCTCTGAAGTGCTGGATCATGATGTTGAATAATCCTGGTTTTAACCATGTGAGGTATCTTCCCATAATAGTTACAAGGTTGGAAGTTATTTTAGCCTGCTGTTGGTCTCCACCCAAGTGATATGTCCACATATGTTGTATGTCAACACTTAATTCTTCTGTAACATGGGTCTCAAAAAGATGCTTGCCAGGACCTTGGACACCCTCTGCTTTAACCTCCACAAGCATATGCAAAGACATATAACCGGACATATAACTCAGGCAGAGACGAAGAACAGGCTAAAATAACTTCCAGCCTTGACCTATCAAGGGAACACAAAACCCCTCACAAGGTTAAAACCAGGATTATTCAAGACCATGATCTAGTACTCAAGAGAAATTATGATTTAAAAGGCATATTTTCTTACTTTCCACATCTGGCTTTACTGGGTTACCTGTCATACAAGAATTCATTGGTTTGAATTTTGATCTCATCTGCATGAGGGAATAATCTACATGAGGAAGTTTGAAGTGGATCTTAAATTCTCTGGCTCAGATATACTGTGAGAGACTTACTTCCTACCTGTATCAAGAACAGAACATAATACTGAAGAAGGGCCTTCTCTTTCTTCATATGCCTTTTACAATGAGTAAAGAGTAAGTACAGCCTGCACATGTAGTTTGGAAATGGTTGCTACTGTGTAAAATATCTGAAATGAGGTGAAAGGCACTGCAGCAGGTTTGGCTCTTGCTCTTGCTCTGCTCCTGTTACCAGCACTTTCCACTTGAACTTGGTGATGATTTTGTCTCTCTAGAACTTCCTTTCTACTGAGCAAAACTGGCACTGCCCTGTTGGTGAGGTGAAACCCTGTCATACCCATGACCAAATACTTACTCCAAACTCTTCTTCCCTGTTGTCTGACTTAAGGTCAGGAATTTCTAGGCTGTGGAGTTATTTGTCCTTTCTGTGTAGCTTAATGTACATTGTGTGAGTGACACAGTGTCTGAACCTACAGCTCTTGCTGGGGGATTTCCCTGTCTGGAGTGTTCACAGATTGATTATTCTGTTGGTGGACATCAGACTGCAGATCACAGTATGTGCAAGGCATGGGATGGAAATCCTGTTATTCTGGGCAAACAGATACTTGCATGCCTGGGATCAGCTGCAGGAAAAGTTGAAGGGATGGCAGTGATGGCATGTGTCCTTCCCATCTCCAAGGGCACAGTGTGACAACTGGCCTAATGAGTGCAAGCTGTACAAACCCAACTGCTCTGACATGAGCTACCTTTGCAGCAGAACTCCTGAGTTTTAGCCTGTGTGACTCCCATTTAGTTCTCTTTCAGCCCGATAAATTAATGTCACAGTTAACTCTGCTCTTAGGAAATAATCTCATAATGAAATTTCACAACTGGCCTCTTCCAACTGTAATTCCTTTAGCTTCGGAGTGGTTTCGGAGTTTCATTTTGTAAGGTGTTGTGAAATCAACTTTTTTACTTGGAGCCAACCTCTGTGATGATGGTCACTGAAAGATATTTCAGGTCATCTTTTACTGGGTTGAGGCTTTGTTTTCGCAGAGGTTGAATCAGGCTGATCTAGTTACAGGATAGGGAAGCAAAGATCAGGAGTATCAAGTCAGGTTTCTTCATGTGCCTTTTTGCTTTCCAGGTCCATAACGTTCACGGAGCATTCAATGCCTTGGAGGGAGCAGACAAGCTCAGCTCAAATCGTATGTATTCCTGGTGATTACAGGTCTTAGCCACTCTCTGCAGGAGGGAAAACAGGGCTATTCACACAACACTGGTGTATCCAGAAGTCTTTCATTTGCCTCTTTAGCCAAAATGATCCAGATGTTGCTGGCTGACATTTCCATTTTCTCCGGTACTACAGAGAGGGCTTAGCCCAAAATGTCCTTTGCAGCCCTTTTGCAAACTGGACGTTGTTTCCAGCTCTGTTAAAACTGACTCAGAACTAGGCAGTTTTTTATCCATGTTCTATTCCTATCATTCCCCCACCACCAGAGCTTACCCTTATTCTCGTGTCACAAGTTAGCTCCTACCTGAAGTTCTACACTGGAAGGAGAGGGATTTTCATTCCCCTGCTTTATGACCAGCACACAAAGGGAAATTTCCAGTGCAGGCTACAATTCAGCACAGATTTTTCTCTCAAGTGTTCAGGCTCCTGCAGGACATCAGTCCTGTCCATTTCTTGGAACAAAACTTCTGTGGCTGTTCCTGAAGATATACAATTGTGGTTTGGGTTTTTTTTTTTTACTTCAGGAGCCAAATGTCGTGTTACACTTGGCTAAAGGATCCTGCAGAGAAGTAAGGTAAAATTCTGGTTTAGAACTGTTTTAGCAGACACAAAAAATGACACAAGCCATTTAAATAATGAAAAAAAAAAAGGTAAGCAGCTGTAGGAGAAGGAAGAAGAGAAAGAAAGATGGGTGCACAAGAAATCACAGGTTGTGATGCCTCAGCTGCTTCTGTCCAAAGGAGCTCAGTGAGCTGCAGCTCTAACCTGAGCTGGTTCCTGATTTAACCAGGCTTTTGTGGTGGTGATAAGTGTTACCATTTATAGTTGCAAGCAGTTAGGAAGGTTCAGGTAACCCAAACCCCGCGGGTTGTGGTCCTACAGAAGTGGTGGGTGAGTTCTGGTGTCATCCAACTACCTGACAAAGTTCTGTAGGAAGGACATAAATGTAGGACGTGAAATTGTCGCTTTGTCACAGAACTTGAGATAAGGAGGAGGGAGGTACCTTTTTTGTGACTTCCTTTGCTTTGAAATGTTGTGTAGGCTGTGATTCCTTTCTCTGAATGCTAATGTGTACTTTCCTTCCCTTTCTTGACCACAGCCCTTGCATCTCACGATTATATACTGAAGATAGTCCCGACGGTGTACGAAGACATGAGCGGGAAGCAGCGATACTCCTACCAGTACACAGTAGCAAACAAGGTAAAGAGGCAGGTAGTTCTCAAGGAGGCTCTTCGTTGCAGCCCAGTGGATGCCTGGAGGATGTTCAGTCACCATTCTTCCCCCCCTGCTCTGTGCTGTGCCATGTACATGTGTTTGTAGGGGAGCAGTAGCCTCTGCTGGGAGAAGGAGGAACTGAAGCTCTTCGGAGTGGGGCTTCCTGGTGCTCCTGGTGCTGGCATTCACCAGGATTGGGGTTGAGAGGGCTTGTCAAAGCAGATGATGATATTGTTTTCATTCCTGAGAAAGGTATTCTTCCTGCTGACGTTCTCATCTGTCAGTTTAACTGATCTAGATTTATGGGAGGTTTTCACGTGCTGCAGGAGCTCTTGTTGTTTGTGTCAAGATGCATCTGAATGGAAACTGTAACCCAGCTGAAGATAAAAAACATCACTTACACCTGGTTTCAGTTATAAAACAGTCTTATTTTTGATGGATGTATCAGACAACATAAATTAGCCAAGTTTTTAGTTTTTTAGAAATGTTGATTTCAGACATTAAGCCACTGAACCTGTAGCAACAAATATATACTGGTTGACTCTTTCACAGTGCCTGCTTTGTTATGGTGGATTATCACAGAATCATATAGATTGGAAAAGAGCTTCAAGATTGCTGAGTCCAACCTGTGACCCACCTTGTCAGCCAGACCAGAACACTGAGTGCCATGCCCAGCATTTTAGTATTACAATGTATTGAAATTTTTTTTTAAAGGGAAAAAAAAAGACCCTACTTACTCTTTAAGGTGAAAAGCATCTTTCAGTTTAAAATTATTTGCCAGTTGTATGCTAAATGAAAATCCAGAATCTGTTAATAATATCTAACTACTGCTAGTTTGCCCCAACTGATAATCAAGCACACACTCTCCTGGACTAGTTCTCAGATTTATGTTCCCGTCTAGTGACTTTTGGGCTTGCCTGTATGGTGTGTCTCAGGGATTTGGACATCTCCCTGTGTTCAGATTACAATGTATTTGTTCTGCTTAATGTCACAACTGCTGTTCTGATAAGACTCTTGCGATAGAAGTCCTGAAAGTACTCTGGAAAATAGACAGGAGGAGCTTTTGACACTTCTGTGAGCTTGGCTGCAAATGGGGGCGTTCAGCCAAGACTGACTCATTAGGGCAGGATTGCTGTGGGGAAAAGGGGAGAGGAAGGAAAAAATGAGGTCAGTTCTGTCAAAACTGAAGTGCAGAGAAACAGTGCTGCATCTGCATTTTCTTCTTTTGTTGCTTTAGTCCTTTACTCCCAGACTGATCAGTGGGAAAGAGAAAAGGGAAGCCATTGCAATAGTCTGCCACAGAGTGATAAGTATGAAGAGATGAAGAGGGTCTTAAGTGTGGGCTGTGTCTCCTCTCTTACCTCCTACACCCTCTGTTTCCTCACTTCCCCAGATAACCACAGTCCCAAGATGTGCTGCAGAACTCCAATAAGAGCCCTGAAAATATTATAACTAGAGGCTTCTTCTCTTGTCATCCATGGGAAAAAAACTCAATAGTGGGAAATTTGGGATTTATATAAGATTAATGAAGATAAATGCTGTTTCATTAGCTCCCTCAGAGCTCACAGAGAGCAAAATTGTGTTTTTTGTATCATGCTCATGAGTGTCCTATTGCTTGTCTTTTCTTCATCTTTTTGAAGTACTTGCCTCTGTGTAGAGGACAATTGAAAGAGAAGAGGTGATCTGAGTTGGCAGCATGTCACAGGGCTAGAGAAGGGAAGATAGAGAGGCATCGTATGCCACGCTGGTGCTGATGGCTCTCCTTGGATTGCTGAGTCCCCAGCCTGCTTTTCTTGGATTTTTCTTCGAGCTGTGAATACCCTGATCATTGAAAACTGATATCTGTTTCCACTGAGAGCATAACCAAATTATTATCTCAAAAATATATGACTTTTGATACTAATATGATGTTAATATCTGTTCTGTATGGGCACTGTGCAGTGTGTCTTGCTGGGGGGCTAGCCTGTGGCTGATGGCCTTGTACCTGTTAGGAAAGAAATGGATTAAAGGAGATTATCACTGGCAATCTGAAGATGTCTCTCCCAAACCAGCCTGGAATATTTTTTGAACATTTACCAATATTTTCTGTATACAGTTTCATTTTAGCTTGATTTTTAAACGTGGTTTAAACATGGCTCCACATGATTCATACTGAGTGGGCAAAGCACTCCCATTGTTGGTCCCAGTGGGAAGGGGGCCTTACAGAGGAGTGCAGGGATTTTCAGGTTCTTGCAAACTAAATTCCATTTGTTTGATAAATATCCCAGTATATGATATATATACAAAATATATTTACAGTGCAAAAACTTCACCTGCAACCACTTAGAGGCTGTTTGTATTTAAATAGAGCATCTCTAAACTAGAGAATCAATGTCAGCCTTTCTGTTTAGTTCTGCAACTTTGAATGAAGGTGAGAGTAATCACCATCACTCTGTTCCCAGCTATATCATTATCAGACTGTAAAGAGCTTGTTTTCCTGTTTGATAAGGATGGGGGGTGGGCAGTAATACATGAATTCACTGTTTGCGTCTTTCTGTCTGGTGATTGGTGCAAAACCGTGGAGTAAGAGCCAAATCCACAGAAGCAGTTTTATTGCAGGCACCCTCTGGGATGAGATTACTCACATTTTCTGCCATTTTCCCCCCTCTTTCTTTTCTAGGAGTACGTAGCCTACAGCCACACCGGCCGCATTATCCCAGCCATCTGGTTTCGTTACGACTTGAGCCCCATCACAGTGAAGTACACAGAGAGGCGACAGCCTTTGTACAGGTTTATCACATCGGTGAGTTACTCTAAACCTCTAATTCTCCCTTCTCCTGCCTGCCTTTCATTTATCTTCTGAGCCTTTCTTGCCCAGAAGAATTGAGTTTCTGCTTCAGAGCGTTGTGACATGATTGAGATAAAGCAGCACATCACTGCGGTTGTACTGAAGTGTAAGTGAGGTGACTGGTAAGTCCAGTGCTCTGACAACTTGATTGAATAGCTAGGCACAAAAAGAAGGAAAATTATGCTGTTCCAGAGGTGCCAGGCTCTGTCTAAGCAGAATGGGCTCTATTGCAGCATGTCAAAAACTTGGAAGTAAAGCTAACATGGTGTGCTGTAAAGCTGCAATAAACTGTTTGCTAATGATGAGATCAAACGTGCAAAGAATCATAGAATAGTGGGGTTGAAAGGGATCTTAAAGCTCATCTTGTTCCACCCCCTGCCATGAGCAGAGACACCTTTCACTAGACCAGGCTGCTCCAAGCTCTGTCCAACCTGGCCTTGGACACTTCCAGGGATGGGGCAGCCACAGCTTCTCTGGGCAAACCATGCCAGCCAAAGTCATCCTCTTCTTACCTAGAGAGGTTTGCTCTGTGAAAAGTTCATGTGAGGGAAAGAGAACTGCTTGATGACACAGAGCTGTCTGTCCTTGCTATCTGCTGGTTATTTGGATGACTTTTACAGTAAAGAGACAAAACTGGCAACAGAGATTTTACCACCAGCCACATCTCTCCTCTCCTACAAGACACTGAATGCAAGGCTGTTGTTTTACTCAGTGCTGCTGCTTGGCTTAATATGGGAATTCCAGTTCCAGGCATTTACTTCTGGGTAGAAGTGGAGAAGAGCTACATTATCAAATTCCAGAGGTGTTTTCCTGACGAGTTACATTTTGATGTGTCCAGATAGCATCCTGCAGTACTGATCTCAGCATCTATGACAAAGCTGTGCTGTCCAAACTGCTGGTTAGGAAAAGAGCTATTTAAAGATCCTTTAAAAAATGAGTCCTCAGGGAGTTGGCTTAAAATTGAAGCTGCAGTGTGCTGTGCCAGTGAGGCAAGGTGGAGTGTGAAGGAGTTGATAAATTGGCTGGAATGAAGACCTCAAATTTTGACTTTTAAACTGTTTAACTATTTTAATTAGAAGTAGCATAAACAGTGTAGCTGCGTTGCACTTTAAGATTTTGATTTTACAACTTCTGATAAACAGCAAGTTCCTTTCACTTAGCTTCAGACATGCTTGTGATCTCTAGGATACACAAATAAGAAGAGAAAGGGACTTGAAGCAGAATCTAAACGTCGTGGTTTAAGACTTTCTCTTCTTACCGTGTCTGATTTCAAAACATAATCCTAAAAAGGGACAAATATCAGCATTTCATGACTTGGCATCTCCTACTGCATCTACATCCTTCCCTGACAATATGCTCTCAGAGCTTTCCTATGCATCTTGTTGGGGGTGAGGGTGGGGAGGTGTTTTTAATGGGAAACAGGGTTTGGAATTGATTAATAGGTGGGATTCTTGTCATGTCCATTGCAGCATTGATTCACTGCTGATATTCCATTGTGTGCATATAAATAGCATCTTTGTTGAATTTGATATCATGCTTCCGAGTTTACATAAGGGATCCACAGGAGAGGGTCTCCTCCCTGGTTGCCACAATGACCTTTTGGATTTGTATCTCTTTGGATTTGTATCTCATAACCTCAAAAACTGAAACCCTTATTTCCTACTGAGAATCCAAAAATAGAACAACAGATTCACTTCTATTTCCAAAAAGATTTTCAGGTTGATTAGTTTTCATCAAATAAGGAATTATGATAAAATATGAATTTCAGTTACTCCTCTCTTCCTCCCCAAAATAACAGTCCTCTCCACATGCCACATTCCTCACTGGTCTAAGTTTGAATTTTGCATCACTGGCCCAAGCCTGAATTTTACCCTGTCCTGTCTTTAAGGTTAGCCAGGCACTTTCTGGCTGCTGGACTGCTTAAGAAGAGTTTTACAGTTGATTTTTTTGGTCTTATAAATGGCCATAGTGTCAAGCAGCTCTCTTGGGGCCTTTCCAGTTGAATGCCCTTCCCATGGAGGCTGTGGATGACGCTGGTGCTGCAGTGGCTGCTGCAGTGACCGGACCCTCGTCAGACGGGGCTGATGCAGAGGCAGATCCTTGTTCCAGGTGCTGTAGCCTGGCTCTGTCTGGCCCATCTGGCTCTGGTACAGGTGACCTGCTCTCGCTCTCGTTTAGGCCAGGAATGTTGTACAGGAGGGCAGCCCTGGCTGTGGATGTGCCACACTTAAGGCTGTACAGCGTCCAGGGTGGCATTGAAAAGGCTGGAAGGGGGAGCAGAGGATCAAAACACCTTTGTCCTCGGTTTCCTTGCCCTGTTTTGATGACATGATCTGTTCTGTTCTGCTTTAGCCCCTTCCTGTATCCCAGTGTGGCCTTTTGCATCACAGTTTCCCTGGAGACCAGTCAGTGATGATCAGCACTGGGCTGAGGGCCAGACAGAGCCTGGGCTGGGGCATGCGGAGTCATTCCCAAATCCGGCTGGCCATGGAAATCATCAGCTTGTTCTGAGCAGCAGCTGTTCAATTTAAAAACCACAAGGGAGGCTCTGGGATAGGGGCTCTTTGATTGTTTACTTGGGCAATGTGGCTTTCAGTACATTTAAATTTGTCCCAGGGATGGGGGATGATCCTGTGGGCTTGAAAGAGACTTTAGGGAGGAAACGGTGTCAGAGGGAAGGACACAGTGTTGAGAGATGAGCCCCATGTGAGAGATCAGATGAGACAGGGGTGTTGGCTGTTCTGCAGAGAGCCAAAGGCATCTCCTCCTGCTGCTGAGAAGGTTATCTTTGATATGATGATCTTTGATACTAATGAGTTTGCCCTCCAAAACTTCAGCACTGCTAAGAGCAGCATTATAGCGCTGTAGCAGCACTCCCAGATCTTCTCTGTTCCCACTCTAACTCATGCCTGCTCCTTAGATTTTTTTTGTGGTATTAAAAATTATCCTAATTTTCTGTACGATGTGAGAGGTGCTTGCTGTGCAGGACAAAAGGCTTTGGTTTAGCATAAATTTTACTTTACATGTTGTACTCCCAAAAGTTCAGTACTAAGTAAGATTTTATGTTACTTGTGGGTCAGTGCTGCCTCTGTCACTGTTCTGTGAGTTTTCCAGGGATCCTGGGTTTAACCACAGAAATGTGGCAGTGTTAAACACAGTTGGTTTTGCCTGTTAAACTGTGCTGCTTAAAATCAAGGCATCTCCCCATAAAGAGAAGCCATTCAGGACCTCATGGCTGAGGTTATGGAGCAAGGGGGAAAGTTTCACTGCTGAAAATTTATGAGTTCCTGTAAGTGGCCAAACTGAAAGAAGGTTTTATCATGAGGTCAGTCTAGGGGCTGGGAGGGGAGAGCAGGCAGAAAAGCAGCCAAAGTTCTGCTGAAGCATTCAAAATCCAAAGAAATTTTTTTTTTTCCTGGTATGAGAGGACTCATCTGGTCTCTAGGTGTGAGAAAATTAAACTGAAAATAATGGGATGGAGGAGCTGGAACGGAATGGTTGCAGGCAGAATAATTTCAGCCATGGGAGCTGTTACTGGCAGGTATCAGATTCGGCCCTGTGGTGTTTTTGAAAACAAGACAGCGTTATTCTGCAAGATGTGCTGCAGGTCAGCCAGAAATCTTTGTGTGGGATTTTGCAGCTTGCCATACTAGGAATTACCTAAGGGTCCTACTGGTCCCCTCTGTCCTTAAAAGTAATTTTCATACTTTAGGACATCCCAGAGGTGCACAGTCATGTGTCTGACACTTGTCTTTCTGTCACTTTGCTTGCAACCTTGCCTCCTCCTACATATCCACTCATGTTTTCCTTTAGGCCTCAACCTGCATCCCGGCTGCTCTCCTGTAATAACCTTCTGTTGCAAACCCCTGTGCATTCCCCATGTTTCATGAGCTCTAACAGCTGGAATTATTCCACTTCTGTGTTTCTTTTCCTTCATCCTTTAATGGTTGGACCTGACTCAAACTGTAACCTCATGGAGCCAAACACAGATCATTCCTGGCATAAAACCACATTAACTATAAGTAAATGCCTGATGCCTGCCTTCCATATGTGTTAGAACTGTGATGGTAAAGGAACACTGTGGTGCAGCTTCTGTGCTGACCTAGAGCCCAGTGCTGGTGCTGCCTTTCTTTATTCACAAGTACTCAAGGCTGTTTGTATTGGGGTCAGGCCCCAGGTGATGCCAGGTGTGTGTGACTCACACTCAGCGCTACAGCTGAGCTGTGCAGATGAATTTTATTTTTTTTCTATTCCCCACCCCCTTACACTGCTGCACTGAAATCACATTTTCCTACCGTATGATGCAAAATCTTCGCGTTGGACGGGTTTTGTGTTTGTGGTGTGACATGTCCTGTCAGCTGAGCTGTTCTGCACTGAAATAACCCAACTCCGTGGTGGTCGTTTTCCTTGAAAAGTCACCCTGTGTCATGCTCTGAGGGATGGCGAGGAGGGGTGCACAGGGGTAGGAGTTGGACTTGTCCCCTAAAATTACTAACTTTGCCTCAGGCTGGTGCTCTGGTTTTAGAAGCCTTGTTCTGCTGGAATGCCAAGTGTCCTGCTAAAACCATATATCCTTCAGCTCCTCGTCTCACTGACCTCACTAAATGCTCATATCTCAGTTATAAATACTCATGGAAATGAGCTTTAGTTATTGCTGCCTTCACTCACTGTTAATGAATTGTTTGTTCCTTTGCTGCTGTGAATCCCTGCTGAGCTGCTGCTGCTCTTATGTTACTTTTTTGGTCTGTTATTTTTCCCATGGGGGACAGTGCTGTGTGGGAAAAGAGACGTGGCAAGGAACGTGTTATGTGGCATTGGTTGCCTCCTGTGCCAGTTGTGTTGCATTTTTGTTATCCATATATCACAGAATCCCAGAATCAGGCTGGAAAAGACCTCCAAGATCATCAAGTCCAACCTGTGCCCGATCCCCACCTTGTCAACCAACCAGTTGTTCCTTGGACACCCCCAGGAATGGGGACTCCACCACCTCCCTGGGCAGCCCCTTCCAATGCCTGACAGCACTTTCAGTGAAGAAATTCGTCCTGATCTCCAACCCAAACTTCCCCTGGCACACCTTGTGGCCATCTCCCCTTGTCCTGTCCCTTGTCCCCTGGGAGCAGAGCCTGACCCCCACCTGGCTCCACCCTCCTGTCAGGGAGTTGGAGAGAGTGAGAAGGTCCCTCCTGAGCCTCCTTTTCTCCAGGCTGAGTCTCCCCGGCTCCCTCAGCTGCTCCTCATAGGACTGACTCTCCAGACCCTTCCCCAGCTCCACTGTCCTTCTCTGGACACTCTCCAGCCCCTCAATGTCTTTTTTGTCATGAGGGGCCCAGAACTGGACCCAGCACTCGAGGTGCCTCAGCAGTGCCCAGCACAGAGGGACAATCACTGCCCTGGTCCTGCTGGCCACCTTATTTTTGACACAAAAGCATATGACATGCTGAATACTGAGTTAGTACAAACCACCTGCTCCTGAGGAGGCAGCAGTCAAATACCACAGGACGGGAAAAACCCCCCAGGGTGCCAACCCCAACCCCGGGCACTGCACTGGGCAATGTTCACATGGAAAGTATGATACACAATAACGTAACCTAATAATGTTAACAGCCAAGTTCTAATTACACAGGACTTGGCATTTCTTAACTCCCACGTTTTTTGCTTCTTAACTGTGATGCTCTTTTAATTTGGTCTTGTACATCGTGTAGGATTAGGTGGTTCTGGGAATAACAACATGGGGTTGCGGGAAGGGCACAAGATATGGAACTTATCTCCTGATAGGGACCTGCCTAGGAAAAAATGGGGATTTTGCCATGAACTAGAAGCCGAGAGAGAGAGAGGAATCCCAAACCAGTGAGCCAGTGTAGCAGGGTGTTAGGGAAGTATTTTGTATTGTTGGTCTTTTCCAACCTAAATGATTCTGGGATTCTTTTTCCACGGAGACTGAGACCACTGTTGAACCCTTCAGATGTGTTATCCTTCAGTTTCCCTGGGAGGCAAGTTTGGCATTGTCCCCATTTCATAGATAAGGGAATTGAAGCAATGTTTTGCAAAGTCTGTCACTGCTGCCCCCTGATTTTTGATGCTTGAAGACGTGGTACCTTTGATTTGATGTGTCAGAATGTGTCTGTGTTTTTCTAGCACTTAAGAAGTGAAGTGGGCTGCTATGCTAATCAGGAGATTAATTTTTTCCCTAACTCTGTTCTCGAAAAACGATTTTTTGTTTTTACTGGTGTTTAAATAATTCAACCCAAGACAGCTTGTGTGGAAAACTTCAGCCCACAAAGAGTTAAATTGGCTTCTGTGAGCAGCCTTTGTCATGGAAAGTGTTAGACTAGCTGAGCTGTGGGTGTCCCTGGGAGCTGGGTTTCTCTGTTAGTCACTGCCCTTCACGTGCTATTTAAGTGTCTTTTGCCTGTTTGCAAATACTGAATCTTGTAAAATGGGGAAAAGACTATAAGGCTGTGGTATTTATAGTAGAAAACAGTAATAGGAAGATATGAACAACACAGAGCTTCTAGAAAGCTGAGTTGGGTGGAGTTTAGCCCGGAAAGGAACAGAATTCGAACTGTAGGAGCTGGGATTTAGGAATGGCTCAGGCTGTGATGAGTTCAGGATAGCACTAATTTATTCCACTGTAGGGAATGGTTTTTCTGAATGATTTTCCATGTAATTCCATCCCCAATACTGTTACTTAGTTCTTGCTGTGCTTCTAGAAAATACTCCAGCAGTAGAATCCTCCCTTCAGTTTAAGCAGTGTAAAAGTTTCCCTCATCACTGACAAACGTGTTTCCTCTGTAATTTCAGATATGTGCCATCATTGGAGGAACATTTACTGTAGCTGGGATCCTGGACTCCTGCATTTTCACAGCATCAGAGGCCTGGAAGAAGATTCAGCTGGGGAAAATGCAGTAGCAGTGAAACTCTACCCTCGTCTCAAAGGACAGGAGAAAAGATAGAGAAATCTACCACTACCTGTTTTTGTCTTTATTTTCTATTTGATTGAATCAGTATGTTTTTCTCTAATCAGGCTGTTCAGTGAAGATGTCTTCAACAAATCAAAGAAATCTCATGCATTTCAGAGCTCTGAGAGGGAAAAATCAGTGGAATCAGGGTGTGGATTTTGATTCCCTCCCCCCATAAAGAGAGGTTGAAATGCCAAATATGAAATACACCGTCAGCTCTAAATAAGGACAGCAGTGTGTTCTCTGGGAGGTTCCTATGGCAGTGTACAAACTAGGTAGTAGATTGCAAAGAGTTGAACTGTCTTGTGGCACTTTTTGGAGTTCTGTTGGATTTGCATGATTAGACAATCGACTTTTGTATAGGGCAAAATTATACATTAGGAAGAAATTCCACCCATGGTGCCAAAAAGGTGATGTATCTGTTGGTGAGGAATGGAAAGTGTTAGTCCCCATGGCAAACTTTAGAGACAGAGGGCATAAATAACATCAGGAAATGTTTTGTGCTTTTATTGAAAGCTCAGTTGTTCAGATACAACCTTTCAATGAAGTGGACAAACAAGAAGAGGAAGCCTTCTCCCAGCTACCTTTTCGTGGGTAACCTGTGATCCCAGCAGTGGAGGGCATTTCTTTTACTCTGGATTTAAAAGTGGTTTCATTTCTTCCCAGAAACTGAATATCCAGTCTTGTGTTTACAGGTGGCATGAAGTAAAAACCAAACTGAGCAACACAGTTTTATGTGGCCTTTGCTTTGAAAGGGAATTGCTGTCTTTACAGCATAAGCTTTTATTTTTTTCTTATGTTTTTAAACACAGACCACCCAACAGTCTGGATTCTCCACTTCTGCTTTATTATTATTGCTGTTGTTTTGTTGAAAAGAGGTAGTATATTCTCTGTGCTCAGAAAAATGGTGCAGCCTTCTGGGTGGATGAGCACAGCTTCCTTCTTGCATTATGTGTGTATATTCAGTACACCTGTCAAACACAGGAAATCTGACTTTCCAGGATTTAAGGTGCCTCCCTTTTCCTTAAAAACTCAGTCAGGAATCTTTTCTGAGCCCTGGGCTGACACTGTTCTCCCACAGGTACAGCAGTAGCAGGGCAGCATCCCCACAGGCTGGCCCCTGCTTGGAGTTTTGTTCTATTGCTTAAAATGGTACCTGAGCTTCCCTGTCCATTCCTTCAAGCCTTGTCTTCTGGGGTCTCCAATAAATGGAGGTGTGAGGGGAAAACTGCTGCCAGATGTGACTTGCATGTCATGGTGGACATGAGTTCACTAAAATTAGACCAAATGCCCACCAGTGCTTTTTCCATGACCCCATCCATGTTCCTTGAGTAGTAACAGTCTCCGCATGCGTTGTAAATGTCTGAGCTGAGGACACGCAAATTTTAAGTGTTCCAGGATGGATAAAAATCATAAAATAAAAATCCTTAACTCAATGCTGTAAATTCTAAGATGGTTGCAGGGTTTCTCTTTGATAATATCTACTGCCCCCTTTTCCTGGAGGCAAACATTATGCTGTAATGATATGAATCCTTGAATATTCAGTGTTATTGTTAGAGTCAGATGCATTTCAAAACAATTTTAATACATGTCTGTTGAAATTGTCTCATTGCTGTGGAAGTAGGGAAGGTGTAGCCAGTTTTATCCATGCACCAAAAAGAAGCAGCCAATCATCTGCCCTGTAGTGACTTGAGACAAACGACAGCATTGGAATTTTTCCCTGTTCTTATTCTGGACTGATTGCTATGACTTTAGTTGTAAATTGGATTGTGTAACTTCCTGTATCTGTTCATGTATGGATAGATTTTATACATTTTTTTTCCATTTACAAAAATCAACTTGAAAATGAGATGCTTGTCTTCATTTGGGGGGTGTCCGTGTGCCTGCGACTGGTACCCACCGGGTGGCCGGGATTTTCCATGGCAGTTGCCTGAAGGATTCCCTCTAATCCACTGTGACCAGTTGAAGCTTACAGCAAAAATGTCCTGGTTTTTCCTTTTGGATTTGGTGAGTCTTTGCTCACAGCTTGTGAACCCAGTGGATTACAAAGATGGGATTTTTAATATCTGAGTCATGCATCCTTCTCCTGAGCTGGGCCAGGGGAGATCTTTGCAGTGCAGTGGATTGTACCAATCATTTTCTGAAGTTTCTCCCCCGGTACAATTTATTAAACACAAACAAGTGAAGGTGGTTGCAGATTCCTTGTGTCCCCTGGTGTGTTATTTCTGTCCTTCCCCCCACTCCCTGTCTGTGTTAAACTGCCTTCTGTGCAGTCCAGGCCAGTTCTCTAAACCAAACCAGTGAAATTATTTGGCTTTTTTTTTTTTTAATAACATACATGTGCCTGCTTTCTCTGCCAAAATATCCCCTGCAATAACCTCATAAATCACTTTTTTTTTTTTTTTGCTAGATGTGAAAACCAAATTGTGTTCAAGTTCTGGCAGAACTTGGCTGAAGAAACAGTCTGTACCTTGGTTCTCTAAACCAGGTGTAAGCCTTTGAGTGCTGCCAAGCCAAGGCCACCTTCTGGGGCTGTTGGAAGTTGTGATGAGCTTGTCCTTCAGATGTGGGTCACACAATGGTACTGAATCATGTGTTTACAGAAGAATCTGCTCTTCATCTCTCTAAATGTGAAAGTGAGGCAGTTACAGCCCCTGCCTTCATGTCTCAGTAGATTTCACTTTTATTTTCAACTTTCTAGAGACAAAATGAGCTTAGTTATGTTTTTAAACATCATTGCAAACAAGACCAATTTCAGGTCATAGTCGAAGGGACTATGATTGATCATAGGTGCTCATCCCTGTTCCTGACTTTGCTCTTTCACATCAGTGTTTTGATAGAAATATTTGGATTTCCAAGAAAGACATCCCTGCGGGAAGTAAAATATTTGGAACTTCCAGTTTAAATTAATTTAATTTAAATTCCCTCTAACTCTAGACTCCATCCCATGGTGAGAACTTGAGGCATAGGATCATTTGCAAGGTGGAGTTAAGACTTTTAGATCTGTGGGAAGTGTGCTTAGGTGTGTTCTAGGCAGTACTGGACTGCTGGAGATGATTTTTTAAGAAAATAAAACATAAACGGGGTACGAAAATTTGGAAGAGATGCACTTGTGAACGTTTGATCTGGTTTCTCAAATACTTATGTTCAACTACTGCGCTGTAGAACGTGAAATCTGCGGTTTTGGTGGCCAGTTATCAATTCCTGAATATTTCTCATTTAAAGTTGTTCTCTGTTTGTGTGACACACAGAGCGTTGGGGCTGACAATGACTGTGTTGAGTCTGTGCTTTAGAATAGTCCTTTGAAGTTGCAGATTGAGGATGTCAGTGAGGTGTTTCCCCTTGGAAGGTAAGAGGAGGGGGCAGGGGAGGAGGACTCAGCCCTGCAGTGTGTTACAGTGATGTTCAAAGCACAAGTCTTTTGCATTTCTACAGTGGAGACTATTGAGGAATTCTGGCATTTGTTTTTTAATTTGCAACCTTATGTTAATAAAATATTAGCCTTTTTAGTTCTGTGATTAAAATAAAACTCTTACATGATTTGATTGGCTTCTTGTTGCACTACTATTGCAAAACCAATCTAAAGGGGCTTTTTTCTTTTGTTTTTAATTATGATTTCAGTGAACTGAGTGTTATCACACGGTGAAATCACTGTAAGCCAGGTCACTGTGGTGAAAGTTATCACAAGGCTCTTTTGTAATAGGCCCTGAGTCATGTCTGGACATTCAGTGCTTGGTTTTGTACAGTACCAAGTGTCCTAACCTCCCTTTTCTAATGAAAGGTGAGTGGACTGTGCTTGGGACTTGCTGGGTTTGGCTTTAGTCACTGTGCCCCCTTGGTATATGAAATAACCAGATTTTTATTCCCTCCCTCCTTTAATGTCCATTTAGCCTTGCTTCATAAGTATTTAGAAATAAGTGTCTGAGGCAATTATTAAAGATTAAATAGTAAAGGGTTACAACACAGTGAATTTGGGCTCAAGATATCTGCACCATCTTAAGGAACCAATTCCCTTTATGTTCTGGTGTTGCTGACTCATGTTGGTGTCAGCTGTACAACATCTTTGTGAAGGAAGAGATCCTGCCTGCTTCCAGTGATTGGAACACAGACTTCCAGAAGTGGTGGGATTGTGGTGAAGGTTCCTTATTCTGTAAATGATGAGTAAAGGCACTGGGGAAGGTGTTTGTCCAAACCTCAGCCTGCTGCAACTCAACAGTCCAGAACTTTTCCAGCCTCTGTTAATAAGTCCAAACCCAACCAAGTGTCTGTGCTGCATCTCCTCCAATTGATTGGTTCGTTTCTACCAGTTTTCTTTGAGAATAAATTAATCTGTGTCCTGAAAATATGTACTAGGGCGACATCTGCCTGAAAGGCAAGTGGTATGTGCAGGTAAGGTGGTTTATGGAGGAAAGGATGAGGTGACAGGTGATACAGGCACAGGACCAGGGGCTGAGCAGGGGGATTTGAACTTGGCAGAAGCCCCAGGGAACTGGTGTCCCTTTGGGCTGAGGGACAAGGGGCTGGTGTCACTGAGGGAGCTGGGCTGGGCTGGAGAAGAGGCACCAGCAGTATGGTCCTGTTTTCATCCATGGCCAGGGAGGGGCTGGACATGGAGAGAAATAACTGCTGCTGAATAGCTCTGATGGACAGGAGGGGATGCACGGGTGGGTACCAGAGATGATGCTTGGGTGGGCATGGGAGGTGATTCCTGTGTGAGCACTGGGAGATGGTGCTCAGGTGGGTACCAGGGAATGATGCCCAGGTGAATACTGTAGGATAATGCCCGGGTGGGTCCTGGGGGACACTGCCCAGGTGGGTGTTGGGGACAATGCCCAGATGGGTACTGGGGGCGATGTCTGGGGTGTTTACAGGGGACGATGCCCAGGTGGGTACCGGGGGATGATTCCCAGGTGGCTGCCAGGGATGACGATCAAGTGGGTTCCAGGGGATGAAGTCCAGGTTGGTACCAGGTCGCTATGGGGGATGATGCCCAGGTCTGTCCCGGGGCCGTCCCCGGTCTGTCCCCGCCCGTGTGGCCTCCCGGCCGCCAGGGGGCGTTCGACCCTGCCCGGCGCGCGGGGTCTCGCGGGGTCTCGCGGTGCCGCTCCCGGAAGCGGAAGCGCCGGTGGCTCCTTTTCCGGGCGGGCAGCGCGGCGGCGGCAGCGGGTGAGGGATCGAGGAGAGCATCCGGGATAATCCGGGACAATCAGGGGCCGTTCCGCGCCATCCCCGGCCAGGACCGTGCGCAGCGCCCTGCGGGGCCCCCGCAGGGGAGCGGGAGGGAGCGGGAAGGGGCCCGGGTCGCCGGGGGCCCGCCCGGAGCTGTGGGGCGGGTTTGCCGGGGAGAGCTTGGGCTGCGGAGAGAGGTCGGGCTCCAGGAAGGGCTCGGACTCCTTCGGTCTGTGCCTTGGTTATGGATTATTAAGTTGATACAGTCCAGCTCGCATAGGAGGTGCCAGTTTGTGCATTGGGAAGTTGTGGAGCTGAGCAAAAGCACCCTTTTATTTGATTTATCTTTTAATTTAATTTATCCTTTGCCAGCAGGATGAATGGTGCTATGACAGGCAGTCTTGCAGTACAGTTGTTAAAATTTAGGAAAGGCCAGAAGTGTCTTGAATTTGCAGGTGTGTTACCTGTGCGCTCTGCCGAGGAGCTCTATTGAGGATGCCGGAGCAGGGCGAGTTCCCTCCGCGAGCTCAAAATATACATCGAGTGTATATAAGTGAGAGTGGTGTGACTGCAGGGTGTCCTGACTGCTGGGAATGGGGAGGTTTGGATTAGAAGGGTCCAATGTGCACGTGTGTAGGAACAGGGTTGTTATCAGTCATAGAAGAGGCTTAAGCATTTGGAGTCAAGGCTATGAGAGTCCATTAACCAGTGGGTGGATTAAAAATAGCTAAAAGTGCTTTTCTGTGCCCTGGCCCTGTGGGTGGACGGTGAAACACAGTGTGTGTGAGTTATGAGCATCTCCCAAGCTGCTGTTCCTCTCTGTGCAGGCAAAATGAAGTTCAACCCGTTCGTGACCTCGGACCGCAGCAAGAACCGCAAGCGGCACTTCAATGCCCCTTCCCACATCCGCAGGAAAATCATGTCCTCGCCCCTGTCCAAGGAGCTGCGGCAGAAGTACAACGTGCGCTCCATGCCCATCCGCAAGGACGACGAGGTCCAGGTACCTCACTGCCCTGAGCTGCTCTGTCGCACGGGAAGCTGTCTGGGTTTTAGTTTTCAGAAGAAAGTCTTCACAGAAGGGGTTGTCAGGCATTGGAAGGGGCTGCCCAGGGAGGTGGTGGAGTCTCCATCCCTGGAGGTGTTCAAGGAACGACTGGACGTGGCACTCAGTGCTCTGGTCTGGTTGACAAAGTGGTGATGGGTGACAGGTCGGACTCTGTGGTCTCAGAGATCTCTTCCAACCTGAATTATTCTGGGGTTCTGTTTCCATATGTAGCCTGTGCAAAAGGGAAGGACAAGACACATTCACATTGATGCTGCAGCTTTGCCTTGGGTATTGCAGAAATAATGCAAGATAATCTAGTCATGACTTGAGCTTTAGTCAAGCACATTTTGTTTCTCAAATTCACATCAGTGACAAAGACAATACAAGGAACGAACACAAGTGTGTTGGCAGTTTTACTACACTTCACTTATATGCAGTGATTGTCGTGCTGGATTAAAAGCTTTCAACACTAAAGCACAAAAAATTGTTTCTTTTTTATAGACTATTTGCTGCCTGTGATATTTAAAAGATTGATTTGGAAATGAATCTAAGTTAAGTGGCTCTTTTTATATAAAATGCAATGACAGGTGAAAAAATAAGATAACTGTTCAAGTTGAAGCCTTGTGGCTGAGAAGTTACAGAGCTTCATTAGGGTTTACTGCAGTTCAGATCCATTATATTTTAGTGATGCAGGAATTGTAAAGTCAGTGATGTCTTTGTGGCATGTGCGTGAAAAGAACTGGGATGGGATTTCAATCTGTGCATCTCTGGTGTCCTGCTGGATAACTCATAGTGGTTTATAAGGTGTGGTGGTTGTTCAAGGGGTGTTTTTGGAGCGTGGGTCAGTGTGTTCCCTGTGCTGGTGTTCAGGTTGTCCGGGGACACTACAAAGGGCAGCAGATCGGGAAGGTGGTGCAGGTGTACAGGAAGAAGTACGTGATCTACATCGAGCGTGTGCAGCGGGAGAAAGCCAACGGCACCACTGTCCACGTGGGGATCCACCCCAGCAAGGTACGGTGGGACCTGGGATCTGTGGGCTGGGCTGGGGGCCACATAAGGGCACTGGTATGAGTAGAACTTGTTACCAAGTGCTGGTGCTGCACTTGGATCACGGCAACCCCCAGGATCAATCCAGGCTGGGGATGCACAGATGGAGAGCAGCCCTGGGAGAAGGACTTGGGGGTCCTGGTGGGGGAGAGGCTGGACGTGACCTATCCCAGAACACTCCCGTGTCTTGGGCTGATCTCACAGCGTGGGCAGCAGGTGAGGGGGGGATTCTGCCCCTCTGTCCCACTCAGGTGAGACCCCCCTGCAGAGCTGCCTCCAGCTCTGGGGGCCCAGCACAGGAAGGACATGGAGCTGTTGGACCAATTCCAGAGGAGGTACAAATATGATTAGAGGGATGGAGCAGCTCTGCTGTGAGGAAAGGCTGAGAGAATTGGGATTGTTCAGCCTGGAGAAGAGAAGCTTCGGGGAGACCTAATTGTGGCCTTCCAGTACCTGAAGGGAGCCAACGAGAGATGGAGAGAGACTATTTACAATAGTCCTGGAGTGACAGGACAGGGGGATATGGCTTCAAACTGACAAAAGAGTAGGGTTAGATTAGATATGAGGAAGAAATTCTTCCCTGTGAGGGTGGTGAGGCCCTGGCACAGGTTGCCCAGAGCAGCTGTGACTGCCCCATCCCTGGAAGTGTTCAAGGCCAGGTTGGATGGGGCTTGGAGCAACCTGGGATAGTGGAAGGTGTCCTTGGCCATGGCAGGAGGTTGGAACAAGATGATCCTTAAGGTCCCTTCCAACCCAGACCATCCTGTGATTCTATGTATAATGGAGATACTGCAGCACTGGGTGGGTAGTAAACCCAAATAAAAATAAATGTTACAGTGTTGTGAGTAGAGAAGTGAGTTGAAACCAGTAACTCCTCTTTGTTTCCAGGGTTACAAAGCCATTAGAGACTTTGGAGTCCTGCTAAAACACTTTAAAGGGCTTGATGTTTTTAAACCACAGAACAGATCGTTTAGAACAATCCTTCATCTTTGCTGTGTGGCATTTGCACTGGCTGAGGAGGTGTTAGACATGTTTAAATAGATGCTCAGAATCAGAATTTGTTCTTGTGGGCTATTGTGAACTAAATTCTGAACCTGGTTTTAGCCTGAAGTGTTGAGTCAGTGAAAACAAGGCAAAGTGTGTTTTGGTTATAACAGGAAACATTTCAAACTAAACAGAACCACTCACCAAAACCTGGTTTGAAGCAGATAAATTTAGTCTGCTTCAGCCTTGCCATGTGGGCACACATACGGAAGTGTTGGTGGAAAAAATCGAGTTGTAACAGGTTTTGTGCAGTAAATGGTTGGTGTGTTCAGCAGAGGGAGAGCAGAATTATTCCAAAACAACATCACGACTTGTGTGCAGCAACAACATCTGATGGACAAGGTGACATTGTGGTGGAGCCTGTGCACATACTTGTTGTGTGGTGAACAGCAGTGAAAGAAACTGAATTTTCTGCTGGTTCTTTATTTCTGGGAAGGTTTTCATTAATTGGGAACCAGACCTTGACAAAGCTTTGCACAAGTTATTAATGCAAATGGAGCAGAGGAATGTTTTGTTACAGACTTGCAGTGGGCTGTATGAACAGTTTGTACCTCTGCTGGGTAGAGAGGTGGGAATTACAAATTAGAGAGACCTAAATACACAAGGAACTGAGGAGGAGTGTGAAGTCCTGCTGCAGCTTTTATGGGATTTCTAGGATTTGATTGTCTGGTGTATTTTTTAAGTACTGCTTTCAGTTATACCAACACACTTATTTCTTGATTCTGTGATACAAGAAAAATGTGAAGGCTGCTTTTGGGATGGAAATCAGAGCCTCAGTTTGCTGGTGCTTTGTTTGCAATCCCATCAATTGGCAGTGGCGGGTCTGCACAATTACCCTTTATATGTCAGTTATATTTGATAATCACAGCTGTGCCATACCAGGCGTTCTTCAAAGTGTCTCTATAGTCACTGTGGTGCTTTGACTGTTGCCTTTTTGGTGAGATCAGCTCTTCTGTGTTTCAGGTGGATGTGGTATCCATCACGTTTGAGCTGAATAATGGAAAGTATATGTACTTCAAAGTCAGTATTTTATTATGTAGTTCAGTAGAAATTTGGCTGCTTTTCACTTTGTGCAATGTTTTGGCTGTGCATTGAAAGAACTGTCCATGTAGTCTGATTCCTGGGTGTGCCTGGGAAAATCGTGGAATGGAGTCAATTCTGTACCTCGGGTTTACTCAAACCAAATGAGATAATCCCTGGGAATAACACTTTTGTGCCAGGGCCCAGCTGCAGTACCACGGGTCCATCGGGTTGCTGTCCTTAACTCTGCAGGGACACTGAATTCCTTGTCCTCTCCCCAGGTGGTGATCACCAGGCTAAAGCTGGACAAGGATCGCAAGAAGATCTTGGAGCGTAAAGCGAAGTCCCGCCAGGTTGGGAAGGAGAAGGGCAAGTACAAAGAAGAAACAATTGAAAAGATGCAAGAATAGGTGGCTCCTGTTTGACACCATTAAAAAACTGCTAAAACTCAACCTGTTGTGTGTCTTCTCATTTAGAAAGCCTTGGCCTAATTTCTTCAGGCCTTACATAATTGGTAGAGCTTAACAAGGGGGTTTATCACCAGTGCTTGTGAGGTAGAGCTGACTGGTTTGAGAAGGGTAGGGATGAAGCAGTCTCAGTGCTGTTGCTGGTGCTATTTTGGATGAACTCTTCAGTAAGAGGAAGTTCTTTTTAGCACTCTATACCTACAAATTGAGAGTGGCTGCAGCGTGTTGAAAACAGCCCTGAACTTAAGAGAACTTACTGCCTTAGTGAGTGGCCCTCTCACTGCTGAGACAGAGGCAAAGAAATTCGTCTTCCTGCAAAACACCAGGATCTGAAAAATGGGATGCTGTGAATTGAGAAAAATTGCATTTGCACTTGGGAAGTCATTCATAAGCCTGAATGCAAAGCTTTTTTTGGTGAGCTGTGAATGAGGGTCTCATGCAGGCTCATGTTTGTCCCTCCAGTTCATGCTGCTGAATACGAGGTATCTTTGCCTTGAGTCAGTGCTTGAGGAAGCCCATGGGGTTCCTTTGCCACCGGGACCTCTCCTGGTGCAGATCTGCCCTGTGGGACCCTGTCCCATGTCCCCAGTTCCCTGAGGAGCTCAGAACCAGCCCTTGGAGCTCTGTCCCCCTTACCCGCCAGCCTGTTTTTCCTGGGGTCCCATTGTGAACATCAAATGGAGATGTCACAGCATCGGGTGGGCAATAAACAGGGAGATGATATGGTGCGGTGAGTAGAGCAGTGGGCCGAAGCCGGTAACTCCTCGTTGTTTCTGGGGCTGGAAAGGCGCCAGAGCCTTCGGGGTCCTGCTGAAATTCTTTTTTAAAGAGACTGACGTCTTTGTTAAGAAGCGCGGAACAGACGGATCCCTCCCTCCCTCCCTCGCTGCCGCCGCGGCCCCGGCGCGCTCCCGCCCCGCGCGCTCCCGCGGTGACGCGGCGGACGCGGGTTGGTGCGGGCGGGGCCGCTCCCGGTCCCTCACAGCCCGGCCATGGCGTACGGCGGCCTCGCCGTGCCCATCATCGTCATGAGCGTGTTCTGGGGGGTGGTCGGCGGCGTCCTGCCCTGGCTCGTCCCCAAGGGCCCGAACCGCGGGTGAGTGACCGGGGCGCGGCGGGCCCGGGCCCGTCCGGCCCCTCGGGTGTGGGGGGAGGCCCCGGCGGAGGTTTCCCCGCAGCCCCGCGGGCTCCCCCGCAGTGTTGGCGCAGCGCGGGCGGGCCCGGGGCCGTGACCGGAGGGGCCGGGGCTGTGACCGGAGGGGCCGGGGCCGAGCGGTGCCCCCGCAACCCCGCACGGGTTCGGGTTTTCCCCTGAGGCCCTGGCACGGGTCGCCCAGAGAAGCTGTGGCTGCCCCATCCCTGGAAGTGTCCGAGGCCAGGTCGGAGCAGCCTGGTCTGGTGGAAGGTATCCCTGCCCATGGCAGGGGGTTGGAGTGAGATGATCTTAAAGATCCCTTCCAACCCAAACCCTTCTGTGAAACCTCTGCAGACACAGCACCCTGTGTCAAGGAGGTTCGCTGTTAGTCAGGTGGTATTTGAGCAATAACTTCCTCTTTCCTTCCTTACTTACTTGACCTTTCCTAACTTACTCCACCATCCTCTGTTTTCCCACTGGAAAAGTTTCTATAGGAGATCTCGGTTCTGTGTTAAATGTGTGCTGGTGCCCTTGTAGCAGAGGACAGCAGTGGGGCACCTAAGCAGAGGGTTTTCCTGCGGTGGTTGTGGCTGCTCAGATTAAAAAGCAGACAAGTTTTTGTCTTTCTCTTTTCTCTAGGAGATAATGACTTCTTAACCTCTCTTCCTCTCTCTGACACCCTCTCTACTCCACAGGTACCAACTGTCTTTTCACTCAGTTGTTTATCTAAACCCAGAGGAATATTCCTCAGGCTCTGATATTTACTGCCTCACTTTTAAGCCTTTTATGCCTGGAAACTTGTCTGTCCTCAGAAATACCTTGTAAATATGTCTTCCAGGCATGAAAGTATGTGAAATATGTGGGTGACGAACAGGTGGTGTATCCTTATTCCAAAGTGTGATTGTTTAACAAGCGTGAATAGAGCACTGCTGTGTTCTAATTCTACAGCAATACCTTGTAGTCTATTTACTTCCCATCTTCTTAAAAAATTATGCAAAGTTTGTTTCTAGATAGGATTGCTGTTTTCCTAACAAAAGAAGTTAGTGCAAACTTTACCTGACCTAAGAATTCCCATTGCCTGGGTTAAAACTCCCAAACAAAGGCTCTGGGACTCCTTGGAAAGGTTCCAGGCTGTGTTGGCTTTGTAGCATTCATTTGAAAGTTGACAAAGTGGATGAGTATTGATAGATGAAAAATATTGAAGTTCTTGTGTCACAAAAGGGTTGGAAGATACTGTCCTACCGTAAGATTTTGTTACTCATTTGGGGGAGGAAAGACATAGAGGGAAATTCTATTTTATGACTTAAAAATAAAAAAAACCCTCCACTTTGCCACTGAGTTCCATGAGCTGCAGAGATCACTATTAGAAAACCTCATTTCCTTTCTTCCCATTTCAAAACCATCTCTGTGTGTAGCTGCAGTTTTACTGTTTTCAATTTCAAGAGCTTGGTTCTTCCTTCTTTTCAGCTTCACTGTGCTTTCTGACACAGTTCTCTTCCAGCAAGAAAGGGAAATCTTACACTACACATGGCTTTGACATTTTATTTTGTATTCAATTTGTAAAACCCTCATTTATTCTATAAAATTATAAGTTATAATTTGACACTGAAATTTTCTGTAAATAGAATTCTGCAAATGAAGAAAGTGTTTACTGTGTACAATAACATCCAGTTTCAGTGATTTACTGTGCTGGCAGCCTTGGCTGTGAAATGGAGCAGGGACACTGCATCAGATTTGCTCCTCCTCACAGTGATTTTTGTTAAATATAGCTGTAAACTTCTGTTTCCAGAGCTGTGTCAGTCCTTTTGCAGAGTCTGTGCTGTGCCTTTGTAGTTTACTCAGCTGGAAGAAGTCAGAACACTCATGTTGAGTCATCTTTCATATGATCAAATTTAAACTTGTTCTTGTTTGCTGGGATTATTTTTGCCAATGTATCTTGTGGTCAGTCACAACATGACACCTGATCAGCTGTTTCTCTCCTTCTTTGCAGTGTTATCAACACAATGCTGGTGACATGTGCTGTTTGCTGCTACCTGTTGTAAGTATAAATAACGTCTTGCCTTCTGACCGAGGCCCAGTTCTGATGGAATCAAAGGTTCCTCTTTTAAAGCCTCAGAACATTCAGGAAGAAGCTTTTTGAATGTGTCACATGGTGTTCTTTGACAGCTCTTAGAATTTCTAGTTCTGAAGACCTCCAACGGGCCAAAGAAAACATCTTCCCATTGGAAAACACTGAATTAAAATGAACTTGAATTCCTTTTGTGGTCCTCTGACACATAACTGTGAGCTGTGCTCTGTGAGGACTCGTTATTCCTCCTCTCCAGTTCACTGCCTCGTTTACTCGCAAGTGTAACAGCAGTTGCTCAGTTCTAGGATTTTTCTGATTCACAGATTGGGGTTTTTTGCCTTTTTCCTTCTTTATACCTTACACTGATTTCTGAGGTGTTACTAATTCAAACCTACTGAAGAGTTTTTTGCCCTTAGTTTGGTTGAATTTATTCTGGAAATCTGGTAGAGCGGTGGGTGGAAAAACTTCTGCGTGGGGATTTTTTTAGTGATACTTTGATATATTAAGACCATTTCTGTTTCAATGCACAGTATATTTTAAGGGTGCCTATTTTCCGTAGGAGAGTTAGTAGCAATAACAGTGACTTGCTGAGAACTCCTTGTATCATGTTATTTATCAGGAGGTAAGCCAGCTGTAGCTGGAGTCTGCAAGAGAGAGTGTGCTTGTTGTTTTCTCTCTCTCTCTCTCTTTTTTTTTAAGACTTTAGAGACTTAGTTTGTAAAAGAAAGTTCTATGCAGAAATAACTTTGGAAGAATTTGTTATGGAGAGTAAATTGGTAAAAGTCTGGTTCAATCTTAAGGATTAACTTGTAACAAAAATCATTATTTAGAGTCCCATTTGAACCCAAGTAGTATTTGCACTTTCCTGAACTATTTAGGCATTTTTTATGCTACTCAAAGCAGCTTAATATGAATATTTAGAGAAATGCATCTCTAATCTCAAGACTTATTCTGAACTGGCAGCCAAATGTGATATATTCAGTGTTGGCATGTTCCAGGAGAGGCCTGTTTGGTTCTGGGTTGGGTTCAAGCTTATACAGGTTTGGTTTAGTCTAATAATGTGATATTCAGGTTTTATACAGGTGAGGTACTTTTAAACTTCATTTCTTTATTCAGAGTATTTGACAGGTGAAGTCTTGAGAAATCATTCTGTCGGTTAACTGTAAAAGTCCAGCAGACTTTGTTTTGTGTTTTATATCCATGACAGTTTTTAAACTAAAGTTTTGCTGAGTGGCCACAGAAACTTGAGAAGAGCTTTGCAGTGCAAGCAGCTTGAATTTGGGATTGAAATCTGGGAGTCTCAGTGCTATGAAGATCTTCTTGCATGCACATAAAGTTTGTAGCAACCCAGCCTCACAGTAGGTCCCAAATGCTTGGCTAAGAAGGGGCAGCTTTTTGGTCATTTTTACTGGGTTACTGCATTTAGGTTACAGAAAGTTGGGTGGTGTTTTTTTCTTAGGGGGAGAGTTGAGCTTTGTTATGGTTTTGTTTGAGTTTGAAGTTCTCACTTGTTTTTGTCCTACAGAAATAATGTCCCACTCTTCTAAAATCCTTGAAGCTTAGAGTTTGTTGTCTGTATTGCTTGAAGAAGAACAGTTTCCTTGAAGTAGAGGCCACGTGGCATCTGCAGCACCCTCTGGATTATGATGTGGAATGTGTTTGTTGTAGAATTCCTTAACTTTTGGCTGAATGCTGTGAACTTCTCAAATGTACAGTGATATTTCCCTTGTAACTTTAGTGGATTTTGTACCTAAACAGACCCATTACAAATCATTATCATGTTTTATAATCTGTCCTTGCATGTCCAGTGAGGGGGTCCGTTGGTAATTTTGTGGGCTCCAACTTGTTTTCTAAATTTCCTTTGGCTTTCTCCAATTATATCTTGGAAAAAGAGAAGCAGCCAAAAATTAGGATGTTTTAAGACTTCAGTAGTTGTACCCAACCACATAAATGACATTTGTAGTGTCTGCTTGCCAGAATGCAACAAAAAGCCAATTTTTCTTCTCATGTTCCAGGATAGAACTTGCCTCATCACGCAGTCTTTATTTTTTTTTTTTTTTAGTTTATTCCATATAAAACTGTAGAACAGCCCTTGTTGGAAAGGACCTTGAAAGATCATCTGGTCCAACCTTTCTTTCCTCAGACATATGGAAGTTTGTTGATCCTGTGTCCTCTTCCTTTTGGGGGAGAGGAGGCATTGAAAACATTTCAGACCTTAATTTTTGGTGACTAAAGAAAGACACTGATTTTTCATACCAGTCTTGAAGGAAGCCCAAAGAATGGTTTCTGAGGATTCTTTGTTAGATAATTCTTGTTGTCCCAGGTATGGTCTTCTGTATTTGTGTGTCCTTAGCAGGTGGCTGGTGCTATTATCTACTTCTTTGTAGAGTTTAGAACTCTGCTGGATCTGCTTTCATGCTCTTTGATTTATCTTTGTGGTTGAAAATAGGAAAAAACCAATTTCCTGTCTTCATTAAACACCACTTGATTGTCAAATTGATTTTCAACAAACCGACTTTGTCCTAACAAAATTTCAAGTCAATCACATTTCAACTCAAAACTGTTTATTCTGTGCTTAGATTTAACAATAGTAATTTTGAATAACCATATTGATTACATGGTGTTCACTTGGTCGTTCTGTGGAAGATATTTGCATGGGTAAGTGCCTATTTTGTGTACAGATCCTGTACCCAGCAGCCTTTTGAAGGAGAATATACAACCCTCAGGAACCTCATAAAATACAGGGCAAAGTCTTACTGCTGCAGAAATTATAGGTTACACCATATTGGGAGGTACTGTCAAAGTCTAAATCTATTTTGCTGTTTACAAAGCAGTTCCTGAACAGTACCATGATGTCCTAGCAGAGGGCAGGGTGCTTGGAAAATGGTATTATTTGCTACTGATGCTAAGAGGATTAAAATACGGATGCCCAAATTGACATTTAAATAGAGATAGCGGGACCTTAATTTGCAACACGAGCACAGACAGATGGCAGTTATGGTGGAAAGACCTTTTAAAAAATCTTTCTGGTACAGCAGAAGGGACTTTAATTTCCTTGTCTGAGCTGGGTAATTAACAGTAACTGTTCTAAGTGGGATCTGGTAGAATTTAAGGGCCTGTGGGTGGCTCAAATGCCATACCTGCTTTTAGCAACTCCAGAACATTGCCTGTTGGATACAGAGGTTTGTTTTACTCTGAATGCTGCGTTTTGTTTTGTGTTGTCAGGATTGACTATTGTGTAAAGCAGCATAGCTTAAGCAAAACATGGGAAAAGCTTTTCCATGACTTACCTTGAATGCAAGGGAGTCATAGATTAACTACTGTTTTAAATTACCAGGCCCTCACAGAGCAGGAGAAGGAATGTACTATTGCCCTAATGCCTCCATGGCTCAGAGCTCGGGTATCCAGCATGGCCCCAACAAATGCCTTTTGAAAACTGCACAGTGCTTTTCCTAAAGCCTGGTTACATAGGGTGATATTCTGAATGTGTTCCCAGCTCATTTAATTCACAGCCATGCTGGGCCTGAACTTGGGAAGCAGCGAGAGGTGAGAGATTTGTGCGTGGAGTTCCTTCCTGCTGTACAGTGAAAAAGAATAATGTGCTTTAACAGGCTTTTAGTGTTCCTACCCTCCTCCCACTTGTGTTACTTCAGGATGCTGAAGGCAGATGGCACAGTGCTCTGGCACCTTTCGATCTCTCTGTTGTATCTGAAAATTAACCCTCACAAAATAAATTCCGTGATAATTTTAAGAGCTAATTTGCTTTTCCCTTAAGTAGATTTAACACAATGATTAACATGGTCTCAAAACACATTGTCACTGCTTTGGACAGCAGAGTAAAAACGTGTCAACCTAAGGATTGTTGGCTGCTCTCGGAGATGTCTCGCTGACGTTTTAATTCCTCAGTAGAGCCTGCTGCGTATTCCAAGGCTCCTGTGACTGATGGGCTGCTGCAGGATCAGCCTCTTGTTTTAACTGGAGTTCTACTCCCTGCAAAACTGAAAGGGGCATTGCAAATAAATATTTGTAAATTGGAAGAGGATTGATGTGTTTTCTTTAAGCCTGACCCACATCTTTTGCCTGTGGCTGTTCCAGGCGTTTTGCAGCCGACCTGCACTTGGTTTGTTGGTCGGAGCATCAAGGTTTGTGTGGAATTTTCCATGACTGCCTAAGCACTCTGATACATTTGTGGCAGCTCCCATTACAAAGCTGCTCTGCTTTTTCTCCTCCTTACAAAGCATTCTAGAAATAGCAGACAGATGAGCCAGTGTGTTCACTAAATGTGTTTATATACTTAGTATTTAACATAGATTTAAATCCATGGAAGCATCCATTGCTTTCTCTGACTCTTATAACATTTACAAAGCAAATATATCTTTTAACAGTGGAATATTTATTTCTGTTTAGCTTTCCTGGATATTTTCCACAAACTACATTCCTCTTGTTCTCAGTTCTGGCTGTGGCTTCTGCAGTGTTAGTTTGTGCTCTGCTCCGATGACAAGGCCGCTCTGCTCAGGGTCTGGGGTTTGTTGTTGTTTTGGGGTTGTTCTTGTGGTATATTTTTTTGTCTTTTTTTTGTGTGTGTTCCTATAGCATTGTACCCTTTTGCTTCAGGTCCCTGTTCCTTGACCTCTGGGACGGGTTTAAATTCAGTTTTGTTCAATCTTTGAAAATATACCGTTTTCTGCAAGAGCAGGTTGTCATGCAGTGAAAAGCAAATGAGAGAGAGGATGTTTCTCAGAGGTATTTGTTTAAAGGATTCTTCAAAGGCACTGAAGAAAGGTCTGTTCTTTTATGTTTCTGTCTTCTGAGCCCACAAATACCTGAGTTTTGTGTATCTAAAAACACTTTCCTGTCAAAGGCAAAGTACAAGGGAAATTCTGTCAGGTGGTTTTGTGTTGCTTTAAATTGAACAGAACAATTTATTTCAGTTGCAGAAGGATTTGGTGCCATACCTTCATTGCCTGTTTCTGGTCCTTGTGTATGAACTTGAGTAGAATTTTTATCTGTTCCTAGACCGTCTTGAAAATGGTCTTTTCTTCTCTGCCAGCCCTTGTGCTTTGGTCAAGCCTTTCCATTATCATAAGGTTTGTAATTTGGCTGATGTTCTCTCTGTTGGGTTGGGGGGTTGTCTTGCAGTTGGCTGATTGCAATTCTCGCTCAACTCAACCCCCTCTTTGGGCCGCAGTTAAGCAATGAAACAATCTGGTATCTCAAATATCACTGGCCTTAAGGATGTCTGTCCTCTGCTGCAATTTATTGACTAGGTGAGTATGATCAGATTTATTAATATATTTGGTATGTTAAAGCTTCAGGAGAAATTGAATGGTGGTCTAAGCAGTGTGATCAGAACTGCTGTAGCTCTTTTGCAGGAGAAATCTGTCTCTCTGTAGGCTGCAACAAAACATGTTTTGGGTGGTAATCTTGACTGGATACGTGAAAAGCTCGGACTGAATTCTTGACAGTTATTTTTCTTTCTATCCTGTCATGTAGTGCTGTGTTCAGGGGTTTGTAAGGAGAACAAAACATTTCATCTAAAAACATTAAAAAAAAATTGGGCTGGGGTGTTTTTTAATAGCTAGCATAAGTGGATTTCCTAATCTTGAACAATTGTTAAACCTCTCCTCAAGCCTACTACCATTTCATCTAAGACCTGTCCTGATTTCCAAGGCAACCTACAGTTGCCCTCATTTATCTGGGAAGTCAGAGCAAGAACAGTGATTAGTGTTCTTTATCTCCTGTCAATATATATCTCTAACCCTGAGCTCACAGCTGGATGGCTTATTATGTTTTTAATGACAGCCTGTGTGCAACTTTAATCCCAGGTGAGCCTGGTGGTTGATATCTGGGCTGTGCTGCTGGAATGTGGTTGTTGCAGTTCCTGGGCTTTCTGACAGGGCCAGCAAAAATAAAGTGTTATTCTGAAAGTACCTTGATGCTGTTGGGTTTCTCCAGAATGGCAGCATTTGGAGTTGAAGTTTCAAATGAAGGAAATGTGGAAACAAGCACACATGGTTTTAGTTTGTATGCTGGTAACTGAATAATCAGACACACCAAGTTTTTTACCTGGGTTGTTGGGGTTTTTTGTCTTTTCAAGTTCAACTGCCTACCCCTACTCCCTTGCTGGTGTTGCTTCTGTTCCCAGAACTCAGTACAGCAAACAGTGAGAGCTGATGTTATAGCTCAGTTAAATGCTGTCTGTAAAGTGTCCTGGACATTTACGCTGAAGGAAAGCTCCTCTGTTTCAAAGAAAGCTTCGTGGGAACCGTGTTGTTGTCAGACTGGGGGCACGTGAATTGTGTCTGTAGCTTCTTTTAAGCACCAAGCAGAATCTAAAGGTAGAGTTGGCCCTGCTTCAAGTCGAGGCCTGTAATTAGCTAAGTCAGTCAAGCAGAATTTCCTAGGAGCAATTTCACTGTTCGGGTGCTAACATATAATTAGTGAGCTAAAACAGAGAACAGCGTATTTTGGTAATGGGCATACAGATCCCTGAATCCCATAGGATGATTCAGTTTGCCTGGGATCTTGAAATGTGGTTATCTGGACAAGCGGATGCCTCGGAAATAAAAATTTGGCTTCATGGTAT
This sequence comes from Lepidothrix coronata, assembly GCF_001604755.1. NCBI lineage: Eukaryota > Metazoa > Chordata > Aves > Passeriformes > Pipridae > Lepidothrix > Lepidothrix coronata. The sequence goes on from NW_016690280.1 coordinate 2,748,003, forward strand.
GTTGAAACCAGCAAGGACAGCCTGGAGGTGAGATACAACTCCTTAAGTGCCTGCTAAAAGAATCAGGCCATTCCCCCTCCAGGATTTCCCAGAGAACTGAAGTTAAATTAGTACCAAGGAAGAGAGGGAAGTAATATGTTCAAACATGGCCAAAGAGTTTGTGAGGAACTGCCATTTTTAAACTTTTTAATGAAATATGAGACCTGCCATAGCACATGCTGTCGTGTTACATGACATAGTTTGTTTTAACCTTTGGTGCATCTGATTTCCTTGGCTTAATTTTGGTATAAGGTTCTTGTTTCTGTGAAAAAGAATGGTTTAAAAAAGTAAAAGCATATAATAATCTCGAATATCTGTTCTTTTTTGCTTGAAATGTGCTGTCACAGGACACACCACTCTCCATGGTCTTGTTTGAATTCCTCCCATAGTGTTGAGGGAGGTGCTCCGTCTCTTTTCCTTGCTCTTGTGTGCGCTCGGAGTCTCCTGTGGACTTTGACTAGACAGGAGCTGTGAATTAGATTCCATCTGATAAGAGTTGGAATATATCCCTCTAACACTGCACAGATTCCCATAAATACAGCAACCAGTTAATTCTGGCTTCTAAGATGTGCTTTTCCAGCGTTAAAGTACTATGCTTTTTTCTGCCTTCTGTTTCTTTCACTTGAGGTTTGGATGGATTAGTATGGATAATGCAAAGAGAATGAAGTACTAAGTCCCAAAGTGGAGAGATCTTATTTAAAACCAGAGGTGATCTAAGCAAACCCATTTTATTTTACCAGCTGAGCAAATCAAAAATGCTCTGGTGAGCTCCTCACATTGTAGAGGGGAGTTCTATGTGTGCTGACCTGATTGATCCATGCCAAATTACACAGGTTTGGTCTGTATTTTCAGTCAATCTCCCTCCAGTTCAAGGGATGATTACACAGCATCATTTCATGTACCCCCAAGTTAAGGGCTCGGATGGCAGCACGTCAGAGCACACAAAGCTCTGTATCCATGATGAATATGGGCTGTGGTCTCTTCCAAAGAATGTGGTCCAATGCTGCCTGTTCTCCTTGACTCAGTCAATTCATAATCTGTGTTCTCAGACCAGGAACTGTCTTCGTGCAAGTGCAAGAAGGGCTGTCATCCAGATCACTGGATGCTGTTACAGCAAAGAAAACATTCTGGGGAAATAGTTGTTCTACCAGCTTATAATGTAACTAAAACTACTTGCAGTAGCTCCAGAAATGAAACTGCCAAGAAAACATCCACGTAGATGAATTATCTGCAGTTCTTGACCATTTCTCCGTGCGTTTGTGGAATGGAAATAGGTGTGGTTAACAACCAGGTCTTAAGTTAGTAAATTGTCTCCATGGAAAGGAATAATGAAGCTGCCTCTTGCTTTGCAGGTAAAGAAGAGATTTCCTCCAGATGAAAAACTCCACTGACCCAAAGATGCCCTTTACGTAGCTGGTTGGATACCAAGCCTGCAGTAATGCCTTAACCTTTCTATTGTGCTTCAAGGGGCTTGTTCAAAGCCCTGTATTTTTCCTACCTTACCATTTAACAGTGTGCCTAATGCAATTTATACTCCTCTTTGGTACTGGCGATTTTTGACTGTTAACTCCAGACGTGGTGAAAATTTCTAAAGTTTTTACGGGTCATAAAGTCATTTCCTATTCATTTTCCTCACTCTTTAGGAACACTTCATGTATCTTGCAGGTCTTAGATTGTCTGTCATTGTGCTGTTCACCCCTGTTCTGTTTGCACTTGACAAAAATGTGTGCAATAAACTGTATGAGGAGAGGAAAAACAGTGGTGCCACAAGCTGATGGCTTTTTTTTTTTTTTCTCAAATGAGTTGTATTTCTGAGAAATTTGCTCTTAAATTTCTCACGCCTGGAAATAAAAGTAATCCTCTGCTTTATACAAAATGTTCTTGTGCCATGTTTAACTGTTACAATGTGCCTTTCTGTGGGTTTAATCAGTAGCTGGAGTTGAGCTGAGGAAACTTAGATGATAGGATGGGAATGAATCTAGTAAGTCGTTTGCCAAGGAGTAACTTCAAAGGATATAAAAGCTGTTGCATGCACAAGAGCCTTTATGAATTCTTCCTTACCTGCTTCCATCATGTCCAGATAAATTGCAGTTATTCTCTGCTGTGTTTCATTGTTATGCTCAAGGACATAATGGAGTGGTTCTTTTTCTTTTCCTTTTTCCCCTTGGATAGCACCATTAACTTGTTCTGTGGGATAGTGCTCATTACTATGCAGGAAATTCCAAGACCCTGACAAGTAACTTGCAGTGATCAAAAACTGGACAGTGTGAATTGCAAAAGAAGGAAGAATGTGTCCATTATTACAAATAAACATAGCAACTGTTGGGACTGGAATAGTGGATTTTTTTTGCTACATTACCTTCTACAGAGGAGCTGTGTTTTACCATGCAAGACATTGTACACCATCATGTTCTACAGTCTGTAGCAAATAGCTCCTAAGAAAATTGAAACCAAATGATCTTAGAAAACATTAAGTGGTTGTTTGGATTTTTTAAGTGTGTGAAGAATAAGACATGTTGACATTGTGTGAGGGGGGGAGGGAAAATACTTCAGGACATCACTGACAAATCTGAATGCGCAACAGATTTAAAAATACATTGATCTGCTTGTCATATTTACCCTAAAGTGAGATATCCAAAAAGAAAACACTCCGTGACAAACAGTGCTGTTAGTGTATTGTATTACCACTTTCTTGAACAGCCTTTCTATTTTAGGTTCTAAGCTATCACTTGCTGTAGAAGAGAGAACTAAAACAGAATTCCCATGGTGTGTCTCACTGTTGGTGAATTTAATGGAAAGAGCTATTCCAAGCCTGGACAAAGAAGCAATAGAGCAGTTTTCACTTAGATGCTTCCCAGAAAGAAATTCCCCTTTTTCAGAGGGATTAATATTTCCTCTGAAGCAGATGTCAGGTAGTGGCATGACTGAAGAAGCTGAAAAAACACCGTTTTGTCTCTGTTCTACTGAATGTTGTGTGACCTACTGTCTGCATCGTGGTCGTGAGTGGTGTCCATGTGTGCCAGGAACTAACAGTGCTTTGGATAATTCCTTTTCTTTTTGCATGACTACAGGAAATTAGAGCAGATTCAGGGTATTTTAACAAACAGTGCAGGTATCAGAGCCTTTAACAGTTCCCTCTTGGTTTTGCGACAACATGAGAACACAAAATGTTCAAGGAAGCTTGTGTTGCTTGTAATAGGAAATCTGTGTTTGCAGTGAAACTGGTATTTTAGGGGGAAGGTAAAAAATAAGTAAGATTAGGGAAACTGGCTTCAAAGTCTTGAAGACTTTTAAGTCGTAAACACTGGCAGTGTGTAGAGTGACGGTTCAGGTCTGCTTACAAATGCTTGTAACTGCTTTTGTTCATATTGTTTAAGAAATGCAAATATCTGCATCTGTGTCCTGCACAAGATATTGTTCTGGAGAGTTTCTTGAAGTTTACTTTTCCTGTACTGTAAATCATGGAAGCATTTTACTCCTGTGCAGGGCTGAGTCAGTTGTCAGAGGTGGGTGGCTGGTCCCTCGTTTCCAGAATTAAATTCTATGGAGTCTCTGGGGAAAAAAAAAAGCAATACGGTGAAATGCAAAAGTTGTCTAAACAATAGAAGAAATATTCTTTACAAATGGCAAGGTAAGAATGGCTGGGTCTTTTTTTTATCAGTTTTATTAGCAGTGATTTCTTCAGTTGTGTCTTAAGCAGTCCAGGCCAGCCACCTGTCACTGTGAAAGGTGGTTGTGTGGGTAGCTGGAGACAGCAGGAAAAGTACTGAACTGCAGATACAAAATGGGTGGATGGATGAAGGGGGTAAGTACGTGACCAGGGCTCCAGGGGGGGCAGGATCGGGGGACTGGATGTCGGGGCAGAAGCCCAGCACAGCCCCAGGAGCAGCGGCCGCACCGCCCTCTGCCCGCGGGCACCCGCCACCCCTCCTTAAATACCCTCCGCGCTCCCCTCTGCCGTCACGTGACGGGGCGGCCGGCGACGATTGGCTGGCGCGGCCGCCTTCCCCCCGCCCCCCGCGCGTGCCCGCCCCCTCGGGCCACGTGAGGGGCGAGTCACGCGATTTCCGGGAACCCGTCAGGAAGGGACATAAACAAACAAACCCGGGGCCGCATGGAGGGGCCGGGCCGGGGCGTGCGGGGCGGCGGCCCCCGCTGAGCGCGGTGAGTGGGGGCTCGGGGGGCACCGGAGGGGCCCGAGGGACGGGGAGACCGGGGGTTCGGGGGGTCCGGGGCGTTCGGCGGGAGGAGGCGGTGTGGCCGGGCAGGGGGCTCCGGGAAGCGAGAGAGGGAATAGAATGGAGAGAGGGCTGTGCCTGCCCGGGGCACTGGGACGGGGATGGTGCCGGCGGCCCCTCCGCCCCGCTCGCCCCGCGGGGGGTGTGGCCGCCGGGGGAGCAGCTGTGCGCGGGGGGTGTCCGGTCCCGGAGCGGAGAGATTTGCGGCCGGGGGGACGCGGTGGGAACGGGCTGCGGGGACGGAGCGCGGGCCGAGCGGGGGGTTGTCGGCGCTGTCCCCTCCAGCCTCCGCCCGGCAGGAACAGCCCGTGCCTTTACAAGGAAAGCGAGTCTCGCCCGCAGAGCAAAGCGCCGTCCTGCCAGGGGAGCACTGGGTGTGCTCGGCTGCCCGGGGAGGCAGAAGGGCTCGGCAGTCCCTGCGCTCTGCTGCCTTTCGGGCTTGCGACCTGTTTGAGTGTCCGAGCGGGTCGGGGGTGACCCGCGGAGTGCGGGCTCTCTGTGCCCGGGCGCGCCGGTGCCCGGCGGGCGGCTCCGCTCCGGAGCGAAGGCTGCGGGGCAGAGCGGGCGGAGAGGGGTCCCCGCTCTGCGAGTGCGGGGCAGGGCGGCGGGAGGGACCATCCCCGCTCCGGCGCGGCGTTTATGTAACGACAGCGCGGGGGGGACGGAGGTTTCGCTGGCGAGCGGGAGCCCCCCGAAGGGGCTTCCCCCGGGGTCGCCCCGGCCGCCCGCAGCCCTGGCGGGGGTCGCTGGGTGGGAGACGCTCCACATTGGACACGGGGGCCCCTCGTTGCCGTCCTTGCTCCGCAGGGTCCGGGGGCGGCCGGGGGAGCCCGCGGGGCCTCGGGGGGCGCGGGGGTCGCGGGGCCCCGGCGGGAGGGGGTTTGTTTACATGTCGCCTCACCCAAGCTTGAAAGGGCCGCTGGGCGGGTGAGCGGCGGGCGTGCCGGCCAATGGGGGCGCGCGCGGCGGGGGCGCGGGCCAATTAGCGGGCCCGGGGGGCGGGGCGGCGGCGGGCAGGGGTAGGGTGCGCCGGGCGCTGGGCGGCGGGGCGGCCATGTTGGCCGGAGGTGTGTTAGTGGGTCAGGGCCGGGCCGGGGGCGCGGGGGGGACGCGGGCACCGCCGGGGCTGTGGCTGCCGGGGGGCACCCGCGGCCCCGGCCCCTCGCGGCGCTTTGCCTCAAGGGGGTGTGTCCCGCCCGGGGGTCTGCACCGGCGCGGGGCGGTGCCCGCGCGCGGGGGTCCCGGTCCCCGCGCTGACGGGAGGACGGGGCGCGCTCCCGGCTCCCGCCCCGAGCGCACTCCCGCTGATTTGGGTTATAAAACATCGGTGGGTTCCACGGGCCGGCTCAGGAGCCGCCTGCGGGGCTCAGCGTGTCCCCTACACGGGTGTCCGACACCTCTGCGGGTTTGGATTAAGCTCACTGAGGCTCCGAGCGGGGGCAGCTCGGAGAAAGCCCCTCCTGTCACCGAGGAGTAAAAAATCTAAACTTTATTTCCCCTCCGTCCCGAGGGTCCCCAGCCTGGACGTTGTTCCCTGCCCTCGGCGTCGCTGCCGTGCCCTACCCTCATCCCTGTGAGCCCACGGCATTCTCAGGGCATTGGCTGCTGTGACTGAGACCATGTCACAGATAATTTCACTGTGTCACACTCAGTACAAGACACACGGTGCTTTTTCAGGCTTCTCTGTGCAACAGGCTGAACAGCTTCGAGCTCGCAGCTCTGCCTGCTGAAATGTGCAATTCTCGCTTAAAGTAGTCGTAATTTTGCTGTTGCTGCCACTCGAGAAGAAACTTGTTGAAATCATGCAGTACATAACCTGCAAAACAGAACCAGATTCCTGTATTATCTTTCAAACACTTCTAAATGTTTTAAAGATTGTGATTAAAATGCCTCTGGCCTAAGGTAGCTTAACCAAGGGCTTCTAAGCATCCATGTCGGGATGATTAGTTATGATTTTTTTTTAAATATGTGTTTTCATAGTAAAAATTACAGAGGGGCACACACAGGTGCTTTAGAAACCTGGTCGGTTTTTATTGTTGACAACTTACTTGAGAAGTGAGAATTTCTACGGAAAATAAGTCACAGAATCATGGAATGGTTTGGGTTGGAAGGGACCTTAAAGATCATCCAGTTCTACCCCCTAGTGTGGGCAGGGACACCTTCCACTAGACCAGGTTGCTCCAAGGCCCATCCAACCTGGACTTGAACACTTCCAGGGATGGGCAGCCGCAACTTCCCTGGGTGTGACTGTTTTAGCAGGAAAGATTTCCTGCAGAGGAGACATCTTTGGTGAGGGTACTTTTTTAGAGGTATGAAAATAATAACTCAGAGGCCTCATAGAGTGTCGGTAGCCAGAAGTTCACCTGAGCCAAGAAGGAATTGTCCTGTGTTTAATGGGAGTATTCTCTGATAAAAGCAATCTGCAGCAGAGGCATCAGGCCATTGAGCACCCTCCCTGTGTGTTTTTTAAATAATGAGAGAAGCAAACAGGTCTGTGAAGGACAAAGGTTTGAAGTCCCTTCAGCATTAGCAGGAATTAATTGGAACGAAGTGAAGCTTTTGTCCAACTAATAGACTGATAGTATGGGATAAATAAGGGAACCCACTCGTTTAGATTCCCATGGTCTGTATGTCCATGCTGTGTGATTTGGGAAGCTTAACTAAATGATGTTTTAACAAAAAACGTTGATAAGGAAATTTGGTGTTGGCATTGGCTTGAAACTCAAGGCAAAAGCTTTCTGAAAATCGTAAATTTAAGGTTTAGACTTTGCTATAATTCCCCTGACTGTATATTTTTTTCCTTCGTCATAAGAGTTGTGTTGCTTTTTGTTTTTTTCCTGGGAACTACAGAATTAATTTTTTAAGCCCCAAAAGGCTTTGCCCTGTTAGAAAAAAATACAGAAACAACATCCTCTTGGGAAATAGAATATTGCTGGAGATTGGAAGCTGAATTGTTGGTTAGTTTTGCTTTGGTTTCTCTTTGCTTTCAGCCCACTCTGCTTCAGGGGAAATCTGTGGCTCAAAAAAAAATTGAATGTTATTTTACTACTGATTCTCTTGTGCAAACAACTCTCCTAAGTCTGCAGTGTTATTTTAATAATGGTTTATGTTATTAATATTTTAACTATAACAAGTTTTTTTTTAATTAATTGAAGTGTGTTAATAGAATTCTCATAAGTTTAACATGCTGCACATCATACTCTTGCCACTAAAATAATAATAAAATCTCAGTCTTTGTTCCAGAATGTACAGAAAGCTACTTCTAGTAGGAATATATTAATCTGGGCATAGTTGTTATAAAATATGTAGATGCTTTATGTTTGTTGGTTTAAAAAATAACCCCTTTTCTTTATTCTGCCTCCTGCATAATGGTCGATATCAGTCCAGGCTGGGGTATCAACACAGCATGGGGATGCACAGATGGAGAGCAGCCCTGGGAGAAGGACTTGGGGGTGCTGGTGGGGGAGAGGCTGGAATGACCCATCCCAGAAACCCCCCATGTCCTGGGCTGATCCCACAGCATGGGCAGCAGGTGAGGGGGGGATTCTGCCCCTCTGTCCCACTCAGGTGAGACCTCCTGCAGAGCTGCCTCCAGCTCTGGGGACCCAGTGCAGGAAGGACATGGAGCTGCTGGACCAATTCCAGAGGAGGTACAAATATGATTAGAGGGATGGAGCAGCTCTGCTGTGAGGAAAGACTGAGAATTGGGATTGTTCAGCCTGGAAAAGAGAAGCTTCAGAGTGACCTAAATGTGGCCTTCCAGTACTTGAAGGGAGCCAACAAGAGAGATGGAGAGAGACTATTTACAAGGGCCTGGAGTGACAGGACAAGGGGGAATGGCTTCACACTGACAGAGGGAGTGTTAGATGGGATATTGGGAAGAAATTCTTCCCTCTGAGGGTGGTGAGGCCTACAGGAAATATGGAGAGAGACTATTTCCGAGGGCCTGGAGTGACAGGACGAGGGGGAATGGCTTCACACTGACAGAGAATAGGTTTAGATTGGATATTAGGGAAAAATTCTTCTCTGTGAGGGTGGTGAGGCCCTGGCACAGGTTGCCCAGAGAAGCTGTGGCTGCCCCATCCCTGGAAGTGTCCAAGGCCAGGTTGGACGGGACCTGGAGCAACCTGGTCTAGTGGAAGGTATCTCTTCCCATGGCAGGGGGTTGGAATGAGATGATCTTTAAGGTCCCTTCCCACCCAAACCATTCTATGTTTCCATCAGTTATTGGGATCTGCCTGTTTGCTGGCACAGCTGTGGAACATCCCTAAGCTGGGTAACAGCATTAGCGGGGGGGTACACGAGTGCTGTGTTCTTCTGGTGTCTCAGCAGCTCTGCTATGGGAGGCGTTACATGTGTGGAGACCAGGGCTTCTGTTTATTGGTATCACTTCCAGGTCTTGTAGTCTGTCTGCTGTGGGCAAGTAGTATTAGAAAAATAATACTGGAGGGGGAAGGCATGGTCAGCGACGGAGAGGGAACAAAGACAGTGAAGTAGCAGTTTCCCTCTCCTGAGGGGAAGAGCCTTAGCAGAAGTGAAAAAGCCTGCACATCTTTAGTTCTTTTAAATGGCAGTGCTTCATCAAACTCAGGGTCTGGGTGTCTTAAGCAGATGTTGTTTTCTGTCCAGGACAGAAAAACCAAAGGGCACAATGTTTTAGATGCTTGTGCTGGCATTTGAATACAAATCCATCACTGAGAAGATAGAGGGATTTGGCTGCTTTGGTGAACAGGTGAATGAGGCTTTGGTGGGTGGAAACACAAGAAGACCTTTTACAAAAGTGTCTTTGCTCACTGCTATGAAATAATAATAATAATAAAAAATTAAAATGTAGTGTCTTTGTGGTAGGGGAGAAAAGTAAAAGAATTTTTTTAAGTCTGGGTAATAATTGAAAAATCATGCAGAAAGGAAAAAAAAGAACATTACTCAGAAACAAAATTAGGAGAAATACAGAATTACAGAATCATTTGGGTTGGAAAAGACCTCCAAGATCAAGTCCAACCTTTTGACCGATCACCACGTTCTCAAACAGACCAGAGCACTGAGTGCCACATCCAGTCGTTCGTGGAACACCTCCAGGGATGGGGACTCCACCACCGCCCTGGGCAGCCTGAACATTCTGAACTTGAAGACTGCACTGAGCTGAGGATGTTCTGTAATAGAAAACAAACTGGCATAAACTCTGAAAGGAAAAACAGTTTTAAGAGAAGCATAGGAGAACTTCTTGCATCTCTAATTCTAGTACTTCATAAAATGCCCAGATACAGCAAACCCTGCATTGTACATAATGGTTCCTTTCAAACACATGGCGTGGTTTTCGTCCACTCGCTGAAATTCAGAGTTGGGCATTTGGAATGTTTCAGCCTGAGTTTTTAAGTTTGGTATTGAAAGGCTCTTGTGAGCTATTTTTTTATGTCTGCATCAAAACTGTGACTTTGACAAGCTGTGCTGTGTGATGCAGTCACCATCATGAAAGTGTAATTGTTCATGTAATGCACTTAGAGCAGGCATTTAGCTGCTGGGATAATGAGCACTGTGCAGCCAACAAACCAGCACAGCCACGCTCCATGTGCCTTTCCAATGGCACAAAATACACATCTGACGGAAATAGCAACTTCAGCTACAGCACAAATGATTCATGCAGGTGGCTGAGGAAGACTTTCAGAGGTGCCAAGATGAAGCTGCATTTTGGGATTTTCTTTTACAGGGCCTCCTTTGAAGGTGCTGTATTGTGGCAGGAGGGTGTTTTGCCGGCCCAGAGAAGTGTCACATGCACAGGAACTGCTGTGTGTCTCCTTAATGCTGCATGTTTGGAGTTTAGGTCCCGCTGTCTTCTGGGTTAAATGTGCTGCTGCATCAGTAATCCCACGTAATGCACCTCCCATCCCATTGTGTGAAGCTCAGTCTTCCAAGGCATCTTGGGACCACTGCTCTTCTTCAGAAAGTAAATATTAAATACGGAGGATTATTTTTAATTAGGATTTGTCCTTAGGTAATTAGTTACAAACTCTCTAGAACAGACTTTGGTTCCTTACTGATGACTGATGGGATTTAAACCAATGTACACATGCATGCCTGCATCAGTACCCCAGATTCTTAAGTGTTAGACAAACACAGCTGCTCCCAAGATCATGGAATCCCAGAATGGTTTGGATAGAGAGGGACCTTAAAGATCATCTCATTCCAACCCCCTGACGTGGACAGGGACACCTTCCAGTAGACCAGGTTTCTCCAAACCCTGTCCAACCTGGCCTTGAACACTTCCCAGGATGGGGCAGCCACAACTTCTCTGGGCAACCTGTGCCAGGGCCTCACCACCCTCACAGAGAAGAATTTCTTCCTCATATCCAATGTAACCCTACTCTCTGTCAGTGTGAAGCCATTCCCCCTTGTCCTGTCACTCCTAGCCCTTGTGAATAGTCCCTCTCCATGTGCCTTGTAGGCTCTTCTCAGGTGTGTCTTGCCCTTCCTCACACTGCAGTGAAGGCAGGAGCCTCCCCCAGGAGCAGGAGCACAGCTCTGCACTGATGTGTCTCAAGAGTCTGCAGACACAGAACCAACTCCGGACTGGCTCCTTAATCACCTTAATCTGATTTCCCTGCAGGCTGCTGCCAGAGGAGTGGCACCCTGCTGCCCGTGCCTCGGGCTGTGTATTCCACCTGTGGTTCAGTCCTGCCTGCAGTCTCACCTCTGTGTCTCTGCTTTGGGGAGGGCTGATGTAAGGCACTAATGGAAATTGTCCTGAAGTAGACATTCCTGCTATATTTATCTTCAGTAATTCTTAACGCTGCTGTTCTGCCTCAGCTCTTTTAGTTCATTCAAGGCTGCATTCATTATAGATAACACAACAGCTGGACTATTCTTTTGTAACTCAGTCTTGGGCTGAAAGTGCCAGGAATGATGAATTCTGTAAAAACAGGACTTTAACTGCAGCCTACAAATTACTTTCCTTAACAGCAAGTTCCAGTTCTACATCTGTGCTTCCATATGTGTTGTTGACTTCTACTATACATCTTTATTTACCAGTTCATGAAAAAATCCTGGTGGTTACGTGTGAGCACCAGGAGACTTTTAATGAAGATCTTGATTGTTCTGGGGAATTTGGAAGGCATTTGGAAGTAGGACTGCTTTGTTGGGAGCATGAAGCATGCCCAGATTGTGCAACTCCCTGAGGCAGAGTCTTTCTTTTTATGTCCTCACCATGTTTTCCCCCTCCATAGAGCTACCAACAAAAACCTTATGTTGTTGAATCCTGGAATAGATCCTGCTGGGATTCAAGTCACAATTAAATATTAATATTATAAAATATCAAGAATGAAAGATAAAGAGAATTACGGGAATAATCAGATTAGCTGATACACTGCTTTGACCTGGGAGGACACGCACTGTCATCCTTAAATGGTGCAATAAGTTTATCACTCCAGTCTGTGAGCTGGTTAAAGTATTTTGAAGGTTTAATGTTTATTTGAGGATTTGTAAATGATCCCGAAGCTGACACCTGGAAGCGTGGGTCAGTTGTTATTGAAATCAGTGTCAGTACAGAGGAAGTTTCACCTCCTCTTTGCTAGCTCTGTGTGGAATGGCTTGAGGTTTGTGTTTGAACAAAAACATGATAAAGAATAACCAGTGAAGAAGCAGCAAATGGTTCCTTTCTTTGCCTTTTATATCATGCAGTGGCAGAACTCTGACAGTCTCCATGTGAACGCAGGTGGTGGTGGTGGTGGTGGTCTGGTGGTGATGTCAGAGTATTAATCTGATGTTCTGGTGGAAAAGGCATCAATCTCTGCATGGAAAGAAAGTGCTTGGGTATAGATTTATGTGGAAGATTATATCCTTCTCACCTCTCTCTTTGTGTCTGCGAACATCATTTATTTGTTTTAAAGAACAGGCCTTTTCTCCTAGATCAGGTGAGGCTGAGAAGTGACTCAATCATCCCTGCCAGGTTACCAGTGACAGAAGGACCAGTTCTGCTGTGGTGTGGCCTTTACTGGGTGAAGGGAGATGGGGTTGTTAAGGCGAGTTTCCCTAGGAGACAAACTTCACTTTAAATGCCACTTAAGTAAAGAATTCCCTGGAGATTTTAGAAGAGAAAGAAACTTTTCTCAGGAGGAACTGGCTCTCATTCCCCACAGGACCCCATGAGGAGTGCCTCAGGCAATGGTGGGGTGGATACACTGAGAACTTGTGTGTTACTGGGCGTGTAACTGTTGTTTTTTATTTTCCAGCTGCTTTTTGCAAAACACGTTTTGATAAGTAAAGATTTCTTTGAATAATGTCTGTTTTCACCACAATCTGATGGACTATATGCTGAATATAGCAAAATAGCTGAGATACTATCTGAAAGTGGGAATAATCATGGGGATGCCATCATGTGCTGCTGGGAGGAGGGTTCTCAGTGTAGCTTTGCTGTAGGAGAATACTTATAGTTTACTATTTGTTTTTCAAAACAAGAAAATAAACATAGCCTGAGCAGATTGCTCCAAAGTCTGACTTAAGAGCAGTGCTGAGTGAGGTTTTTCCTTACATTGTTAAAAATGCAGGATTAAGCAGGATATGAGGCTCATCTGAAGTAGAGCAGGTCTATAGAAACTACTAAACTGGCAAAACTACTAGCAGATAAATTGGTCCAATTTCAATATGTGCCTTACTTGAAATAATAGAGAAGATATTTTATTGGACAGCTGTGAATGTGGCACAATTTTTAATTAGTTCTGTTGGGGAAGTCTGTCTCTTCCTCTCTGCTGTTGGATGGTGTGAGATGCTTGCTGTGATCCTCTACCACTAGATGTTGCTATGTGAGTGATTGATATAATCTTATCTGATGCTGGACGGATTCATCCCTGAAAAAAAGGAGGAGGTATTGCTGAAACAGTATTTCTGCCTATTCTGAAATTCTTATTTTGAGCCATTTGCCTGCGACATTTTTAGAATTTATTGGCTCTGTTATATTAGTCATAAAGATTATTTCTCTCTTGGGTGCCCAGCAGTGTGCTAGTTGTTATTTCCAATTTGGCAGGGTTTTCTCTTCAGGTGTCTATAGAGCTCGTGGTCTCAGCAGTGAGGAAAAAAGGCAATAAAATGTAGCTCGGCCGGAAAGGTTTCTGCAACAGCTGTGTTCTGCAGCATCAGTGGCTTTTCAGTCAGTGAAAGATGGCAGGGGGAATAAAATCCTTATGCATTCCAGCGTAAGGAAAAATCACTTTTCAGGGGAAATTCTTCCTTCACTTTGGCTGGTTTTTAACCTTTCACCTTTTTTGGTGGAGGATTACTCACTTTCTTGGGGGTTTGCTGTGTTTATTCTGCACAGAAGTCTACAAACAGAACAGCTCCATCAGAGTGAACTGAAGTTATCCTAAGGAAAAATTTCATTGCATGGATAGTGTAAACTCCCTGAGACTGAATTAAAGCTGGAAAGGAATCTACAAGTGAATAAAACAAGAAGTTTGGAATTGGATTTGGGGAATCTGGGCTTGGAAATGCCTCAGGTAAGTCTGTTAGGATTTTATTTGATTCTGTGAATAATTCTGCTTATGTATTAAAAACAAGAGAAAGTTTAAGAGCAAATTTGGCTGGCAATAGGAGGGAGAATTTGTAAGAGATCAAATGGTGTATATCTTTCAGAGTCCCAGTAGTATCTGTGTTGGAAGCTGTGGTGCTGCTCTTGGTGCTGTGTTTGTTCAGGATTCAGCCAGGTTGTCTCTTGACGAGGGCGGATGCCTGGAGAGCAGAACAGCCTTTTCTTGCTGCAGTGATTCACACATCAGCACACTGAATGACTTTCAGCAGCACAATGTTTCTCCCTTCCCAACCCTCAGGGTGAGAGTGTCTAGAAGAGAAATAGAGGTCTGGAATTAAATGTAGCAAAAGGCCGTGCTGGCCATTCCCTGCATGCCCAGTCATCCTGAATAATGTTTTTTTTTGCTACAAATTCCACTTGAGAGAGGGGTAACACTCTTGATTTAGTTGTCATAAATTTTGCTTCTGCTACAGTTTCGTATGGAAGCTTTATGAGTTCTAATGGTTCTAAATACAGTCAGCACTGCTTTAGTACAAAATTATTTGTATTAGTGGGAAGACCCTGCAAGCATGTGGTGCCTGCTGATTCTCACAGATCTTGCCAGTACTTGCCCTTGTCTTCTCCAAATGCCAGCGTATCCCAAAACTTGTCAAATGCGTGAGACTTTCAAACTCACAAGAAAGAATGAATGAGCAATGCTCTTGCAGCTCTGTAGTGAATAGAAACGTCCTTGGATTGAGGAGTTGTATGTAGTCAGCTGCTCTTAAAGCATTCTCTGGCTCTGGGAAATGACATGCTTATCTGTGTAGGTAAAAACCTTCCAGATGCAAGTAGAGCAAGAGTTCAGAGACTTGGAGGAAATGGTGATATACTCTTTCTGTTTTGTTGAGGATGATAACGTGCCTTTTTATAGCATGTTTCAAGTGTCTGTCCATTGTGTTGTAGCCCAGTGTGAGTGGAATGGACCCTCCTTTTGGGGACGCCTTTCGGAGCCATGTGTTTTCAGAGCAGACCCTGATGAGCACAGATCTCTTGGCAAGCAGTTCAGATCCAGACTTCATGTATGAACTGGTAGGTCACATTTCTGTGTGTGTACAGAATTTCCTCTCCTTGACTAATACCCCAAGTTCCTGTAGTAATAGAGGGTTATTTGTTCAAGAATGCTGGGAGATTATTCATTGTTGCTGGGTACTGGTTAGGGAAGAGCCCAACTGCTTGTCCAGCAAATGTGATGCTTCCTCAATAGGCATTTGAACAAGCTGGCCATCAGGACAGGCTCAAGTAGAGTTTGTGATGGTGCTTGAGACTCTTCCCTACAGTCTTTTTTTTGCAAGAGGAGCTATATAGAATCACAGAATGGTTTGGGTTGTAAAGAAGCTTAAAGATCATCCAGTTCCAACCCCCTGCCATGGGCAGGAACAGCTTCCACTAGACCAGGTTGCTCCAAGCCCTGTCCAACCTGGCCTTGGACACTTCCAGGGATGGGGCAGCCACAGCTTCTCTGGGCAACCTGTGCCAGGGTCTCACCACCCTCAGAGGGAAGAATTTCTCCCTGTTGTGTGCTCCTTCACCCAAGCTGTGAATGCAGGGGAAACAAAGTAAAAGTTGGCTTATGAGCTACTTATACAAGCATTCTCTTTTTGTTAACCCCTGCATCAAAGGAGAAATGTCACTTGTAGTCATTAATTGGTCATGTTAGAATGAGGTTTTTCCAGGAACTGGTAAACTTGAGCATGTTCTGTTAAGCACATAGCAAAGATTGACCTAGATTAATAGAGACTTAGCTTGCCTGTGTGATGCCTTTCATATTTCAAAAATGTGGATATTGATACTAGTTTAGTTACCGATGACCAGATGAATTTGCAATAGCAGAAAAAGAATCCAGTGTCATTGGAAGAGCAATCTTTTCAGAAGGATCCATTGCTGAAGCACAGAAGCTGTACTTCATTCTGAACCTCAGAAGAAGCTTTTAGTTGAAAGTTGAGGTATCTTCGTATGTTCCCTCTCTCTCACACTTCACTGGAATGGAGCTCTCCATATTAGATGAAGTAGAGGACAGAGATGATTGATATTTGTTGTGTATTAATTTTTAACTTGTCTTCTTATGCACAGGATAGAGAAATGGACTATCAGCAAAGCTCCAGGGACAACTTGCTTTCCATGGAGGACTGCAAAGACCTTGAAAACTTGGAGTCTTTTACGGACATCCTGGACAAAGAAGCTGCTTTCACCTCCAAGTGGGAGCAGTGGGATACCTACTGTGAAGACTTAACTAAGTACACTAAATTAACCAGCTGTGACATCTGGGGAACAAAAGAGGTGGATTACCTGGGCCTTGATGACTTTTCAAGCCCATACCAAGATGAAGAAGTGATAAGCAAAACACCGACGCTGGCTCAGCTTAACAGTGAGGACTCCCAACCTGTCTCGGATTCACTCTATTACCCTGATTTGCTCTTCAGTGTAAAACAAAACCCTTTAAATTCTTTGTTACCTGGCAAAAAAATTGCAACCAGAGCAGCAGCCCCGGTCTGTTCCTCCAAGAACGTTCAGGCTGAGGCGCCGCTGTCGGACTGTGCTCAGAGGGTCAGCAAACCTGCGACCCAGCCTGCTGCCAGTACACAGATCATGGTGAAGACCAACGTGTACAATAATGAAAAGGTGAACATTCATGGGGAATGTAAAGACTATGTTAAAAAGGCAAAAGTAAAGATCAATCCTTTGCCACAGAGCAGACCAGTGCTGAGCCAGGCACATGCTGACGCAGCGAAGGAAAACACCTGCTACTGTGGTGCTGTAGCAAAGAGACAGGAAAGAAAAGGACTCGAATCCCCACATGGCCACAGCACACCTCCTGTTTTGCCTTTTAAAGAGACTCAAGAGCTGCTCCTCAGCCCACCCCAGGAGACCCCAGGGCTTATCGTGGGGGAGAGCAGCCTTTCTGCCAGCACCTCCGTGTCGGATTCTTCACAGAAGAAGGAAGAGCACAACTACTCTCTTTTTGTAACAGACAGTTTGGGTGAACAGTCAGCCAAGGGAGACCCTGAGGAAGATGAGGAGGATGAGGACGATATTGAAGATGAGGACCATGATGAAGGATTTGGCAGTGAGCACGAGCTGTCTGAAAACGATGATGAGGAAGAAGATTATGAGGATGATAAAGACGACGACATCAGCGATACCTTCTCAGAACCAGGTACCAGCAATGTTGGGCTGTGTTAACGTGGAGGTGAATGGATTTGTCTGCCGAGTGGGAAGGAATGCTGTTGAACTCCTGATAGATCAGTGTTGCTCACCTGTAACTTAAGTTGTGAACTTCCATCCCAGATTTTCTAAGTGCTTTGCAAAATGCAGTTAATTCAAGATCTCTGTTGCCCTGTTTGGTGAAAAACTACATCAACCATGGTCATGAAACAAAAGTAATAATAGAGAATACAGGAAGCCCAGCTGTAGCTTGAGGTTAGAGCAACTCCAACAAGTGTTTTCTTCTTTTTTTGTGGCTTGGTGTGTGCAGAGCTTTCTTGCACTTCTTGTTGCTTCGAATTTATCCAGAGTTCTATTTCTCAGTATGAAATCATATCCTGAGTGATTCCATAATTACTTAAGTCCTGCTGTAGGTACAGTTTTCAACAGAATCCAAAGAATAGCTGCCACTGAAACTAATAGAACCATTTCTTGGTGGTTTTCAGCAGTAACACTTAGTGGGTCTTCAGAGGACACTGAATTTCCCTGTTCTGCATGTAGAAATGGAGCCCTAACAGCAGAAGTAAGAACTAACCTTCACGTAGAAGGTAACAAAGGGGTAACGTTGTATAAAAATAAAATCAGAAGGGAAAGAGACAGGATTGTAACCAAGGATTAATTTCATTGCAGGAAGTGTTATAGCATTCACCTTTTATAAAAACTTCATAGTAGAGTATAAGAATTAAGGTATTTAGACATTTGGAAATATGTAACTGTGGGGTGGGGGGGAAGCAGCTGAAATTTTTCCCTTTCAAGAACAGCTTCTGTAAAACTTGTCAGTGTTTGTCATCATGAATTCTCAGATGGAATTATTTTCCAATTAGATTTCCTAAGTTGGCATTAAACTTGGTAAGCATTATGCCCTTTATGTTACTTTAACATGCACAGAACACATTTTTATTAGCATTTTAAAACCTCTTTCTCCTTTCTGAGGTGAACTCCCTCTGCTTTCTGCATTTAAACGTGGGGGGCTTTGCCATTACTTAGTATATTTTGCCTAATAGAAGTACTGTAAATGGTTGCTTCTCCCATCAAGTAGTCAAGAGATTCCAGAAATGGGAAATGCAGCAACTTATTCAGTTGTCAGTAGCACTGGAGAAGAAATAGCAGAAAGGGAAAAGTGCTTGTGAAGGAACAGAGATTGTTTTAAGGAGCTGCATTGCATCACCTTTGTGCACCTGCACCATCAGCTGAGGGAAAAACACTCCTAAATGATTTGGCAGAAGTCACTGTGACCAAGTGGTTAAGAGGAGGGGTTTTCTGGTTTTGTTTTGGTAGGGCTATTTTTGCTTTTAATCTGGTAAAATGAGGAAGTCATGTCTATACTGTTCTCTGTTCACTTAACCTTGGTAGATTTAAACCTGAAGCCACAGTAAGGGATGTGAACAAAGATTTTTAGGAGGGGCTTTCAGAAGAAAGAACCTTTCAGATTTCATAGAAGCCTGCCCTCATATATGATCTTTGCTAAGAGGAGGAATCAAGGAAGAGGAATAAATACAGCACAGAAAATCTAAACAAGTTTGTGTGTTACAGCCCAGGTTAAGACACTGTGCACTGGATTATTTTATGTAACTTTAAAATTATAGCAGGTCAGTGTGCGAGTTGCAAGGCAGGATGTATTAAGTCAATCTAATTTCAGTTGCTAACTTAATTATAGTTCAAATAAGCAAACAGGAAGTCTTGATTTTAACCTTGTTGTACATTTGTACACATCAGCTCTTACAGAGATTTGTTTTCATTGGTTGGATTAGTTCTGTGGGATTCTGAAGATGGGCTTAAATTCATACATTTCTATCTAATGAGTTGCATAGCTAGGCATGTTTTTTCAAGGGGAAAGTCAATGGTCTTTTTGGGAGTATTTTGATACTCATGTCAAACAGCATTTGGGTACAATGGAAGTACAGGTACAAATATTTATGGTATTTGAAACTATATTTATTGTAAATTTGTCAACAATTTTGGCTATACAACAAAAATGTTTATAAAATTATAAAGCGCGTTCCATTGTTTGATTTGACTTTAAAATCCTGCATTTTAATAAACTAGAGAATCAAAGTAAATGAGTTGATGAAATGATTAGAAACAGAACTTCAGAATGGATTTCATCCTTCTGCATACTTGGGGTTATGAAGTGAGAGTCAGACCAAATCAAGAAAGTTTGTTTTTCCTCTTTCAACTGGTTTTTCAAGTGCAAACAGACTAATTGAATGGACTGTTTTAAAAGGAAGAAAGTGTTCTTTGTGCTGCTGTTAGAAGATGAAGCAGAGCTGAAGCATATGGGGTCAAGGCTTGCTGAGCCTGCAGTCCATGCAGTGGCTTTTCCTTAAGCTCCATCAGAGCATGTGATGCTTTGAAATGCTCCTGTTTTTAAGTAAATGTAAACTATTATGTAGCATTTTAGTACAAAAGGCAATGCAGTGGTTTGGGGTTTTTTTAACCTTAGTATAGGTTATCTTTATTTTCTAAAGCATATCTGGGGTTTTAAAACCTGTGGTTTGTGTTTATAGTTATGGTAAAATGTTTCTGTGATGTTGGACTGCATTACAGTTTCCACATCCTTCATGAAAAGTTCATCATATCTAGCACAGCGTAATTTAACACTAAAATATGATACAGAGGATCATTTCATCCCATTAAAGAGGAGAGGAAGAGACTGATCTGTGTCCAGATCCCTTCAGTTTAGATGGTCTTTTTGTCACTGTCTTGATAACAGAGCCTACTTATTCCAGTCTGATAGGGCTCAGTGGTTTGATTTATTCCCCAGAGGTGTTCAGACTCAAGGAAGAGCGGGATTTGGATTCGATGATCCTAGTGGGTCCCTTCCAACTCAGAGTATTCTGTGATGGAATCATTTTGTTTTATTGTCTTTTGCTAATCCATCTTTATTATCTACTTCTCTTTCCATGCGTTTTGTAAAATGTGGAGGTGAGCTAGGATTGTATTCCTGCAAATTCATGGAGAAAATTGTAAGGACGGAAGAATACTGTCTAGTAGCTGCTGTCTGTGGAATTGTGAGGGACAAGAGCTTAGGGGGTCAGAGAACATAAAGGGGCTTTCAGTGCATAAATATTTTGTGTCTTTTCAACTAATGAAGCACCATCAATGGCTCAGTGTCTATCCCTGGATTTTAGGCAAGTACTTGATGCTGAAAACCAAGTCTGTTATGTAATGTAAAACAGGCCTCATCTGTGGTTTTGCTCTTAACTTGAATACTCAGGCCATTGCTAGAGGGCTACAAACAAGTTCTGTCACCAGTATATAAACAACCCAATGCTTCCTTTTAGGGTATGAAAATGATTCAGTGGAGGAGTTAAAAGAAATGACTGCAATATCCTCTCGGAAAAGAGGCAAGCGAAGATACTTCTGGGAGTACAGCGAGCAGCTGACACCGTCACAGCAGGAGAGGATGCTGAGGCCATCCGAGTGGAATCGGGACACCTTGCCCAGCAACATGTACCAGAAGAATGGTCTCCATCATGGTAAGGAGAGAGTCCCAGTCACAAGTGTCTGTCTTTCGTTCTGACACCTTCAGTAGCCAAATTCCCATACTTGCAAGTGCAGAGAAAGTGGTGTTTTGGCCCTGAAAATCAGTTGTTTAAACACTGTAAGTCTGTTGCTCAGTTAGCAGGGTTCTGCAGTGTCCAAGGAAGGCACAGTGAACGCACAGTAGGGACTTTCAGTGTGGTTTCTTCCAGAGGAGAGTGGATGAATTGAGAATTGTAACTTCCAAAGGCTCTCAGTGGAAACCCCAAGAGTTCAAAGTTTTCTCAGTGATACTGTAAACATTGGATGGGTGGTTTGACTGATATTTGCTCCTTGTAGCTGTTGGTTTCGGTCCTGCCTGTGTTGGCAGGAAGCTGGAAGGGATCCGGGATGGATGCTGAGTTCAGGATAACTGTGGTATGAACTGAGGACAAGCAATAAGGCACAACTGTCTCTTTTTTCTCCTCCATACTTATTTCTCCCCCCATGTGAATGCAGCACACTGAAGCAGTTACTCTTCTGGGAATAAACTATTTCCTTAAAATGCCCTCTTAGAAACTTAAACCAATTGCTCTAATAACTCTGATTTATTCCCAATGAGCAATTACTGCACCACAAACATGACTAACATCACCACTGTTAGGGGTATTTTTGTTTTCTTGTCACAGGACCTCTTTTAGGCTGCTCTGTTTGATTTGGTCTTTGAAGGAGAAAGTGAAACCAGCTTCCCTGTTGTAAGGTTAATATTCCCCTTACAGTTGAAAATTACTGTCTTTAACATGACAATTGACCTTCTCTTAAACCAAAAGGTTTTTTTGTTACTGTTAATTGTAGATTTATTCAGAGAAGAAAACATGTTTTCCTCTAAATCTTTTTCGTTTTTAAACGCTTATTTATCTTGTAGTGAAATATCAGTACCTAAAGTCCCAGCCTCTGCTCCTTCTCATGATGGAGCTCTGAACAGCCTCATCTAGTGGAAGGTGTCCCTGCCTATGGCAGGGGTTGGAACGAGATGAGCTTCAAGGTCCCTTCCAACCCAAACCATTCTGTGATTCTAAGATTCTGTACTTGTTATTAAACAACAAATAACCAAACATGCCTTGAGGACTCGATCCCACCAAACATGTGAAGCAAGTGACCTTTCAGTCAGGTGTTTGTGCAAGGGATTGGTGAGACCAAACCCTGTTTAACATCCAAAAGCTACAAATATAACATATGCAGGGTTGTTTTGGTTTTATATGCAGATATACCCCAAGGTCAATAAGCATCCACCTCAGATAAATCATGTTAAAATACCACCTCTGAAATAAATATTTCTGGAGCAGGTTTTGTAATTTTATTAATATTTTCATGCAAGTATCTCTAGCAACCAGCATTTTTAATAGAAATCTAGAAAAGACACATAGCAGTGGCAGAGAATCTTAAGGAATAAAGATTTTGTCTTGAATATGTGTATTTCCTCAGGAAAACCAGGCCTTAAATAGCTTCAAACACACACAAAAGGGGTTAACTGGCCTTCATGTGGATCATTTATGCTCAGCATCACTCAAGATCGTTTCAGGCCTCATCATTCTTTCTTAATACAGAACTTTAGCAATAAGATTATTTAGGAATTTAATCAAATTGAGTGTGCAAGAGGATATATTGACTGAACACATGAGTTAACAAGTTTACTGCTGGAGCAGAACAACAGGGTTTGAACTTGTGACATACATTTTTCAGTACAGTTGTGTGTATATTGTCTGTCACACCCAGTAGCCTGGCCAGCAGTATTTGCTCTTATCTGATCTGGATAGAATATGAATTGTACAAAGCAGTTTGTCTGGAAATGCTCTTTCTATTGTGAAAGGCCACAGGGATCACATGATTCCAGCCCATTCTCTTGTAATGAACAAAGGAACTTCAAATGCACCCAAAAAAATGACGTATTTAGGAATTTTCTCACAGGTCTGTGTGCCTATTGTGTCAGTTCCCAACCTGTTTTTCTGCATATTTGAAACAGGAAAATATGCAGCAAAGAAGTCACGGAGGACTGATGTAGAAGACCTGACTCCTAACCCCAGGAAACTCCTACAGATTGGTAACGAACTGAGGAAGCTCAATAAGGTGATCAGTGACCTGACACCAGTCAGTGAACTTCCCTTAACTGCCAGACCCAGGTCAAGGAAAGAAAAGAACAAGTTGGCTTCCAGGTATGTGTTAGCTGAAGCTGCAGGGATGAGAAGATTTGGGATTGCTACAGTCTCATGATTAAAGTCTAAGTGATTTTTGCCTGAAGAAATGCTGCTTCATGTGGTAGCTCCTGCAATGGGCTAATTACCAGTTTATCAAAAACCAGGGCAGCTAGCACTTTGGAGCTGTAGTTTGCCTGTTCCCTAGATAAGGATGTATTTCCACTGGAAGTTGGCTTCCTTAGCTGCAGGGCAAATGACTGATACAGTGATAAAATCCACAAGTGTCAAATGTAATCAAATGCAGGTAGCAGAGTGTTTTCAGTGAAGGGGAGCAAGGATTTTGTACATGACAGCTCTGGGTGTTTTGGTTAATAAGTTAGTGTGGCAAACAAACAGATCTTAGTATTCTGGAATTTTTGGAAGTGTTCTAATTCTTCCCCTCTTCTTACTATAGGGCTTGTAGACTAAAAAAGAAAGCCCAGTATGAAGCCAATAAAGTAAAACTCTGGGGTCTCAACACGGAATATGGTAAATACAACTCTTCACATCTTAATTTTTCTTTTGTTTGGACGAGTGTGTGTTTTGCACCGTGATGTAACTCGGGTCATAGAGAAAACAGAGTTGGTACAAACCCAACAATTCTGTTGGTACAAAACCAGTCCATTCCATAAAGTGTGTGTAAATTTGGTTACCTGCAGTGTTGAGCTACTTTACAAATATAAATTATGTAAATGCATGTAGCGTAAATATTTTTGAAAATATTTGTAATATTTGATATAAACTATTACATTTTAATTTTACAGTAAGTTTCATGTGACACTTTTGACACAGATAGCTGTGTGTGGATAACTCTGAATTTCTTTTGCTCCAAGAGGAATATGCTGTAAATCTAATCCAGGTTTTTTTCTTTGCAGATAATTTACTGTTTGTCATCAATTCCATTAAACAAGAAATAGTTAATCGGGTGCAGGTACCTAAAGATGACAGAGGAGTCAACATGGAACAGAAGTTGAACATACTTATTAAAGACACTCTTGGTAAGCAGTAAAACTTCATTGTTTGTCTGTATGTGAAGAGACATCACATGATACTTTGGACTGGAAGAAACCTTAAAGCCCATCTTGTTCCACCCCCTGGAACAAGGACACCTTCCACTATCCCAGGTTGCTCCAAGCCCCATCCAACCTGGCCTTGGACACTTCCAGGGATGGGGCAGCCACAGCTTCTCTGGGCAACCTGTGCCAGGGCCTCACCACTCACACTTCAGTGGGAAGCCATTCCCCCTTGTCCTGTCACTCCAGGCCCTTGTAAATAGTTTCTCTCCATCTTTATTGTTGACTCCCTTTGAGAACTGGAAGGCTGCAATTTGGCCATCCCAAAGTCTTCTCTTTTCCCAGCTGAACAATCCCAGTTCTCTCAGCCTTTCCTCACAGCAGAGGTTCTCCATCCCTTGGTGGCCTCCTCTGGATTCACTTTGAGCGCAAACAATTTCTGAAATAGAGAAAAGAAAGAAAGAACCCTTTCCTGGTTTCGGTTGTCCGTACCTTTAGCTGATCACTGACCAAAGCATTCATTGGCTTTGTGTCACTTGTAGGGACATCCCAGTCCGTGCCATGAGCAGTAACCTGACAGCACATTCTCTTACCCTCCCCTTTAGGACTCCCTGTAGCTGGACAGACATCAGAATTTGTGAATCAAGTCTTGGAGAAGACGGCGGAAGGAGACCCCACCGGAGGCCTCGTAGGGCTGCGAATACCAATGTCAAAAGTTTAAGACGAGACTTGAGCTGTTCACGGGTCAGATTCCGCCTGTGCTGTTGAGTTCTTCGTTGTAAATCCCGTTCTGGTCTGCATGTCAGCTTAGCATTCTGTAAACACTCACCATTAGGTTCCATTGTTTGGAAATAACAATGTAGTAAAACAAATCAAAGCGTGATATAAAATGCTTCATAGCATTTTTGGACCATAAACCAGATAGTTTCAAAGCTGCTTTAAGCTTCAATACAGAAATGAGAGTTCTTTTTCAAGTGATCTAGGACCAGAATATATCACTTTTGTTTTAGAAGCAAAAACATGGTTTTGCTAGTGAAATTTTTTAGCATGTGCCAGACATTGTGACAGGCTTATGGTCCAAGTAAAATAAGAGGAAGCGTTTTTTTGGTAAAACTGTCAATTTAGAGAGTTTTTTGTTCCTTTTTTTTTTTTTTAATAATTGGGTTTTCTTTTCTTGTTCTTAAAAACCAATAAGCTTTCTTTGCAACCATTAACTTGTACATAGCACACCTGGCATTAGAGCTAGTGTGCCATATAAGACTTTAATTTTCTGAGCTTAATATAGTATTTAAATGTCTGTGCAAGCAAGAGAAAAAAAAAGTATATTCTTTGTGCCTTGTATTTTGGGGGGAGAGCTATCAGTATAAGCTGGTAAAGTTTTGTATGAAGAAAACCCTGAGGGGCAAAACCAAGCTGTATAGATGGTAAGATTTTAGGTTTTAATGTATTTGTTCCAGCTCTTAAAATTTTTGAATGTATATAGGAATATGTTGAAAATGTAGATATATGCCACAGAGTCTATGTATTGTATAAAAGATGGCTCTAGAAAACTCAATTTCGGTACTTTGGCCGGAAGAAAACAAATACTTGCACATTAATGCGATTGTTTATTTTTGTACCAAAGACAAATGCAACTGATATGGCGAACTGCCAGTCTAAGTAAAGTTTTGCACAGCTTATATGATACTGTACTGAATGTAAAAACAAAAGAAAAAAAAAGAAAAAAAATTAAAGGTCAGGGTTAGGGATCTTACTGAACTGTGAATTTTTTTGTTTGGGTCCAATTATCTACAGAAGGAGCATTCATACATAACAATATTATTTTGCTGTTCTTGTAGTTCGCTTCCATGGTAGATAAGTTGGTGGCCGTCTTGGAGTCTTTAAATCTTTTTTCTCTGCACTTACTGTAGGAGATTTTAATATATTTGGATTTTAGTAAGCTATTGGTAAAATAGTTTTCAACTTTGAGAATTTAAAAAAAAAAAGTATTTAGCTTGTTGTAGTATACTTCCACCAAACAACCAAAATAAAATTATTTTTATTGTAACTTGTATATATGTAAAAAGAAAAAAAGAGCTACAAATATCTAATTCCTTAGTTGCCACTTTTCCAGTTGATGTATTATTATGCATGTGATGTTTCCAAGGATCAACACAGGCTTCAAACAAAACAAAAAAAAAAATTTATAGACTTTTATATTTTTGTACAGGTATTTCGAAACTAGCTTCTTCAGACTTATATGTGACTTATTCTTGTTAATTCAGTAGTTTCTATGATTGAGGAATATTAACACACAGTTCTTATTTGCTATTCTGCTAATAAGAGTTGGCTTTGTAGTCAGTGTTAACGTACAGATTAAAAGCTTTAGCCTTTGATGAGAAAGTCCTTTATCTCAAGGCAAGATCATTCTCTGGTTTCATGGACCCCCCCCTTTTCCTCCCTGTTCTTTCTCTCCCTATTTAAAAATGACAAAACACTGTTTACTGAAAATAGAAATACCAAATATTTTCAAATGTAGCTGCTGAAAAAAATGCAAAAGTCCATGAAGGCTTTCTCCCCACTCCCTTTGGGGAATTTCTCCACTTCATTTCTAGTTTGTCTAAGTTTGTTTGTACTGTGATTGCTTTTTGTTTATAAGTAGATTATTTTTATATCCAAGCTTGTACTATAAAAAAAAAAGCCTGAATTGGTAACAGTGCAGTAAGAGTGGCCGATGGAGGTGGTGGCCCTGCCACACTCGTGTGCACACAGCTTACTTTGTACCTAAATATTTTGGAAGACTCAAAAGGGAGGAGGAGGCCAAAATACCACTACTGAGCTGTACAGAAAGTCTTTCCTACAAGAGACTGAACAAATACCCAGGGCAATTTAGGCAAAACTTTGTAAATCCACTTAAGACTTGCAAAATCTGAGTGGAATGTGGGTGTTTTCCTTTGAGGTGTTTGTGTTGTTGTTTGGGTGAGGTGAGAGTTGGCTGCTGCTTTACACAGTGGGTCTGGTGTATTCCTATTGTAGTTGTTGCAGTTATTCTGGAGCTGCAAATGGCCCATAAAAACCCCGACAGAGAATGTCTCCTGAAGTTCAGGCCGTGTCTGTACCAGGGCTGGCACACTGTTGTTCCTTTCCGATGGACTGCTCGGATCCCAGAGCTCCTTGTGCTCCATCCAAACCCTGCAGACAAGGCAGCATTTCTAAACATTAACAGAGAGCAGTTTGCAATCAGGTAAAAACTTCCGTGACAAATTAAACTGACAAGGTATTAAAAAGCCCCTTTTTACTGCTCAGAAATGCTGGGCAAACACAACTTTATAGCTTTTTATTTTTGTCTGAAAACCAGACGATGATTTTGGTCTCGCATTTCAAAGTAGACTTTGAATCTTTCGTGAGTTCCATACCCTCGCATTTCAGTGTTTCCTATGTATTATTTTAAGTTAAAGCTTTGAAATAGTTGAGCTTTTTAATGTTGACACTTTATTTTGTAACTATTTATATGTATGTATATCTTAGAAAAGCACTTTGTTTAAAAAAAGAAAAGAGGAAAAAAAAAAAAAGAAACTGCGTTTTATATGATTCCTGCCACTTGCTGCTAACTCTGGGCTGGTCAGAATGCTGCAGCGATACTTGAGATAAATAAAACCTGGCAGTAAAATGTAGAGTAAAGATAAGACCTTTTGCTGGTTTAACTTTATCATAAAGGTGACATAGGCAAGCTGTGCAGCTTTACATTTTAACCAGGGGACTCTGTGGCATTTAAACCGTCTAGAAATGGTTGTACTTTAATGCCAGTAACAATCTGCTTCCTCTAGTGTCATTAAAATATATACATTTAGTGTATACTTATCACAAACAAAAATCTTATAAGGGTATAAAAACCAACAAATGTACATGTTCTGTTTTTTGGCAATTGTGGCATGCGTTTTTTGGGTGATCTTTAGAGAAGACCATTTTCTAAAGATTTTCAGTGTTCATACATGGTATGTGGATCTTAACGAAGTCCTGGGTTTTTTTGTTTGTTTTTGAGTGTAGGCATTGTGAATATTCACTTTTAATCCTATATCCAAAAACAATGATATATTTTTTGATTTAATACAAACAAAAAGCTCTTCCTTTTTCTGATACACTGGATTCTCTAGGATTTGTTTCCATATTAAAAGCATGCTGTCATAACTGCTCTTGTCGAGATCTCGTCAGTCTGAACGTAGGTGCCACACTTGGAATCGATGGGCTGCTTGTTCTGCTGTACCATGTATGACCCTCGTCCTTCCCCACTTCCTTCATGACAGATGATGATGTGGCTTTATATTGTGCCTTACTTGTACATCTAGAACTAAATGTTTTTCATTCCCTCTGAACTCGTCAAACCCTCTGAAATGGAATCAGAACTGAAGAGAGCGCGGATAGGTCTGATTTCAGTTTCTCTCACTAGTCCTTTTGTATTTATATGGAAGACCAGTTTTTGAATGGCCTTGCAAAATGTGGGGGTGCTCACGAAGGGTGTTTTTTAGCCCGAAACCCCTTTTGCTAACGCTTCCTTTTCTGGTTTATTGAACACATTTACTGATACTTGGTGAGTACTTTTCTTTTTCGGATGAGAGAGACTTACTACTAAAGCTATGTTTACGTGTGGATGGGCTGGATTTTCTTATCATACCAGTTGAAATCATTGTGATTTAATAAAGTTGCATTGCTGTAAAGCTGATGTGAGAGTCAGGCTCAGCTGTGTTCAGTTCCTAATTCTTTATCGATTGACTTTTTTCCATACTAAGAGGGCCAGGGAAAAGTTTGGTTTTTTAGAAAACAAACAAACAAAACACCAACCTAAAATGGATGAAAGGTCTTTTAACTAACTTAAAAGCAACCAGACACTTCTGAAACACAGTGGTGTCAGTTTTAATTTTATTTTTAAAAGACCCCCCGTATTTATCTGATATTTGCCTTCATTAATAAAACAGTTAGCTTATTCATGAACTATAATGACTGGATGTGCTTTTCTTTTCCATAAACCATTTAAACATAGCTATTTTTTTAAAAGCTCTAAAAAGCTTTATCAGGAGAATTTCCAAGGGTTGTGTACAAGTTGCCTTCAGCAGAAATAGCAAATGCAATTCTGTTCCTCAAACGTGCTTGCTCGTCTTCCTGAAATTCTGTTGAGGCACAACCCGTTTATGGACCGTGAATGTCAGGATCTGTATTTGGCCTTGAGACCTGAGTTTCAAGAGTACATCTAATCATGATTTTATTTTCTTTTTAAGTTGGAGGCTTCAGTTGGAATCACCTAGTGAAGTGTGCTGCTAGATGTGGTCTTGGCTTATTGACACAGCCTTGCACACAGCTGAGGTTTATTTTGTTTACCCCAGGGAACGTGTGAAGTACATTTCAAACAGTTACTCAGTGACTGATCCTTCTTGTAACTGTATTAAGGGCATTAGTATGTTGAGAAAACACCACTTTTGAATATCTCCCAGTGTAAATTGGGATTCTTAAATGTCATTAATGAAAGATGGCACTTTTTAGGTTGTATCTTCTTTGCAGCATACAAAAATGTCTCTATCTTTCTACTATTTACATTTCACAATATGCCATGTTTTTCCCCCCAATGCTTTTAGAAGTTGTGTGTGTGCATTCTGAATTATAACCCTCAGCCTCTTAGACATTCATGGACTTCCACGGGAGCAAATACTGACTCTGCATTTACTGTCTTTCTAAGGAGCTGTGGAGCCAGAGGTATTTTAAGCCACACTTTTTCTTCCCCCTTTCATCCCCCCCTCAAAAAAGGAAATACAACTCCAACCTTTTAGATAACATCTTTATTCAGAGTTTTTCTGGAGTTAAAAATATTTGTTGTCTTTGTAAGTCAAATTTGAGTGACTTAACTAGCTCCTACAGGGAAAACTTCAGTATTGGATTTGGTATTGGCAAAAGCACGTTCCACCCTATCAAAATCTGATTGGGAAAGAGAATCTAGTAGTAAAACTTAATTTTATTAATCTTTCTCATAATGATCAATATTCATACATTCTGATTGGAATAGTGTATTCTCCAAGAATATTATGTCCAAGGAAAACTTATTGCTCAGTATTTGTGGTTGGGTGAACTCTTAAGGCTGATGGCACATGCAGATGCAAAAAAAAAAAAAGGCATTTTAAATGAAACATGGCATCCTGTTCCACCTATGCTTGGGGTCATGATTGTAATGCTGTCCTTGATATTCTATAATCAACTTCCAACTGGAGCTCAGAAAAACTTACTAAAAGTCTTGTCTCTGTTAGAAAATAAATTTACCTTGTTCAAAGCATGATCTGTTAAGAGTTGCAATGTTTAATGTTGGTTAATAGTTGTGCAGTTTTATTTTTTTGAAAAGAGGCACAATTAAACTATTGACTTTGTTTACTCTGTCACCCTTGATCCCTAGCACTTCTATTCAGATACAAATTCATCAATGTATGCAACATCCTTTGTAATTTAAAATAAAAATTGTGGAGGAAATAATGTCTTGAATTATTGTGTGTGTGGAGTGATAGCGAATGGAATCAGGTCTCTTGAAGTAAGTGCCTTTGGTCTTCTGGTATTTTCAGGAATTTTCTTTTGGAAGTTGAGAGGGAAGAAAAGAACTTGGTTTTCCTTTCTCATGCCAAAAGCTGCCTCTTGAGGCTGGTGGATCAGCGTGGTGGTCCAGCAAGAGAATCTGGACGGGTCATCCAACTGGCTTCCTGCAGTCTCTGTGAAAATGGTCTCAAACACCTTTATCCAAATGGTCTGAGAGCAGGAGAGGGAGGACACAGCACCAGGGGAGGAGTTTGTGGAAAAAGTAAAGGGCCATTGCCCTACATCTTATTTTGGAGGAACAGAAGGGACATCATGTGTGTCTCCCCCCCTTGCTCATGGCCAATGTCGCTCTGGGTCTGTCCACCCAGAAGCCTCAGGAGGGTATTGGGTGTAAACCTGGAGCTTCTCAGGGGAGAACTTGCTCTCTTCAACTCCCTGACAGGAGCGTGGGGCCAGGTGGGGTTCGGGAACCTAAGGGAACAAGGGACAGGACGAGAGGAAACGGCCACAAGCTGTGCCAAGGGAGGTTCAGAATTTCTTCACTGAAAGGGCTGTCAGGCATTGGAAGGGGCTGCCCAGGGACGTGGTGGAGTCCCCATCCCTGGAGGTGCTCCAGGAAAGACTGGACGTGCCACTCAGTGCTCCTGCCTAGTTGACAAGGTGGGATCCATCACATGTTGGACTCGATGATCTTGGAGGTCTTTTCCAACCTAAAGGATTCTGTGGTTTTGTGATTCCAAGCCCACTGCAGTCCTGGAGTGACCGTTGGTTCTCCTGGGTGTCGGGGAGGTGCTGCTTTGCACCTTTTTTTACCATGAGTCCAAGGGCCCCCCATTTGCCCTCAGCCACTAATGAACCACCTTTGCATGTTTCCCACAGTGCTCAGCGGGACATTTCATTGCCCAAAGAACTATAAAATATGCAGTCCCAGCAGCACTACGGGAACACAATATGTGTTATCTGCAGTGCTGTGTCCAGTTCTGGGCTCCTGAGGACAGGAGAGACATGGAGCTCCCAGAGCGGGTACAGCAGAGGCTGCGGAGATGATGAAGGGATGGAGCATCTTCCTTACAAGAAAAGGCTGAGGGAGCTGGGGCTGTTCAGTCCTGAGAGGAGACACTGAGAGGGGACCCCATCAATGTCTGTCAGTGTCTGCAGGGAGGGGTCAGAGGATGGACCAGGCTCTGCTCGGGGGTGCCCAGCAATGGGACAGGAGGCAACGGGCGGGAACTGGTGCCCAGAAAGTTCCACCTGAACACGAGAAAGAACTTTCCTTTGCGAGTGACAGATTGCCCAGAGGTGTGGAGTCTCCCTCACCGGCGACATTCCAGCACTGTTTGGACACAACCCTGCACCACGTGCTCTGGGATGACCCTGCTCGAGCAGGGAAGTGGGAACAGATGACCCACCCTTCCAACCTGACCCAGTGTGTGATTCTGTGCGACTCTATTATTCACCACGGCCCGTTATTCATCACATCCCCTCTGGAGCGGCTCGTTCCCTACGGAACAACGCTGTCGCTTCCCCGCGGCCCCTCGGCCCCGCCCGCCATGGCGCCCTCAGGACGCGCCTCCCCCGCCGCCCGCAGGGGGCGCTCGCGCGCGGCTCTGCCCGCGCCCCGCCCTCCCCTACCAAGATGGCGGCGGCCGCCGCGGCGGTGCCGGTGCGGGTCTGTCACCAGGAGATCGTCAAGTTCGACCTGGAGATCAAGGCGGCCGTGCAG
This sequence comes from Lepidothrix coronata, assembly GCF_001604755.1. Taxonomy (NCBI): domain Eukaryota; kingdom Metazoa; phylum Chordata; class Aves; order Passeriformes; family Pipridae; genus Lepidothrix; species Lepidothrix coronata. The sequence goes on from NW_016690280.1 coordinate 2,780,018, forward strand.
GTACTGCTCGCCCGCCCGCCCTGGATCACCCCGGCGCGGCCGCGGGGGGAGCCGGGGAAAGCCGCGCTGACCGCGCCGTTGTGTTCCAGGACATTCGGGACTGCCCGGGGCCTCTCAGCGCCCTCACGGAGCTCAACGCCGCCGTGAAGGAGAAGTTCCGACATCTGCGGGGCTGCATCCAGGTGAGGGTCGCCCCGGCTGGGGGCTGCTAAGGGGACCAGTGGTCTAGGCCCGTGCCTGCGGCTGCCCGCGAGCTGAGGGGGGTCCGGCCGTGGGTTGGGGGTCCTGGGTTTGGGTTGAGGGGTCCCAGCTGCGGGTTGAGGGGTCCCGGCTCTGGGCTGGGGATCTACCGGATCAGTCTGCTCTGAATGCGCTCCCTGGCCGGGGTTGGGGTGTGCGAGCTGCAGGTGGTTGATGGGGTTTTGGTGTTTGTGGTGTCTGCCGAAGGAGCTGGAGCAGATGGCGAAGGAGCAGGACAAGGAGTCGGAGAAACAGGCCTTGCTGCGGGAGGTGGAGAACCACAAGAAACAAATGCTCAGGTGGGTCGGGCAGCTGGTGCTGTTCCCAAGTGCCCTGTACCCCGAGATAGTCTGACTTCGATAAAGCATCTCTCAGATTCTGTTTGGCAAACGCAGTTGCTGACAGGATATGTTTTGCCGAATACCAAGAGGTCAGGGATGGAAAGGATATGACTCTCTCTTCCTTTCCAGACTCCTGTCCTGGCTCCCTAACTCTGGTCTGTCTCTTTGAGCACTTGAGCTCAAAGTAGGTGGCTTGAGAATCTGTCATTCAACAGCTGGCACAGTTTTCTTCTTCCCTTGCTCCGTAAATGATACACTGAGAAGGAATGTTGGGGCAGTATATTGTTACTCGGTGTTGTAATACTGAGAAAGTGAGCGGCTGAGGGAGCTGGGGGGCCTCAGCCTGGAGAAGAGGAGGCTCAGGGGAAAACTTGTCACTCTCTATAACTCCCTGGAGAATGGAGCCAGACGAGGGTCGGGCTCTGCTCCCAGGGAACAAGGGACAGGACAAGAGGAAACGGCCACAAGCTGTGCCGGGGGAGGTTCAGGTTTGACATCAGGAAGAATTTCTTCATGGAAAGGGTTGTCAAGCATTGGAAGGGGCTGCCCAGGGAGGTGGTGGAGTCCCCATCCCTGGAGATGTTCAAGGAACGACTGGACTCAGTGCTCTGGTCTGGTTGACAAGGTGGGGATCGGTGATCTCAGAGATCTTTTCCAGCCTGAATGATTCTGTGATTCTCTGAGGGTCCGTGCACATATTGGGGGTGCCCAGGTACAGTAGTGTTTGCTTTGTGAAAATTGTGCTTGCAAAGTGTTCCCATCACGTTACAGCACTTTGTTCTTGTGATTCCAGCAACCAGGCAGCTTGGAGGAAGGCAAACCTGGCCTGCAAAATTGCTATTGACAACTCTGAGAAAGATCAGCTGCTACAGGGAAGAGACTCCTTAAGACAAAGGTATCAGACTGTCCCACTGTACTCTGAGAATCAAGCAGTGTCTGCTGTATTCACTAGTTTTAAATGGAAGTGACATAAAGTTACTTAAGTGTATCTGGAATGTGGCTTTTCTTTTATGAGTGCATTTTCCTTCTGTGGAAATTTGAACTGTTAAGGATTGTGATAATTTCAGGTTTTCTTGGCACTGGCATCTCTAAGGAGAAAAGGGGGTAAGTTAGCCTTTATAGTTTTTCTTACTATCTTTTACATTAATTCCAGTCAAGATTCTAAACAAGTAATAGATCATTAACCAAGCTGTTTTCACGTGCAGACCTGGATCCAAGTGTATGTAAGTTGTGTATTGAAAGCAACAAATGGGATACCTAGGATAATAAAGTTGTAGTTTGTTTGAGTACTTCCATAGCAGCTCTAAGTTACACAGTCCTGGATGAGTAAGTAGTGAAATACGGGCCCATGATTCTTTAATATTTTGTGATTTTTTTTTTTATTGTTTAGTGAAGATAATCTGAGTTTCTTGTGCAGTGAAAACAAACTCTGTCTTTTGTACACTGGCAGAGATGTTTGGTGCCAAGCTTTGTTCTAGGCTCCCTGGCAGCAGCATTTTACCAAAGTACCCAAAGAAATAATTTTATCCCTTCCTGCCTTACTTTTTCCCTTCCCTTTTCAGGAAGACTACGAAGGAAAGCCTGGCAGAGAGTGCAAGTAACATCACAGAGAGTCTGATGAGCATCAGTAGGATGATGTCACAGCAAGTGCAGCAGAGCGAGGAGACCGTGCAGACCTTAGGTACAGATGGAGTTTGGCCATGGATTGGGTGGTGGAAGCACCTTTTGCCAGTTCTGTCAGGAGAGGGAGAGGCAGACCAGCAAATGTGGAGCAGAGTGGAAAACTGCTTTGCTGTAGGAGAACGTGGTACGATGATAATTAAAGGACTGTCCAGCAGAACTTCTGTAGCAGTTGGACATAAACAGGAAATAATAATGTACTTTGTGTGGAGCTGTTTGTTGGAGTTTCTGTTTCATAATTAAGGAAAGGAAAAGGGGTCACGATGAGGAGCTTTTGTTTTAGTTTCACATAAATGCAGTTGTAAAAGCAATGTGAGCTCACACAGTGCCAAGAGCGTGTTTGATGTTATTCTGTGCCACTGTCCTGGCATGGATTTGGTAATGGCAGAGAAAATAAAAGCGTGGGTACAAGTCCATGCACAAAGGAAAGAGTCTGGCTGGAAGGCTGTTTCCACCCAGGCTCCAGCTGGGATGACTGAGAGATGAGGAGATCAAGTGACTTGAACCCAAGGTCACTTGCTCTGTCAGCAGTGCATCAGGGACTGTGAAACCAAGATTTCACCCAGTTCTTTGGCTTAGACTCCAAACCAATAAATCAAGTGACCTGTCAGAACTTGTGATTCATGAAGCATTTAGAAGTTGAGTTTGTGCTGCCTGGGCCTCTTCCTAGCTGTGCTTTTGGGCAGAAGGGAGAACAGTTTAAAGATGAGGATAAATAACACAATTTTGCCCTCCTTGCTTTCTACCCTGTCTGAGGGTGGCAGCTGGGCACATTTTGTTCCTGCAGAAGCAGCATGTTCCTTCTCCAATTAAAAAGACAGCTTGGCTGACACTTTTTCACCCTGTGTCTGACTGAACAGCACTTGGAGTTCATCAAAGGAAGAACTATCAAAGGTCATTTTCAAAACCCAGCTGCAAATTCTGAGTTAGCAGTTAGAATTCTTTTTTCCTGAGCAAGTCCTTCCATAGGATGCAATGAATGTTTGAGGCTGTGGAGCAGGGAGGCTCTGCTTTGTCATTAACTCTGGGAAACAAGTTTTCTGTTTTCACTTGGATCAAAATGCATCTTGAAATGAGATGTGATGGGACAAAATGTTTTGTAAAATACTGCAGACTTATTTCTACTCTTCTTATTTCTGTGAACTAGACAAATGTTGGATTTGACCTTTCTGTAAGCAATCAGGGCAGTGTAGAGTGGTGCACCTTTCACTCTCCTGTAGGCTGTGCATTCTGTAGTGGAGGAAAAAGGGAATTCCAGGGCTTTTGCTTTAATTGAGTAATTTGAAAGGAGAAAGGCTGAGGAGTTCGGGGCATTTGTTTGCTTGTTTGTTTTCTCACAGGGAAAGAGAAGTTGAGACTAATCAACACACTTTTTCTAGTTGACTCTTCTCATTTTTATTAGGCAAAAAATATTAAGTTTGTCAGAAATGGCTATTAAAATCATTATCATTCTATTAAAAATCTGTTACTGCTGCATGCTGCTTTCTCACTTTCTGCAAGCCCACCTAAATCACACTGTTCTACTGCTCTGGCTTGGGAGAACAGTTTCAGTTGTGCAATTGATGTATTCAAATATTGCCCTGTCCTGCTGCTGCCAGAACTGCTGCTGATTGTGCCGGTGATTTCTCTCTCTTCAGTTGGTGGTTATTTTACACTGTTCTTCTTTCACTCTGCATCCATCAAAGTCTCAGCACTGACTGAAAAACACGAACTAGATTTGACCTGGTAACCTAAAAACTAAAAATTCAGGAACTTTAGTAGGTCTTGAAGCTTTTCAGTGCTGTTGTTTTGCTTTGCCTTTTTCCTTAGCACCGCTGAGTTGTGACAACTTCCATGAGAACAGTCCATGTGTGTCTCACCCACAAGCGAGTCTGACCCAGCACAGGATCTCTCGGGCACTCTCTGTACTGCCAAACATCTCACCCTTACATACTTTGCCTCGTATTTTTGAACTGCCTGATTTTATTTTATTTTTTTTCCCCCTTAATTTCAGCCAATTCTTCCAGAACCATCCTGGAAGCAAACGAGGAATTCAAGTCCATGTCTGGGACGATTCAGCTGGGGCGGAAGCTCATCACCAAGTACAACCGCAGGGAGCTGACGGACAAGCTGCTCATCTTCCTGGCCCTCGCCCTGTTCCTGGCCACAGTGCTCTATATCTTGAAGAAAAGACTCTTTCCATTTTTGTAAAACAACACTAAGCTGAACTATTAAAAAAAAAAAAGAGAGAATCAGAAAAAGGTGGTTGATAATGGTGGGGCTTTGAAATGAAGCAATAAAGGGATGCTGCAATAGCTGGAGGAGCGTTAGAGCGGGCAGGGCTTTGTGCTGTCCCCATGGAGCTTGTGACCTGCCTTGGAAGAGCTTAAAGGAGCAGGATTTGGGAAGAAACAGGTGGATCCTGGTGTGGAAAAGAAGAAATGCCGATTTGCCGGTAGATTGGGGAATCAAACACTTGAGGAACTGGTCACTCAAAGGTGCCAGTCTGAGCTTTAAACCTCTCATTGTTTTTTGCCTTGAAATTAACTTTTGTCCTTGGCTTGGACTGGAAGCTGCTCTGGCATCTGTGTGTAAGGTGCTGAGAGTAAGAGCAAGGATGGAAGAGAGAAATTCACATACATTCCACTAATAAACTATTTATTGTATTCATTTAAACAGAGTTTTGTTTAAAAACAAAGTCTACTGTGTTGAAAGAGCCTTCCAGTGTAATAATTCATATTATTTAACAGCAGTGGTTGTTTATGGATTGTTTTTCCTGGGAGCATAACACATGTGCAGCCTGGCTCTGCTCCTCTGGCAAAGCAAAAATGGGAACCCCATTTGTTACTATTAATTCACACAATGTATTTAAAAATTACATTGCCAATCTGTTGAAATCAGAAGCCTTTTTGTTCCTTTTCATTATGAAATTTCACTAAATGCTTTATATTTGCAAAATGCTGCCAAGTTGTACATTTGAAAGTTGGGTTTTTTATTGAGGCAGGTGATCTCTTCTCAGTAAAATCTTTACCTTCCCTATCTCTTTTGCTTTAGTAATGTGAGTTTATTTGAATTAACAACATAAATGCCAACCACCTCACTTCAGGTAGTACCTTGAGGTACCAAAACCTGCACTGCAATGTTCTTAAAGTTGATGTTTCATTGCTTCTTCAGAGCTGGCTGGTAAAGCTGACATTCTGTTTAGGAAATTCTCACAAAATGGTTAAATACTGCCTTAATTTAGTAATAAGAAGTAACTTTTTTAAAAAGGAGTGCTACATGTATCCTAATAAATAAGACATCAAGCCAATTGCAGTATGTAAGTTTGTGTGAAATTTGAGGCTTGGTCACCTCTGTAGTCAGTTCTCAATGGGACATTTAGAAAGGAGGTGACCAGTTGATGATCTTGTCATTGTAACTCAGTCACCAGATCTCAGTGCAGTGCTGGTTTATGCAACTTTGGAGCAGTCAGTAAAATTCTCTTTACAGGGACTTGCTGCTCCTAGGCCAGATGTAGCAGTGTGGCTTTATTTTGTTCAGTCAGCTTGAAAACGGTCTCATCCTTCTGAAGTATTGTGGTCAAACACTCTCTGCCTCTGGACATAGATCAGCCTTAAAAAAAAAAAGCAGCAGCTTTCTCACAGTGCTGAGAACTTCAGTAAAGGTTGTTTTTAAAGGGGTGATATTTTGGGGTGGGGGTTGTAATGTAGAGTTTGGGGGAAAAGAAAACATCTGTTGCTGAGTGTCTTGGTTTGTGCTCGGTTGTCATCTTGATACTGAAATTGAACCTTTCAGACCTTGACCTGCTGGAACAGTCTGAAGGCAAAAAAAACCCTTATGGCATTTGCTTTCTGTTGCATCCGGATTTAATTTAAAAAAATAATCCAGTCCTTTTGTAAACATACCTACCTATATAAACTGACTCAATTTACAGTCCTGAGAGACAAGAGAATTAATGAAAAAATACTGACAACTAGACCTTTTAGAAGAAGGGAAGAGTGGAAATACCTCTCCACTGCCCTGGATGCAACAGCTTGGTCTGCAGTACCTGGTACTTGAATCATTTGCTTCCATAGGCAGCCAGAAATCATGCAGGCTCCTGATGGGCCACAGACCTGGAAAGAAGGAATCAGTGGAGACAGCAGGATAAATGTTACTTCCTCTTCAGGGTAAGAAGGGTGATTTGGTGAAGCACCACCTCTACTGTGGGGGGTGAACCAAATCAAGTGGTTGCTCAAGAGACACCTGGGACTGGAGCAGAGCCAGAGCTGGTGGGAGTGCCCTGGATCCCTCCTGGCACGGTCAGATCCCCAATCAGCCCTAATAGCCCACAGCTGGGGGTGGCTGTGCCCAAACTTCCTCCCTCCACACTGCAGGGCGGTGTCTGCCTTGCTCCTCACCTACAGACCTTGCTCCTGGCCTGAAGGTAGGGATATCTTATTTTTTAATATTTATTTAAATATCTTATTTTTTGAATAAGTGAGCGAGAACAGCACTGGGGGAAGAAGAGGTGGTTGTGCCTTTTTTTTTTGCTGTCTGATCCAGGGAGTGTGGAAAGTTGTGCCTGTGCAGTTTTTCTGTGTCTGCAGAAGGGTTTATATTTGCACACAGGATGATGTGTCTTGGGGTCTTGCTGCTGTGTGCCCGAGGTTGTGTTGGGAAGGGTAAAAAATGGCATCACACTGGTTTTTCTGAAAGAGTAGCATTTTCTTAGGTGCTTCACCTTTCAAGTCTGCCCTGAAAAGTGCGGCAGAGCCATCAGGGAGGGTGAGAAGGGGATGGCCTCTGTTCCCTCTGCACTTTTGGGCTTGGGCATGACTTGGGGACCAAGGGTTGGAGTCCTTCTGAGACCACAAACTCCAGGACTGCAGAAGCAGCAAGTGTTTGGGAAGAAAGAAAGAAAGAGCTCTGGAGAAATGTTCAGGACTGTGCTGGAGGGTTCATACACAGGTGAAAGCAAGCAGGAGTGTTCCTGTTACTCCCTGGGCCATCTCTCCCCAGAAGGCAGCAGGTATCAGATGTGGTTGCTGCAAGCAGATGGTGGAATTTATTGTCACAAAACAGTTGCAGTAAAAATCATTTTCCTTTGAAGAATAACACTCTTTTAAAAGAAGGAGTAAGGAATCACTCTGAGCTTAAAAAGGGGCTGAAATCTTGCTGTGGAGTTCAGGGGCTGAGACAGGCAGCTGGCAGCAATCAAGCAGCTGTGGGTTAATGAACTCATCAGCTGAGTGGTGGTTCATTAGTTGTGTCCTCCAGGCAAAGGGGGCTGAAGCCATTTAGAGGGTTGTGGGTGTTTGGCTGTGCAGCTGGAGCCACTTGGGGGTGAGGATGAGGCGTTTCTGATGGATTCAGAGGTTTAGAGCTTGCAGGTTTGTGGAGTCTATATCAGGTCCTGCCTGTGGAGTCTGACCCACTCCACTAAGAGCAATTTGCTTTTTCTGAGCACCGGTGGAAAAAGGGAAAATGTCTGGAAGTTGACCGTGGATGTATCAGGAGCCAGATGGTGCTGTTGGATATTTGTCTGTGTTGCCAGCACATGGTTACTGGACTGTGGATGCAGATACAATCCTGGTCTCAGTTCCCACGTGGCCATGGTGAAAAGCCTGTGGACAGGAGCAGGTGCCTGCCAGGTATCCAGTACATCCCTGAAATCTGCAGCATGAAGGTCACTTCCTAAGCATTCAGTTAGATGTATGTTTCCAAGGAAAGTCACTTTTTAGTGACTTGCAGTAGAACATAGACCTGAGGAAAAGAACTGGAAATAGTTTTAACATGGGTGTAACTGTGCTGAAAAGACTGATTTGATTTGACTTATTTTATTTTTGATTACGGTGTCCGGAAATACAGAAATATTACAGGATAACTGTGGGAGAATAAATGAAGAGTCTAATATTATTTATTCCCCCTCCTGTGAGAATTGAGGAGAAATTAAGTTTGTATCTAAAGTTGTGCTTTTGAAATGCTTTCCACATAACTGGCTTTACCAAGATGGAAAGGTGAATTCATAGCTTGGAAGTTTCTAAAAATGTCTCTGCCAAATGTGCATGGCTGCTATCACAGGCCGAGTGGCCCAGAGCAAGCCAGGCTGGAATCTTTGGGGGCTGAGAATATCCAGAGGGCATGTGCATACTTGTCTGCAAATATGTGGGGCTCTTCTTTGGAAAGAGGGTGCAGAAATCAGCTTAGTATTACTTTGCCTCCCTGTTTGTAATGGAGTGATTCTCCCAGAAGAGAAATCTTAAGCTGAATCCAGGGGCTCTTTCATCATCCTGCCACTATGGAAAGCTGTTTGTGGGCTGGCTCAGTACAGCTGATCGTGGTCTTGTTCAGGCTGAGGCTGTTACACAGAATAAATAAAACTTCATTGTTATCTGCTTGCTTATATACAATGGTACAAACATTGTCTGGGCTGCTCTGTGCCACAGGGTAAATGACAGTCCCACCGAGCTGAGGTTTGGTTTTGTCACAGGAACATATGATGGAGACTTTGTGCTGATTTCTTCAGGTGACATATTGAGAGAGATGCTCTGGCTGTGGTGGAGCACTGTAACTAAGCCTTCAAGACTTGATCCTCTTCCATGTAAAGAGAGAGCTGCAGTCTGAGGAAGGGACTGGATTCTTCATTTAATTTGGTTTAGGGCCTGGCCCTTTGTGTGGTGTCCACTGAGATCTTAAGTTAGCAGAGATGCTGCACATGTGATTAATTTTCAAGTCCTTTACTGTCTGTAATTATTCAGGCTTCTGCAAAGGCACTGAAAAACATTGCCTAATTGTTCCTCTGTGTGTCCATGTAAATGCACTTTGTTCAGTGCAGCAAAGCCAGCATGGATCTCCCAGGTAAGGCCCCTCCTCTGTGCTGTGGACTGGGGCTGGTGCTCCCATCAGTGTGAGCAATGTGTGGAATAAACTCCAAGCTTTTGGCACCATGTGATATATGGTGCCAAAGCAGATATATGGTCTTCACAGTAGCAAACCTGAAAAAGCATATTTTAATTTTATTTGGCTCTGGTTTGGGGGTTGCTTTCGATGTCATGATTTTAAGCCTTTCATGTAAGTGTGAAGTGCTTAAATCATAACCCTGGAGAATTTGCAATTGCCCATTTCCCTCTGCCTGGCTACATCCTCGCCCACTGGCTATTCCCACTTACTTCAGGGGAGCAGGAGTGTTCCAGCCTTTCTTGGGCTCATCTGGTGTTGAAGAAAATGTTGTGGTTCCAGTGTGGACCTTGGTTACTACCGCAAAGCCAGAGCTAATTGTGGCCACGTGTCTGCCTCCAAGTGGTGCCTTGGGCACCAAAATGCTGAGTGAATCGTGAGGCTCCTGGAAAGTCATAAAAAATACTTGTGTGGGAGTTGAGAAGCAAATCTGGTGAAGGTCTCCCTGGGGTGCTGTGACATCTTGCCATACCTTAGACCACCACAGCCTTTTGCTTCCACTTGGGCTTCCTTTTATTTTTATCCCCACAACGTGAGGCCGATCAGATGTTATCGCTCCTGACCTTTGTCTCCTGCTGCAACATCAGAGCTGACTCCCGTATCCCACTTATCTCTGGCTCCTACAGCCTGCCAGGCGGGGTGGGGGCCGTGCCGTGGTGCTGTGGGATGCTTTGCCCCGTGCTTGGTGTCGGTGGCTGCATGAAAGGAAAATGCCACTCGGCTGCTCCGAGCCTGGCCCGGCGATAATGCTGCGTGTGTCCCTCCGGGCCCGCGATAAGCGCCCAAAGGGCAGGCAGGGAGAACGTCTCTGCTGGGATCAGCACACACCAGGCCCTATAGATAGAACCACATATATATAGAACAACATGAAAGCTTTTTGCTTTCTTCTTTTCAACAGCATGATGGCTGAGTGTCACATCCAGGGACGCTTTCGGACCTGACCCCGCCGGGGGTCTGGTCTCGTTGTACGCGCAAGTTCTTCAGTTTGTGTCGTCCCAAGGGGGCTGGAGATTTGAAATCAAAACCCACACAGGCTGCAAAGTGATGTTCTGTAGTCCTGATAAAGGCACTAAGACCAGGGAGGGGTGAGTTGGTTTCCCTTTATCTTCAAAATAGACAGCAGGACAAAATATTCCTGTTTGGGTTATTGGCTTTTCGTAGGTGTCACCGAGCAGTTATTGCTGCTGCTGATGGGAGATAACTCTGTCAGTGGCATCTGGGTGCTGACATTAAGGCCAGCCAGCCTGAAATGAAGATAAGATTTTTCTATATTGAGTAAGTCTATTGATCCGGTCAGCCTCCTGTCCTGTGTCTGATAATAACTTCATGTTTCCAAGAGAAGCAAGCCTTCCCCTGTCCTCTATATTGAGATATATATATCTATATAAATGATCCGTTGTATGTATATCAATGCTGTGTACTTTGGATTAAATAAAGAACAATTCCTTTCTGAGCGATGTTCTTAGAAGCATGCTGCTTTTCCTTCTTTTTGTTTGGGCATAAAGTTGCAAATGCTACTAAGAATCATAACATTATTCCTGTTTGTTTGCGTGTCAGAGATGAGACTTGAAAATAACTGAAATTTGCAAATGGTTTAATGCCAGGGAGTCCTGGCTTTTACTGGCTGATTTGTGCCAGTAATCTGCTTATTCAAAACCAACCGGCCAAAAATAGGAGAGAAATAAAAATTTAAAAAAAACACAAACAAACACAAAAACCCCCACAAGCACACAAGCATTTTTCTTATCTTCAGATTTGTTTAAAATACTTTTGTCTTTGGTAATTGCAGGCTTTGACCCAAAGTTGCTTCCTGATCTTTCACAGACTTAATGGTAAACAATTTTGTAGAACAACATATTGGGTAATATTCATGGTGAAAGACAGCAAGCAGGAATTTGAATTTTTGTTACTGCAAGTTAATTTTTATGAAGTTGTGTGTGGATATTTAGGTTTGCAGATTTCAACAAGAGTTTCTGGTCTTATCACCTTGTCAAAAAGACACGTCTGTTAGAGGATTCCAGAAAAGATAGACAGGAATTGCCAGTTAGGAAAGAGTAACTCCTGGAACAACAAGCAGTAAATATAAAACAAGAAAAAACTTTTATGTTCGGTACTAAACTGTAGATGAAAACTTTGTTTCTGCCTCTGCAAGAGGGGAATGGCAGCAGAGCTATTTTTGTGGATTAAAGCCAAAAGATAGTGGCAGTCCTTTCTGCACTCACCCAGGGCACTGGATGTAGTGTCTGTAGTAATAACCACACATGTATTGTTAATTCACATATCTCAGTCTTATTCCTGTGAGGTTCCCTGCCCGTGACCCCACGGGAGGAGAAGTTCCTGTGGGTGCACAGAGCCGAGGGGTCCCTCGTATGGGCCGGGCTCAGCAGCTCCTCTCTGAACGTGTTCATCAGCCCCAGACACCGCTGGTGACAAATGACATTTTCTTTGCCTTTGTCCTCCAGGGCGTAAGATGTGACGTTTACATCCAAGATCAATTATTTTTAACTGAAGAGTGATAGCCCCGCGTCTAAATTATCTCAGGGCTTAATTCACATCAGTTAAAGCTTTTCAAAGGCTTATTAAAATTCCTTAAGTGTGTCCAACTTATCAGCAGTTGAGTGTCAATGGCATTATACAAATGTTGCTATTGGAAATAACTGTTAAGTATTGTTTGGCTGTATTATTCTCATATATATATATATATATAATGCCTGTGACTATTAATACTACTTAGTACTTACATGACTCCTTTCATCTGGTGATCATAAGGCATTGCCCAGGGAAGCAAGGACTGTTCTCCCCTTTCTAAATATGGGAAAACTGTCTTGTCTAGCAGCTGTGTCTCATACTTAGATTTAACATCTTCCACTGAATCCTGCCAGGCTTGGCTCTTGGTCTGACCTGTCGGTTTTTAACAGGACTTCATTTCATTGTGCTGCTGCAGCACCTAAACCTTGTCTTGTGTGGGCAAACACAGGGCAACAGCGCTGCTCCTTTGCCAAGAAATTTGTGATGCTGGAAAAGGTATGGATCAATGTATAGATCAATATAGACTGACAGATTTGTGACAGGGAGGAGGTGATATTGAGCTGCCCCAAGTCAGTTCAGCACCCCCTGCTATGGAACAAAGGAAAGTTTGAGAGGAACATGGAAGGGTTTTTGGAGGGGAGGAGGCTCCCTTGCTCTTTCTGACGAGCGTCCCCATGCTGGCAGGAAATCTGGGAAAATCTGAGCACAGAGCTGGCATTAACATTTGGTGCTGTGAGAGAGGATGAAAAGGGCAGGAACAGTCTCTGAAGGGCTGTGAATGCCACTAGTTCCATGTTCCTGTGCTAATCCCTGGCAGTGGTGCGAGGTAGGAAAAATCCTGGTGGTTGCATAAAGGTGCTGCCTGTCCTGGCATCTGCTACAGCTGCAGGAGGCTGGGATGGGATTTTTGATGTGCTCATGTGTATGAATATCCAGTCAGAAATACTTGGGATTAATTTGCAAGCGTTCTTTGCGGTTTTTTTCCTTCTTTCTTTTTCCCTTGCTGCAATTTTAATGTACAGTTCCTACCCATTTCAGGCAGTGGTGGAGGTTTAGATTTTATACACATTTGTACTTAACTCCACACCGAGTTCTGTCTGGAGAAGCATTTTGAGGAACTGATCATTTGTTCCAGAAACCACTAGGTAGCACTGTGAAATAAAGTTCTGCACCACGTTCTGCTTCCCTGCTCTGCTGGCCCCTGCACAACAAAGACCTGCTAATTCCAGCATTGTTGGGCTCAGTATGGATAAAGGCAGCAAAGATAGGATTAAAACTCAGAACTTTCTCCAGTATTGGGTTCACAGTCAGGCATGGGAGAAATGAAGCTCTGTCAGGAGAGGTTTAGGCTGGATGTTAGGAAAAAGTTCTTCTCCCAGAGTGCTCAACCATTCAATGGGTGAAGAATCTTTCCCTAATATCCAACCGAAACCTCCCCTGACACAGCTTCATATCATTCCCTTGGGTCCTGTCACTGCTTACCAGAGACAAGAGATCAGTGCCTTGCATTGTCTTGATTTAATATGTTAAAGGATTATTCTTCCAGAAAAGTGGAGTCAGGTAAAAATTTGGGTTTGATTATTAACTTGTTTTTATGAAAATTAGTTTAGTTTTCGGTTTATTAATTGCCAAAATTACTCAAAATAGATAACTTTCCAGTTGCATTTTTAAACTTTTGAGCTTCAACAAGTTAGTAAGTTACCTTGCTGCGTTTTAACTCAACCCCATATAGTCACTGTACAATATCCCAGCTGTGGATCAGTTTATGCCCGTTTCTATTTCAATTCCAACTGCAACGTGTGTGCCTGCAGCAGCACCATATCACTGCTTTTTAAAATTAGCCCTCGCTCTGGCTGCCACAGGGAGAGGATACGTGATAAAGGGATTGAGCATCACTCTCTGCCAGAGCTGCTGGGCTTAAATCGTCGAGTTACAGGAACCCCGAGCTGCTGCTGGAAAGAGCCCCTGGCTCTGGGGGTCACGGTGTGCACGCTGGTCACTGACAAATGCTTTGGAGAACTTCAGCATCAGCGTTGGCTGAGGAGCTGGAAATTCAGATGAGGAGATTCTTTTTATGTGTCTGCTGTGGCTGTACCTGATGCAATGGTTTTTCTACCTGCAAAATTCCATAATTGGACTAGATGGTCATTGTAGGTCCCTTCCAACTGAGTTATTCTAGTCTAAAATGATTCTAGAAGGACGTGGAACTGCTGGAGCAAGTGCAGAGGCCACAAGGTTGATAAGGGAATTAGAGCACCTTCCCTATGAAGACAGGCTGAGAGACCTGGGGCTGTTGAACTGGAGAAGAGAAGGTTGTGGGGAGACCTCACAGCCCCTTCCAGTGTCTGAAGTAGCTACAAGGAAGCTGTAGAGGCACTGCTCATCAGGGACTGTAGTGACAGAACAGGGGGAATGGCTCCAAACTGAAAAAGGGGAAATTCAGGATGGACGCATAGAAGAAATTCTTCCCTGTGAGGGTGGTGAGGCCCTGGCACAGGTTACTCAGAGAAGCTGTGGCTGCCCCATCCCTGGAAGTGTTCAAGGCCAGGTTGGATGGGGCTTGGAGCAACCTGGTCTAGTGAAAGGTGTCCTTGGCCATGGACAAGGGGGGGTTGGAACTGGATGATCTTTAAGGTCCCTTCCAACCCAAACCATTCTGTGATTCTGTGATTATGTTCACAAAAGCACTTTTTGAGCTGAGTATAATTCACAACTGTCAGGGAAATGCATGGAAAGTGCTGACCAAAAAGGGCAGCTAAAGGCTGTCTCTTGTCTTGTACAAGCCAAAGACATCCCAACTTGAGCTGAAACAAATGTGGTTATTTTACCCTGACAAAGGCCTGAATTGCTTGATGTTTTCACCTTTTTATAGGTTTGGCCACCCTGGCTTAGAGCAAAATAACATTGTGGCATCACCTGTTGCCCTAACAGTGTCTGTTAACATTTGCTGGGTGGATGCTTTTCTTTATCTGGTTACTTCTGCAACATCTGCAAGCAAGTTATGTGGTATTTTCATCCCCCTGAGGATTTATGGTGACCTCTCAGGGACCTCAATCATTGGATCAATACACTTCTAACACCTGTAGATCAACATAAACTTGACCCTTGGTCTTGACTAATCTATCACCACAGTGGCCTTTCTGTAAAGCCTCTCCATGGCAGGGAGGGGGTTTGGGCTGGACAGAAGCAGCAGTGGTGGCACAGCAGAGCCCCCTCCATCCCAGGGTCAAAAGTCAAAATGATAAAGGAGCGGAGTGCCGGGATAATAAGGGGGGAGCTGCTCCAGGAAGGTCCCTCCAGGTGTTTGGGGTACAGGCAGGTCCCCAGGACCACTGGCTCTCCCTGTGGGTGATGCTGGTGCAGGGGAAGCTCCATGGTGGTGAAGCTCCATGGTGGTGGAAGTGCTGTTCCCTCCTCCAGGGTTTGTGATAAGGGGAGATCTGCTGCTTTAAAAAGCTGCTCCCTGTGCCCATCCTATCTTTAGCTCAGGGCAGTGGAAAGCGTTTTCTCTTTTGAAAAGTCAGTTCCTCTCTGTGCAAAGGCTTTCCTGTGCTTACCCCCCATTTTTCCATCCAAAGCAGGGATTTCTGTCCATATCTTTGCAGCCTTCCCGTGTTTAGCAGGCAATGGAGGATCCTTCTTCCTCACCTGAACTCTCTGCCTCTAAAGCCACATGTGAGATTAAATGACCAATCTCGAGATTCAGCAAATGAATGTCAGAGTTACAATTAAAATAGTCTTCCCAATTTCAAGATCTCACCAACTCTGAGCTTACTGAAAAAAGCAAAGCAACAAGCAGTGGATGCTGCAGCAATGACAAGCACAGGTGAAGAGC
Organism: Lepidothrix coronata; assembly: GCF_001604755.1. Taxonomy (NCBI): domain Eukaryota; kingdom Metazoa; phylum Chordata; class Aves; order Passeriformes; family Pipridae; genus Lepidothrix; species Lepidothrix coronata. The sequence continues at coordinate 2,795,561 of NW_016690280.1, forward strand.
ACTCTGCAGGGCTGTATTTTCACAGACCGCTTTTTATTTGATTTTTCCCCAAAGTTTTTCCACAAAATGTCATTGGCTAAAAAAAAATTCCCAAGTCATCTGTTCTGTATTTAAGGAAAAAACAGAAATACAGAGCAAAGTCTTGAGGCCCACATTGTTTTTCTCAACTGATTTTGAACTTCTATTTATTTTTATTCTCCTCAGAAGGTGGGTGGGATGCTGCTTATCTTGGTTGATAAAACAGGAATTATCTCAAAGAAGACTTTTCATTTGAGAGCATCTGGTTAATGAATTTTGAAGAGGATGATGCTCTCCAACTGGCACATATCAAAGTCTGAAAAAATTGTACAATGTTATTTCATCTTAAAAATAACGATGGTCTAAGAGGGAACTAATTGCTTAAATGGCCTCTCCAGTCCCAGGCACCTGTACTTCAGTCCAGACTTGACTTTTGTCTTTTACATTGGCTTCTGGGTGAAAGGACCAAACAGAGCTAAGGAATCCCAATGTCTTGATTTCACATGGTGTTGGGGACAAATGCACAAAGGAAAGGAATCTTTCTGGAAAATTAAAGGAATGGTCATCTGGGAGGCAGAGGGAAGAGGAGAAAATAGTCAGGAGACATTCCTTCTGCTCTGCAGTTAGTCAGGGTCTCTGTCATTGAAGACAGAGGGCCAAGGTGGCTTTCCTGGAAAACAGTCTTTAAACCAACTAATTATCCTTAGAGTAAAGGGGCATTTTAATATTGAGAGCAAATAAGTGCCTGACTTTGACAAAATATCCTCTCTATTCTGTTTTGGTTATACACTGAGGTTTGAATGGATCTAACCCCAAAATACCTTTCTGCACAAGACAAGTTGAGCACAGTGGTACTGACTTCCACCAGAAGAGCATCCTATGTTCCCAGAACTGAGATCATGGCTTCTCTGTGCTATGAAGGGCCTTGAAATCAAGTTTGGGTCTGAATTACATGAAATTTAGAAGCTTGTTTGTATCCAGCCTTTGCTTTGGGAGCCTGCTTGGTCCATCTAAAGGTTTTCAAGGCCAAAAGAGACAAGTAAGATGCTCTAGCCTATTGTCTTCTATTATATAGCTGAAAGTGTCTTCTGAGTAAAAGAATCTATTTCAGATGCCAGTCTTGTTTTAAACCCCATAAAAATCGCTGGGGAAATGGTATTCCTTTTACACACACAGAGTTTCCCTTATTTTTTCCCTGGAAGATGACTATTTGATTCTTTGGACCACTGATGTACAGGGACTTCAGTTTTGCCTTGACTCCACCTACTTACACTTAACCAATACCCATTGTAGCCATGACACAGAAGGTTTCTTCTCCAATGCATTTAACTTGCTGACTTCTTGGTCATGGCAAGGTCTGTTGCAAGGACAGCTGTGTTGCATAGTGGGTACCATTTTACTATTTTATCTACTCAAACAGAAAAGAGGTTGGAAATCATAAGGAGGAAATCCTCATTCCACCAGGGTTAAGGCATCAGCGGGAGCTTTGATGGGAAACTTTGGGGTTTCACCTCTGACACTCTCTGGTTTTCTGAGTAACTTGAGTTCAGTTCCTGTTTCTGGATGTATCATTTCATGAGCATGTGAAATGGTGGTGCTCAGATAAGTAACACTCGTGGGGGTTTAGTATTTGGGGGATTAGTATTTGAAATACTTATCTGAAAGAACTGAAGTGTAGTTCATTATCATTTTCTAACAGGACTTAAAATAGGTCTTTGGTGGCTGCAGACATGGGATGCTGAGCGTGCCCTGCTGATCCCCCAGCACAAGGACGGGATTCTGCCCCACAGGTTGATTTTGGTGTGTGTAATCTGGACACACACTGCCAAAAGCCATCCATCATCTCCTGCTGTGACCTTGTGCCACCTGTCTGTCCTGTGCAAGGCCAGCAATTAAAATGTAAGGTAATGAAGACAGTGAGACATGAAAGGGCTTTTCAGTAGCTGATCAAAGGGGCAGAGCACAGTATTTTCACAACCAGGACATTGAGACCGGTAGGACTGGACATGTGATCGGGAAAGATAGAAAAGCAAAGAGGATATTTTGAAATTAACCTACAATTTTCCCTGTCATTCCAATGTGCTGCACTGGGGGGTCATTCTCTCACGTGCTCTTACTATTTTTTTGGTGTGGAAAAATACCAAGTATTTACTTTCATCTTGTTACATGGGAAATAATCTTTGTGTGTATAAAAATGAAGTGCTCTAGAAAATGTTACCACTGAGGACTGAATAGGGAAATTTGATTTCCAGCTCTAAAGCTTCATTGTGTAAGAAATGATTTAAGATTAAAGACTCAAGCTGAAATACTGGTGGGCTATGAATTGGTGGCTAACCAGGCAAATATAGTCATATCAGGCCTGGCTCTCAGAGATACCAATGACCAGGACCTCTTGCTGATTTTTTGATTTTTTTATTATTAATATTTTCTGTGTGTGTCTAAAAGGAGAACTTAGCCTCAGTCCCAGACAAGCACACTGGATGCCTGTGAGTGTTAGATGAGAGATATGGCAGAACATCTCTTTTTATAGCAGCAATTACACTTTCATGTCTTCAGAACTAGGGTTAAGTAAAGCTTTTTTTTTTTTTTGGCATTGCTTGAAAAGGGCTGTTTATAGAGACAGCAGTGAGGAACCTGCATTCTGAGCAGGGCTGTGTGTTTAGTGGCTCTGGGATGGGGAGTCCTGCAATTCCCAGGGATGTACAGGCTTTCTGGGCATGGAATTGGGCAGAAAAACCCAGATATAACCCAGAACAAGTAAGAAAACTCCTGTAACCCTCATAACCATAAATAAATAGCAGAGGCATATGAAAGCCTCAGCATGGGAGGATGCCAGAAATGTAGCCAAGTGTCAGCATGTCCGTCTACTTCCACTCTGAGCCCTCGTACGCCGTCTGTGTTGGTATGGAATCTTCAGTGGGATTAGCCATGTCCGTAAAGTGAAGTGTGTGTAATTGCAGGATGGATCTGGACCTGTCTCTGGGTATGTGGCAGAGAGGGAAGCAGCAGCTGACAGTGCACAGTGCATAAGGGGGCACATGAAACCTCAAGTCAACCAAGACTTGTACCTTCCTCCTTCAGTTCTAATGATGTCGAGGAGATGATTTATGCTGTTTTGATTTGCTGAAGCCAGGCAGTAGGTCTTAATTCTAATTTCTTTGGTGCTTAAAAATGTAAAAAACTTATTTATTTGACTGAAATGAGTTCGATTTTTTTTTTTGTGACCTGTTTTTTAACGGCCTCTCTTGCTGACAGCCAGCACTGAGCACATGTCTGTGCCCTGCTCCTCCACCGACCGCAGCCACTGCTCTGAGAGCAGCTTTTCTTTTTCACAGATAGTAGGGAGTACAAAAACATCCTGGCCAGGAAGGTGGGGTTTGGGGGCAATTTCTAGGAGCCACTACTGTGACTTATTCAAAGCTTATGCTGAAGGACAATGCAATCTATTTAGGAAATGTCTACTGTGCTAAAATAAATTCTGGTGTATTCTTGCAGCGTCAGAGAGCAACAAATCCTGCTCCAAGTATGCAGAACACCTAGAAAATGCTTCTGAGAATAGGTGTTTTTCACTGTGGAAGTTTAATAATTTGTTCAACAACCAGATTTGTTGGTTCTAGGACTAAAACTCTAAAATGGCTTTCTAAATTCTGTTTTTTATGTTTGTTACTAACTAATAGTTAGAACAATTCACAGAATTTGAATCACAAACTTGCTTTTCTTTTGCTGTTTGAGCCTGTTAACTCCTGACCTTGCCCACTGTACAGTAGTGTCATTCATGCCTTCAGCCTACCCATCTCCACAAACAGTAATTTAGCTCCAGGATGTCTCCCCAAGACCAGTTAATTTTAACCAACCCCAAGAAATAAAATTATTTTGGCCCCTAAGATTCTTCCCACTTACAAGTTTTTCTCTTGGACAACTTATTTTTCCAGTACATCAAACTGAGCAGGTATCAAGTGATGTCTGAAAGTTTTGTTGGGGAACCCCTGCACTTGCACAGCTGGGCAGGACTTGAGGGTCTGTCCGTGCTGAGCCTGTTGCAAATATGATGCCTCTCTCCAATGGAGTTGGGAAAAGCCCCCAGTCTCCTGATTTACAGACCTGTGGTTTGGCCATTTGACCGTGATTGTTTGTTGACACCAAAAAAATGTTATTTTAAGCAGGGATGACTTAACAGACATGTCTCAGTGGAGTCAGTGCACCAACTGCTTGCACGCAGAGCTGGTTTAAAAATGTCCTGCTTCGCTTTTCTGAAGGTTCATCTCTCTCCTTGGGCTTCTGTTGGTTTTTCCTCTTGCTCAGTCTCTGGGAAACAGTTTATTTTCTGTCTTAACCTAGTCATCCAGACTCCACTGACATGCCTTGTATCTGATTTGAACTCATTTATGCAAAGGCAGATAAAATCACCTATTTTTACTCATCTCAGCCCAGCAGTTCTAGCACCAGTCTGGGGCAAGTCCCTGCAGTACTACAATAGGAAAGATCCGTGGCTAATGCACTGCTCAGGATGATCTTTTTGCTCAGTGGGGCTTTCTTATTGAATGAAACTCTGGAGTGGCAGAGTTTAAAATGACTGTAGGAGGCAGGTAGAGATTTTCAAGTAACATATTCCATGTCACTTTGCTAAACCTTGATTGACTAACTTTCATAAACCTTGACTAATGAACTTTTCACAAATGTACTGCCAGTGCTTGATCTTCTGCTTGGGAGAAATCTCCACTTCCCTCTCTTTCTGCATCAAAACGTAGTATTAAGTTTGCTTTGGAGGCAATAAGGAACCACCTAGGAATGAAAAATTGGACTCCAGTCTGAAAGCCTATCCCTTTCTTGCTTTGGAGACAATGTGGAGTGGCATTTTAAAGGTGTTGATTCTTCTTAATAATCCCCATTAACAAGAAATCACTTACTGCTGATACTGATCTAAACTGATGTCAGTGAGATGAATTAGGAGCAGGGGACTAGAGAGAGCGCCTTGTTGATCTGTTGTTTTCCTGCTGGGCTTCTCAGGAACACTGAAACTTTTCACTAATTCCCACCTGGACCATATCTCCTCATTTTCTGACTCCAGTGAATAACTTTGGATGTGAAAACTCCTTGAACTGAAGGAATAAAATTCTGGCCACAAAAGCACTTTAGGAACTGCATGGGTGTTATTTGGGAAAAACAATTACTTCAGTTCCTACAAAACTGGTAATGGCAAGGGATTTGATATCAGTCCCTTACAGCTGACAACTTGTTCCTGTACAAATTGTGTAAATTCCAAATAGTTTGTACAAACCTACCATATGCAGTTTGTCTCAAGAAGACAAGTGGTGCTGAGCTGCACTTGCCCTGTTACCTTCAGGTAGAGCTGGGGCACTGAATTCTCTGAAAAAAAGCTGTGCTGAAACAGAGAAATGAATGCCAGTGCCAGGCTGTGTAATCCCCAAAAAATCTGAGGAAAGAGTGAGATCAAATCCAAGTGCAAATCTTTATTAAAAGCTCTTTTCTACACCCCTTAATATGCCCCCAAACACTGAGAGGATCTCTGATTTCAGGTTCCCTGGGGAAACGCCAGTATCCTGCAGTTTCCTCTGGAATAACCTTTTCCAAGCACAGGCTTTTCATGTTGCTCTAGAGCTGTGAATCACTTCAGGCTCAGACAGAGGAACGTGCCAGGTCTGATGCATTCAGTTTTTCTAAGCCATTGAGAGGACTGGACTCAGGAGAGCACATCACCGTGCTGTGGTGTTTGCCAACAGCCCTGGTGCCTTTGGAAATCCTGGGCAGACCCTGTACCCCCACCTGACCCTGTTGGCTGTTCTTGCTGCTGAGCTGCAGCTACAGGTGAGGCAGACCTGGAGAGCAGGGATAGTAGCAATGTGTTTCTGTGAGGACAGTGAGCCCCCCTTGGCCGAAATCAGTGTGCTGGGAGTTAATTCCTACTGTATCTCTCTCGTACTTCCCGTTAATCCAGCTATGGAAGGTCTTTAACCGTCACTGCTGGTGCCCCTGCCAGAGCTGGGCTGCCTCGGCCTCAGCCAGCTGTGCTTGTGTCCTCTCCCTAAATCGCTTTCTGAACTGGCTCCAAGGCTCCAGCTGCTGTTCCAAGCCCTCATGTCTTATCCTGCCGTGCATCTGCTCGTGATGCAATTCCCCCGGGAGTAGGGAAGCATGGGGGGGGAGCGTGTGAGCAGCAGTGTGGGCAGGAGCTGTACGTTCATCCCCACTGAGAAGGAGAACAGGGCAGTCCTGAAAATCAGTCCCAAACCTGATGCCCAGAACAACCCCTGCAGAGCAGGAAAAGTCCCACTGGACACTCGGATTCTCTGATAGCTGTAGCTCTGAGATACCACGGGAGGAAAATAAACAGGCTCGAAGAAAATGAGGGATCTGAGGAAGGGAAAGGATGCTGGGAATATGTGGAGAAGGGTGCTGTGCTGATGTGAGGAGTTACTTTTTCCTGTGGCTTTTCCTGAAGCTTCACTGCAGTCTATCTTGGTTGAACACTTAATGAAGGGCCCTACTCAGGGCCAGCTTCTGAATGCAGTGGTTCCAGTTTAATGCCTTCTGCCGTGTTAACTCAGGACTTGTCCTGCCTTCTGAGGGTTCCCTGTGTGGTCTGATCTCGGCCAAGCTCTGCAGTGGCAGAATTCAACTGTCAGTGACACAGGGGGCATGGAGTGGGAGGGCAGCATTGTTCCCATTTTACAGATCAGGCAAACTGAGGCACCAAACTGTCACTCCCTCCACATCATTCAGCAGTGGCAGAGTTTAAACCCAGCTTTCTCCTGCCCCCTTGCATGTATTTTCTGTCTAACCGCTGCCTCTCTACCATCTGCTGAAGTCTGTGTGTCCTTCCAATGCGGGAAGATGACAGAAGTCATCATGCAGCCAGCTTGGAGAGGTTTCAAATAAGGAGTAGCCTTTGCTTCTTCCTGGATTGCACAGCTGTGGGGCTGCCCTGTGTCCCTGCTTCAGGCTGGCAGACTCTGGTCCCCTTTGTTGTGACAGACCCCATGTCCCTGTGGCTCTCTGGGTTGAGTACCCCCGAAGCAGACCTTCCTTGGGAAGAGGCAGAAGGCCCCCCTTTGCCCAGCTCTGAGCCCCAGACAGGTGTCTACACTCCGTGCTGCACTGGGGGCTTTGTGAGCAGCACTCAGGGCTCCTCGTCCATTTGCAGAGATAGGAAGGAGGTGGGAGCTCCTTATCTGTGCAATCCTACCTCGGGGTGTGTGTGAGGTTGGTCCCCTTGGGAGGGAGGGATAGAGGCTTCAGGCAGCTTCCATTCACCGGCAGCCTTTCATCCCATGTCCCAGGGCCACAGCCACCCTGTCTCCATCCCTGTTTACTGATGGGGCCGATATGGCCAAGGCAGGAGGGGTTGCAGGTTGTCCTAATCGCCTTGTCACCGGGCCGGACAGTCTCAGACACTCAGAGGATGTTGTGACTGCGCTGAATTACAATGTTTGTTGTTTCTCACTCCCAATAATTGACATTTGATAGCGACTACTGTAAAAGCGGCCGAAAGGCTGCCGCTGAGGGAGAGCAGAAACAGGAGCCAGGCTGTGGGGAGTCCCACTCGCTGCCTCTGGGCAGTCTGGGGGCAGGCGGGGGTCCTTTGCCCCTCTACCTGTTCGGTGACGGGATGTGGAGGGGCTGCGGAAACCTCCTGCGGATGTGCTGGGGGCAGTTCCCTCTGGTTCATAATTTCGGGGTATCGGTACCTCCCTGGCACTGATTTTCTGTGCAGGGGAGAAATCAGCCGCTCGGCACCGGAGTCTGGGAGCGAAAGGGTCACCAATGGGAGGGAACGGGACCCGTCTCGATCCCAGCCCGGCGTGGGGGACGGGACGCGGCCGGTGCAGAGCAATCCTGCCTGGGCCGTGAGCTCGAAAAGTGGCTTTAAAATTATTTTTGAAAAACTTTATAATACAAGCGCCGTTTCCAGGCCGCGCAAGGAACGCCAGGGACGCCAAGGTTCAGCCACTCTCTTTAATGACAACTCGCTGACCTCCGTCAGCTTGTACAGCAAAGGGTGACACGTAGGAAGGGGCGGACAGTGCATTTCCATACTAACTCACGTTTTAGTGCATAACCCTACGGGACCTGGCGGGCCGCAGTGTCCGTGTCCCTCGGCCGGGGTGGAGTGAGGGGGGTCTGTCCCCATCGTGTGCGGGCGGGAGCCGCTCCCGGCCCCGCTCCCGGCCCGCAGCCCAGGCCGGCGGTAGCAGCCTCGCAAAGGGAGACCTGGGGGCGGAGAGATGCTGAACTGGACGAGCAGCGGGAACCGTACGGGAAGTGCAAAAATTAAATGTGGATGTCAATAATAATTAGTATAGAGTAAAAGTTTAAAAAAAAAAAAGAAGAAGAAGAGAGAGAGTTGCTGGGCTTGGCTAGCTGTCGTTGGGAACAAGTCCAGCAAAATGACCGGCTGGTTTGTAGGAAGGAAGGAGAGGAATTACCAGGGTGAAGACCCAGGTGGAACGGGGAGTGAGAGGGGCCGGGAGCTGCGGGCACTGTCGGTCCTCCCCGCCGGTGCCCGCCCGGCCCCGGACGGAGCGCGGCCACCGCGCGAAATACCAAAGACCCACCCCCGTAAATGGCCACCACTCCAGTGAACTCCGCCGGGATGCTACACTGAACCGTCCTCATCCCGCAGCCTGGAAATGTCCCGAGCCCGGCTCGCAGGCGCGGCCGGAGCCCCTCCATCCCTATGGCCGTGGTCCATGGAGGGAGCGGGCCGGGTGCGGGGTCGGCTCTACCAGGCTCGGATCCCGTGCAGTGTGGAGATCCCCGCGTTCCCCTGAGGGATCGGCGTCTGCACCGAATTCAAGTCCCCTACGCTGAAGTTCATGAAGTTGTTGCCGGCCGCCGAGGGCTGCATGGGCTGCATGGAGGGGTAGTTGCAGTTGTAGTTGGCGTTGCAGGCGGGGCTGTTGTAGTTGGTGTATGCAGGGTAGGCGTTGTAGCTGTAGGGGTTAATGCTGACATTATAGGGCGAACTGTAGGGAGAAGATTCCCCCAGGCAGGGCTTCCCATCTCGCACCAGCACCGGCACTGCTATCCGCCGGGGGGGAGGGATCCCCACCATTTCCAGGGTCTGATCCTGTCTCTGCCTTTTGCATTTATACCTTCGGTTCTGGAACCAAATTTTCACTTGGGTGGAGGTGAGCTTTAGGACGTTCGCTAAATGGTCTCTCTCGGGGGCCGAGAGGTATTTCTGCTGCTTGAACCTTCTTTCCAGTTCGTAGACTTGGGCTTGAGAAAAGAGGACGCGAGGTTTCCTCCTTTTCCTCTGTCTGGGGCGCTCGGGATCTTCCAGGTCTCTTTTCTCCTGCTCCAGGCTCTTGTGCAGGGAACACAGCTCTGCAGCAAAATAAACGGGAGAAGGAAAAAGGGGAGGAAAAAAATGTGCAAAAAAATATAAAGCAATGTTCAATAAACAGTGTGCAACGTGAGCGAGCCCTGGCTCTTCCCCGGCCCTTTCCCGGCTCCGTGTGCCTCAGCCCCGCAGGCCGCCGCGGTGACCCGCTCCTGCAGCAGTGGGACCGGCCCTGCCCCGCTTTTTAAGTACCTCTTCAGCAAAGTTTCCGTCTTTTTTGTTTGTTTGAAAACAAGAATGCTCAGTGCACTGACTTGAGTCGCGACCGCCTGTGCCCCAGCCTGGACTTATCACGTAGCCTTTGTATTTATTGCTCTGGCTTTGTACCGAATCCCAGCCCGACCCACGGGCTCCAGTACGAGTTCGGCTCAGCCGAACGAATTAGAAATCCGATTTGTCACCTAATTTCTGTACAAACTCGACACCTCGCGTATCCTCCTGCAGCTCTACCCGTCCCGTTGGGTGGGAGCTCGGCCTCGGCCCCGCTCGGGGGAGGTCTCCGGCCCGGGGTCACCGGGACGCTCCCCGCAATGGGCCTGTCCCGCTCCTGCACTGCAGCGCCCGGGAGGGGATGAAGATGCTCCCGCTCTCCGCGCTCTTTCTCCCCCGGCCCCTGAGGGTGGTAGCAGCCCTGCGCTGTCCCCTCTTCCCCCGCAGCCCTGGGGACACCTGGCCGAGCGCCCAACCCCGGCTGGAGGGGTCACCGCTCCCCTGCATTCCCTTTTTCTCCTCCCAAGGACCACCGGCGAGCCCCGGACAGCAGCACTTGGCTTTACCTTTCTTGTCCGCCTTTCCCTCCTTGGCCGAGTCCATCTCCACGTAGTTTTTCACGTAGTAGGAGCCGGGGAAGGCGGCGGCTGTTTTGGCGGGGGGCGGCTCAGGCAGCTCCTCCCGCAGGTCGGGCAGGGCCGGCGGCTCAGCGCTGTAGGTCTCCTGCTTGAAGGTGGCCAGCATGCAGGAGGGCGAGGCCAGCGAGGAGAGCTCCATGGAGGCCAGGCCGCTCTGATGCTGTTCCAGGTTCAAAATATCCTTGACCGAGAAGGGTGTCGTTGTCACAGGGCTAGGAAACATTGCGGAGGAGAGCGGGGCAGCAGCCGGAGCCCAGGGTCATGGAAAAGTAGTTGAGGAGCAGCCAACCTGGAGCAGTGGTGGAGCGTGGGCTCACGGAGGGGGCACATAGCATTCCTGCGAGTAGCCTTGACTTGTGCACTGGAGGCAGGTAGGACCAGACCATAAGGGAAGGGAAGGAGGGACTAGGCAGTTTTTGGGTGACTTTAGCTTTCTATTGGCCAACATTGCAGTGATGGTATGAGAGATGCAAAGTTCCATGTCACCTAATATAGTAATACATCTCAAAAACATCTCCGCTCATTTAAAGGGGCGGCAGTGCATTTATCCAGCTTTTCTGCGCTGAGTTTTTTCATCCATTAAAAAAAAAAAAAAAAAGCGAAACGGCCTAATGTGTACAAAGGCACTATCTGACGCTATCTATCATACAGTCAGATTAAATAAACAGGCCGGGAGGAAGCCATCAACCAAATATGTGCTGATTTCATATTTTTTTCTAAGTGATGGAACGGAGGTTTCGTTTTTAGTGTTCTGCAATATCCGATCGCAGGAACTAGAGAGCGGGAGTTCACTGCTGTGTGAAGCGCGCTCAAGGGGAAATCCGCGCTTAGGGTTTATACAGATATTCTGAAGCAACACAACGCTCGCAAAATCTAGCTGATAGGAGAGAGGTCCTGAACAGCCCCTGCCTGGCTTGGGAGAGGGAAATGCCGATTGGGTTTTCTTTCCGTCTGTTTGTAAAGCTTTCAAACAAACAAACAAACAAATCAACCCCAAAATCCCAAACAAACTACCACTGTCTGGGGAAAAAAAAAAAAAGAAAAGAAAAATAAGCCAAAACAAGCGGGGATTGAAGGTGTTGCAAAATATAGAGGGGTAAGAGATGAGTAAGCCAAAGCAACCGGCCGCTGGGCTGCCGTCGGGAGGCAGGGCTGGCCCTGGTGCTAGCCGGGTCCCCGCAGCTCAGTGGGCACGGCTGCCCACGGGTCCCGAGTTCACGGGGCGGAGGTGGGTGCTCTCACTCGTTTAACTTGCATGGAGTGGCTGAAATAAACCCTAGCGGCAAAGCCGAAGGTTGAGAGGGGGCCTTACGGCGCTTTCTGGGCTCGGGGGTCGAGAAAGAAAATAAATTTTAAAGGATCTCCTTTAGCGCTCCAGCGCCCGACTGAGAGAGACACGGGATGGGCTCGGCCCGGGCGGTGGGAGCCGAGAGGAGAAACCCTGGAGGGATGCGATGAGTTTGGGGGTCCCTCGGCCGGGCCCTGCCCTGGGGAGGCAGCGGAGTCGCAGTTGTGCAAATCCTTCCTCCGCCCGCAGGAAGGGACCCTCCGAGGCGTGTGAAAATGTGAGCACCTGCCCGAAGCTGCCCTGCCCGGGCTGCTCCTGAACGGACCTGCCAGTGTGCCCCCCGCAGCTGACCCCCGAGATTTTTGTCTCTAGGCACCTTCGGGCTCGCTTTTGGGGAATTTAATTCAGGATGTTTTGGGGGGCAATGCTGTGACCCGTCCTGCTCTCTGGGGATCGCTGGCCGGAGCAGCAGCAGCAACCCCGGCGCTCGCAGCCCCTCGCTGCAGACGCCTGCGGGTGTCCTGGGAGCAGTTTTTTGGCGAACCAGATCCGGATCTTGCGATGACAGTCGGTGCGATCACTGTGAATGGGGAGGCCTGAAATATTGCCATTTAATTACGGGAGGAGGTGGCTAAGCGGCCATCTCGCTCTTCGCGGCTGCGCTTCCTGCAGAATTCCCTGGGACGCAACTCGGAGGGGATGTTCCTCGGTTGTAGGAAAAGGGGTGAAGCGCCTGGGGAAGGTAGAGGCAGCCTCAGCAGCCCGGCTCAGGAGAGGGGCCTGCGGCGGGACTTTGCCGGCTGTCTGGGGCACCCCTTGCCCTCCGCATTGCCGGCGGGTTTTCTAATCTCGTTGCCTCCTTTTTAATGCAAGCTAATGGGGGTAAGTTAGATAAATACTAAAATAGAGAAGTGATCCCGATCCCTCCCAAACCCAGAGCCGCGGCCGCAGGTTCGTCCGCCTTGGTGACATCCACCTTCCCGGCAGAAACGGCGTCCACCGCTCCCTTCCTCAATCCCGGACCCAAAACGCCCTTCCCAGGTCAGGTCGGGAGCTCGCACGGCGGTGCCTGTCCCGGCGGTTTCCCTCTGTCCGACCTGTCCCCCTGCGGGCCCGGGGCTCGTCCCGGCGGGGCGGCCCCGCCGCGGGCTCCGTGTCCGCGGGGCGGGCACTGCCGGCCGACAGTCCGCGATTCACTGAGGGTTGACGGGCTCCTTCCAGCCCCCCAGTCACACGGCGGCTCCCGATCGATGTGGGCCCGGCTGCAGAGGGTGGAAGTGATTAATTGAACGATAAGCCGGAGCTATCATTTGGAATGTCATTAATGCGTCGGGGAGACATTCATTGGAGACAGACAGCGTTATCTCCGCTTTATCTTCAACAATGCATCACTTTTAATACTGCGGTTTAGAAACAAATGGGGGCTTTAGCCTTAGCCCTTCTCTTCGTGTTTATATTTTTGGAAGAATCACAACTAGTGGGAGTCCCGGGTTCGGCCCCCTGATAAATGAACATTAGCACTTTTTAGAACTACTGTATCAACAAAAAGAGCTGCAGGGCCGCAATAATTGGTGAAAAAGCAAACACTCCGCAAAGAGAGGCCAGGTCTGCTCTGTGTCCGGCTGATTGATGAATAAGTTACTGACATACAGCAGCTCACGGACTTTCCGGGTCGGGGCTCCGCACCCATTCCTCCCCCCTTTCCCTCTTTCTCCTTTTCCCGGTGCTCTCCAGCAGCCCGCTGAAGCCAAGCTCCGACTGTCCAGCGGAGTGGACAAAGGCGACCGGTTCACCCCGCTCCGGACTCTGCTCGCAGCCCTCAGGCGCCGCACTCCGTCCCTGCCCGGCCCGGCCCGGGGGGACGTTCCCGGGTGCCCCGGCTGAGTCGCGGGGCAGAGGTGGAGGGGAGGGATCCCCGCACCTCGAGCTCTCCCGCACCGCTTTTACTTTCTGCGGGGTCGCTTTTGGCTGTGTTTAATTAACACGCAAAAAAGAGTAAAGGGAGGCAGGACCCCGGAGCAGAGCCCTGAAACACCTTCTCCAGCCCACTCCTCCAGCCGGGACCCAGGCCCTGTGGGTGTGTGGAGGGGAGACGGGCCGAGCAAAGACGTTGTTGTTTTTCTGGCTGGCAGGGAAAAGCGGGGGCGTTCTGTTCTCCCCCGGTCGCCTTCACGTTGTTTGCAAGTTGCTCTCGCTGACCCTTCAGGACTGAGCCTGCTCTGGCCTCCCATGCCCAGGAAAGCCCCTCGCAGGCGAGGGTTGTCGTCCAAACCCGCTCGCGGCTTCTCTCCGGGATTGCTAAGTGCGATTCGTGTTGGGTTTGTTGTGTTTTCTGTGCGTTTTCTTTTTTCCTAAAAAAAAAAAACAAAAAAAAACCGATACCACAAAAATTTAAAACTTTTCTTGCAGAAAACAAACAAACAAAACCAAAAAAATTCCAATCCCGCAATTAACTCCAGAGAGCACATCCTCTCTACCCCTGAGCTTTCGACACCTCGGACTGTTTAGAGAGAGATGGGACCTTTTAAAAAACTTTTCCTCTTAATCCCAGTCGGTTAAGATGTCCAGGGCCCCCTCCCGCTCTAATTCCCGGCTATCTCCCGAGGACTCTGTTTATACCTCGCCAGTAAACGCCGGAGTTTGAAACCTTGTCACTAATTGAGTGCTAACACTTCAGGTGCTATAGATTTGTTAAGAGCCAGTAGTCCAGAAATAGCCTATTAGGGTTTCCTTGCGAGAAGTTGTGCCAATCTCCCTGTTCTCATCGTGGCGGCGGGAGCCGCTGGGACCCCGGGGCCTCTGCGGGTCCCCAAGGGTTCCCCAGGGTCTTTTGGTCAGTTATTCCTTTCAAACGCTTGGAAAGGGATGCTGCAAACCGGCGAGCCCGGGCTGAATAAATCCTGCCGGCGGGATCTCTGTGCTGATGTGCGTGTCTGCCGTGGCGGGGTCCCACCGGAGGTCGCCGAAGGCGCCTGAGGGCTGCGGGGGGCGAGTGGGACCAGGGCAGGTTTTGCTTTCACCCCTCCGGAATTCTGCAGAGGAAAAAGATTTTGGAGCTGTCCAGGTGCTCCATCTAAAAACATTCTCCTTTCCTTGCTACTTTTTTTCTTTTTCCTTTTTTTTTTTTTAAATTTTTATTCTTTTCTTACCCCCCGATCCTTTCAAGCCCTAACGAGTCTCGCCTTTTCTGGCCGTCAAAAAAAGAGTTTTGACCTTGACGTGAAGCCGGCCTTGGCGAGGGGCCTCCCCTCTGCCCGGTGCTTGGGTCGGCTGTGCTGCGAGCCGGATGGGAGCTCCTCGACAGCTCCGCTCCCCGGCGGCGGGGCAGGTACCGGGCCTTCGGGGCTCCTGCCCACCGCTGTAGGATCCCAGCTCCTCCCGCCGGGCACTTAGGAGATCGTCGGGCCCCTTCCCTCCCGGTTCAGACCGGCTGGAGAGCGCGGATGAAGCCGGGCAGGCTGGTGCCAGGGCACAGCACGCGAATGCAGCAGCCAGACAGCACCGAAGTGCCTTCCCTTTACTTCAGGACAATTTATGCAAAGCCCGGAATAAAACCACTCCGGTGTTGTTTCGGCTTTGGCACCCCCAGCCCCGCTCCCCCGGCAGGCCGGGGCAGCACGGGGGGCGCGCCCGGGGGATGGCCCGGTCGCCTCTTTCCGCCTCCGTCGGGACTCGGATGGGGTAACTTAGGCAGGGGGACTTGAATAGCAAATGCCACCGTGGAGTTCCCCCTCCTGCCCTGGGCTCCGTGCCTGGAATCTGACAATTAAGCTGGTTCTTGCACCTCGGGCTCTGGAAGTGGTTTTTTCCCCCTGCTGAAGCGAAAGCTGCGAGCCGGGCCGATAAATGAAAAGCTTTAATTTTACCCTGCCTGTTACTTTTTTTTTCTGCCTGTAACTGTGCTGGGTTCGCTGGTGAAGGGAGAGAGATGGGGTTTCGCCGTCCTTCCCGCCTCCCTCTTCCCGTTCACGGGAAGCGGTCGCGTTACTAGCGCTTGTCTCAGACCCGCCGGTTTTCTGCTCTCCAGAAAAAGCTTTTTAACGCGTCCAGGTAATCCCAAAAGCGCTTGTTCGTTATGTTTCCTTGGGGAACGCACTCAGGGCAGGAGCGATATGGTAATTTTTGGGGACGGGGAATTAAACGACAGAAGAGATTTTCACGTAAATGCGACAACGTTTTGGCACACGCGTCCTGCAGCCGGGACGCACCGGGGTGTGGGGACGGTCAGAAAAACTGTTTTAAAAACGAAACACCTTCCAGACACTATGTAGTCTGGGCTCTTTGGAAGGACAGGGCTCTGAACGCGGCGAGGCTTTGGCCCGATCTGTCTCCCCGGGAGGAGGGTTCCCACGGGCTCCGGTGGGAACGGCAGTGACGCTTGGCCGGGAAGCCTGAAATCGCCGCAAGATTTCAGGGTGTTTGCAGCTTTTCTGTCCGCACGATGTTTTCCCGAGGAGATAAGAGTCTTACTTCTCGGATGCTTCCTGCGGGCCGTGCAAATCCGATCCGTCTTGCGCTGTCACCATACGCGCTCGGCGCTCCCCCGGGAGCCCGGGGTGGCCGCAGCGGGCAGGGCCGGTCTGGGGGAGCCACCTCTAACATGAGACGGTGTTTGGGCTTTATTTGTCTTAAAAGTGATCTATCCCCTACACATCCCCGCGGAGATGAGGGACCGTCCGCGCTCCCAGCGCTGCCCTGCCCGGGGTGCCGGCTCAGCCCCGCAGGTTTAGCCCGGGACTGCGGGTTCCCCCGGCACTCCCGCAGCAGGGCCCATCCCGAATCCTACCCTCTGGAAGAAAACCTTCCTGAGGTGATCAGCTCCGCTGAGACGGATGGGAGGATGAACCCGGGCGAGTAGGGTTACAGCGCCCTGACCCCCAGCTCCTCTACGGCGTCTCCCGGCCGTGTCCCCTGTGCTCCGGCAATGCCCAGCCTGTGACCCACAATCGGAGAGCCATGAAATCGGCTGTCCCAGGGGCAAACCGCGGGCGGGAGGGGCTGTGTGTCCCTATCCCTTTCCCCGTCCATGTCGAGCTGCCAACTCCTTGTCGCGCGTGGCCTCGTCGGGATGGCCGGCTCTGCCTTTCCTCCTCGTTCCCCTGCTCCAGGAAAGAGGATTCCTGGGACGGCCCCGCTCCTTTTCCCTCACTTGGTCCGGGGAGCCTCACCGCTGCCCTGCAAAATCCCCCGCCGGTCCCCAGGGTTACGGTCCTGATGGGAGCGCCGCGCCTCTTTGAGATAACAATAAGCAATTTTTAAAAAACACAGCAAAACCCCTCAAACAAACGAAACTCCCTCCAAACTTAACAAAAACCCACAACCAACTCAAAAAAAAAAAAAAAAAAAAAAAGGAAGGGAAGGGATACCCCTACTACCGCGGGGCTCTCGTACCCGCGTTTATTTTTGCCCTGAGACGCGGGTTTGGTGGAGTCGGTTCCTCCTTTCCCACCCTTGAATCTCGCAAAGAGGCACTGGGAAAACAGGCTCCGTGCAGCCCCTACGGGGCTCCCGGGTAGGATCGTTCCGGAGCAGGACCAGGACTCTGAATTTTTTTTTTCTCGAGGCGGGGAAATTGGGTTTTGGGTTGCGTTGTTGGGTTTTGTGGTGATCTGACGGGAAACGAGTCTGTTTCTCCAAATGGTCCCGTTTCTGCATCCTCTCTGGAAAGCTAAAACTTCGGGTGCTCCCGCGGCTTGTTTTGCAGAGATATAAACGGCTATGAAGAAATCCCTGCAAAATTAAAATACATAAGAAAGAGAAACCGGCAAATACAAGCATGGGAAAGTGCTTTCATCAGCCCGATGAATGTACAATTCACTGAACATAAAACACGATATATTTGAAGTGTGTATCAAGAAGAAAAGGGTAGAAAGAAACGAAAATCTTGTAAAACTTCTTCTAAATTTTCACCTTTTTTTTTTATTTCTGGGTAAAAATTCCAAGTTTCGGATATTTTCACAAGTCCTTATTTTTATTTTTAAATTCAAAGGCATGTCACATAATAAAAACAGATTTGCATTTTTATTCCCCAAATCCTGCATTAATTATCAGCGGTAGAGGGAAAAGCACCAATTAAACGGCAGCCTTTTTTTTTTTTTTTTTTTTTTTCTTGGAGCCTCGGCAATACAGCAAAAAGAACTGGAGGAAAGCGGGGAGAAGCGCCCGCGGTTCCTCAGTCCCTTCCTCCCCGCCAGCTCTGAGCGATCTCCGCTAGTCCCTAAGCCCAGCCGCTGCTGCCTTTTCTATTTCTCAGTTCAAGAACGAGAAAAAAATCCAAGTGAAACGCACGGAACGTTAAGCACCCTTTTATTTCGACGACAGGGTTTATTTCTAATAGAATTGAAAGTATTTGGGGTTGGCTATTGACGTTTTCTTACGCTTTTAGACACTATTCTCTTGGGCGGTCCGCGGGAGTTACTTTGGTTTTTAATTACACCGTATCTTTCTGAGAGCTAAAATCAGTGAGAAAAGCCGGCGGGGGCCGGTGCCAGACTGTTTTTGGGAAGGGGAGATCCATGGGAAGGGATGAATCCCGAGGAGCTGCCCGGGAGAAACCCCAGGGCAGCAAGGGGGAAGGGACTGGCCGGATCTTGGCTGGGCTGGGTGTCACCTGGGGGTGTCCGGGGCCAGGGGGGCAGGAGGCTTCCTTCAGAGCTGATTTTGTCATCCAGGACAGCGATCTCCAGCCCCTGATTGCATTATTGCTGTGCTCAGTCTCCTTGCAACCCCTGGAATGCATGTTTCCAGAGCTCTGCAGATCCAGGGTTACAGGTCCACAGGGATGCACATTCCTGGGGCAGCACCTGCTGCAAGTGGAGGGAAGAGGTAGCAAGGGGGGTGCTGGTGCTGGAGAAGCATGACTTGGGCCCATCCTCCAGGCCATCTCTCTCCACCTCTCTGAGGCACTGATCTGGGAAAAGGTCCCTGGGAAGCAGTGCAACTTTTTGGGGCACCTTCACATGGAAGGTTAGAGCCAGCCAGAAAACATCCCTTCCTCCCGTTTCTGTTGTGTTTTTGACCCTGCCCCATCGCAGTTTTAACATGCAGCCTTGATCAGACTCAAGAGGATATTTCCTCCTCCAGTGTTTCTCTGGGCAAAGAGGCACCAACAGATTTTTTCCATAATGATGAAAACATCTGGCCGTCTCCAAGCTGTCAGGCTCTGTCTTGCTTCTTCCCAGATGCCTTCCCCACTCCAGCCCTGTGGCCACTCCATTGCAGCCCTTCCATGCCCAGGGCACTCCTGACCCACATCTCCAGCTCAGAGACACTCG
Source organism: Lepidothrix coronata (assembly GCF_001604755.1). Taxonomy (NCBI): domain Eukaryota; kingdom Metazoa; phylum Chordata; class Aves; order Passeriformes; family Pipridae; genus Lepidothrix; species Lepidothrix coronata. The sequence continues at coordinate 2,814,353 of NW_016690280.1, forward strand.
ACACTGTCTGCACAGGGGCACTGAAACCTCCAGGATTCCCTACACTCAGGTTTGGAAACACATTTTAGGCACAGTCAGCCCAGGGAGATGGAAATCTCTACCCTGAATTCTTTTCTGAGGCTTTTTCCCTTCACTGTGTCCAACAGAAGTTGTTTCCACCACTGCCTTCATATGTGTAGTTCAGGATTAGCTGCTTCCAGCTCTCCTGTTTCAGAGTCCATCTCAGAGAGGGGAGGTACATCAATGCTTTCAGCCAGGGCACTGATCTTCACTGCTCCTGCTGTCAAAACATGCTTTGGTACAAATGCATCCTTGGTTTTGTGTCTGTCAGAGCTGGATTATGCATCCACTTTTAGGAAAAGTAAAAAGACAATAACCTTCCCGCCAAAGAGAAATAAGGAAGTATGTAAGCACTTATTCAGTAAGATCCTAATGTGTTGGTCAAATTTTAAACATCTGAATTACAGGGTACTCATGTGCTTGAAGTATCGGAACTGAGGTGAAAAATTAGAAACTTTATTACATATTCTGATTTAAAAGAAAAAAAATCATGAAACCGAACTGTTTCTGAAAAGTGAACAAAGGTACATCCAAGTGGAATGACTGAAAAGATAAATATGTTCTTAGGCCACAAGAAAACACTTTCAAAGATGCATTTGGCTCCAATAGTCAGAACAGCCTGAGCCCTGTCTAGAGCAGCTCTCAGAATTTCAGCGTATAAAAGGAAAGGGGGGATGTCCTATGTTTAAAAATATGACTTTACTTACTCCCAAGGAAGAATAAACAAAGCAAAGACAAAATCCTAAATGTCTCTAGAGAAAAAAAGTGTTTAACCACAATTCTAAACTATCCTTTTCCTTGTCTCTCTCCACTTTTTAAAAAATGAACAACTAACAGCCAAGCTCCAAAGCATTGTGTCATATTCCAGCCTCTCTAGCTTTGCTCTCATTGATGCCAAAGTTCATAAAAGAACAATAATATTTACAAAATATGAACCTGATCCAGTAGTTCACATTCAGGCAACGCTCTGCACTTAAGGTGATGGAAGCTGTGGCAAAGCAGGGCGGAAAATGGCCATGTATCTCCTGCCTTGGGAACTTAAATTTCATCAGGGATGTGGAACCTCTGCTGGGCTGATCCTTGGCTGTGTTCGTGCTCAGGCTTTTGGTGTTGTGTAGGAGGAGGCAATCGACTTGTCACTGCTGGTGTAAGATCTAATGGAAAAGGAATACATCCATTTGCTTAGTTGACTCTCCCTCCTGTTCTCATTCCTACTACATTTATTCTGAATGACTTGTTAGCATTAGCCGGATTAAAGTTCCAGTAGGATAAAATGTCCTGCAATATGGATTTCTACACTACAATTTGATGGGAGTAAATGCTGTTGAGTCTGTGTACATTTTTATTATAAGCTCCAGTAGCCCTGGGGTAAATCTGCATTTTGAAAAAGCCAGTATGACTGGAGTCACTCTGAATTGCTTTTTATATGTATCACACATAAGCAAAAATGAGGCAAAAGGGACTTTGTGTGAGCTGCAAAGTCAGGCCCTTGGCAGTCAGGACGTGACTCTGTTGTGTCCATTCCCTGTCAGGCTTTTGGGTTTATTTCAGCTTTGCTTTTTTCCCCAAAGCCTCGTGTCTCCCAAAGTGCACAGGATGCACAGTGCTTGTGCAGCAAGCAGCCATTCAATATTTAGTTTTATCCCTCTTATTGAGCTCCCAGCCTTGTTAAACAGAGATGGAGCTTTTAGTTCCTCTGTCATTTCAAGGGTGTCCGAGTGCTTTGAAGGTATGAGAGGTTCTGCCTTTGCCTATCCCATGTGTGGGGAGGAAATAATCCAGGAGTTTTACCCCTGGATTTAAAGTGCAGAGTTTGAGGTTAAAAGCACCCACTGATTTGTGGTACCCCATGTGACATAGCTGCAGTGTGAGTTAAAAAAATCTTTGATGTTAAAAGACACTACAGTCTTCCAGACATGGAGAAAGCCCAGAGAAACTGCTATAGCAGGGGGGTAACTTGGATATGTTTACAGTGATTCTCGTGTAGGTCACAAAAATGGCTGGTCCTGGTGCAAAGTTCAGATCTTTTCCTAAATACAGAGGTGTGCCATGGTCTCTCAAAGCAAAGATCCCCAGGATTTTTCTGACGTGTCATTTTCCAGCCTTGCTCTCCCCCGTGGTTTTCAAAAACAAAAAACCCCAAACCAAACAGGTAGATACAGGTTCCAAAAAACTGGCAGGTACCATTTTGGCTCAGCTGCTAGGAAGTGTTCAGTAAGTGGAAATAATGGAAATACGAGGCAAGTTTCCATTAGGTGGGAGAACTCCTCTGTCCAGAAGCAGTCACTGTGTCCTTGGGCTGCTGTCCCTCACGCTGTGCCAAATGCCATCCTGTGGGATCTGCAGCCCTGCTGGGGAGCCCCCAGGGCTCGCAGAGTTTGGGGAGGGGGTACCCAGGCTGTGGGTACAGGCAGTGAGCAGAAGCCTTTTTTTGCTGCCTGAGAATCTGGGTGTCCTTGAGGGGACTGAGGAGCACCAAGAGAGAATAACCTAGGAATGAAATCAGGAAAAAGCCCAAAGTGGAGCAAACTGTCCTGCAGCCCTCAACAGCCATGGAATTCCCCTGTCTTTGTTTAACTGAGGCAGGTTTGATCTGTGACCTTTGAGGCAGTGATGAGATGCTGTCTATAGCTGACCAGCTTAGGAAGATTTTGTGCATGAGCAAGCAACAGGCAAAAAAATAAACTTACCTTGGGTAAATGCCCATAACTGATACTTTATGAACTGTCCTCCCACTTAGGCAGCCCCTTTTTTTTTGTGGGTGAGAAAATCCGCTGCAGACAGGTGCCACCAACATGTGCATCTGCCCAGTTTGCAGACACCAGGACTGTTCTGTAGCTAGAAAAAAAGTGGAGCTCCTCACTCGCTTTTTGTTTTCTTACCCTTTTATAAAAGTTAAATCTATCTAATATGGTTCTTCAAGTGAATAGTCCATCTGTGTGAACTTTTAGCATCCTGCCTACTGCTTTTTACAGGGAATACAATCTCAGTCTGCTTTGTATCAGCTCTGTCTGCTTTTGGACATCCCATCCTTGGAGTGGGTTTGCTTTTATCAGTGGTGGTGGGACATTTTTCTGATGGGAAAGGCTATCCTTAGGAACAGAAGCTGTTACCTCATCAGAAAGGTGTTAGGTGGGCCCAGCTTTTGATCACTTTATTAACTCAGACTCAATGGGACTGACTGCTGTGGCAATTGCATGACCAATATCCCAACGCATCCTGTCAAACCCATCCCTTTCTCCTTCCTGCCATCGAAGGCTTGAGATAAGCAACAGTGAGATGTCTGTCTGGCTGATGGAACCAGCAGTTTCTGGTCTAATCCATGCTGGACTACAGCACAAGTGTCTACCAAGGATCACAGAGTAGTATGTTCTCTGCTGGTGGGTAAATTTAGAGTTGACAAGTCCCTTCCACAATTGGAGGACTCAAGGACAGTCCTATCAGGTGGCAACTGGCTGGGGGAGTATTTATAATCCATTTGCTGACTGGAATTAATATGAATCTGTCATCCCTTGTGCCACTTGGAAACCCATGTAACCGAGGGCTGATGATGCCAATAGCTGTTGTTGGTCTTTTTTGGCAAGAGCTGAACGTGTTTTTCCCAAAAAAAAGTTGTCACCGAGATAAAGCACTGTCTGGATCCTCTTTTTTTCCGAGCTTTGCGGACTCGGGTAAATGGGACATTTGATATGGACAGTAGATTGTGGTGTGGGTGCAGCCAAAGCCCAGCTGGTGTGTCCGAGGAGCTGACAGCTGTCTAGGGAGCAAACTCAGAGCTTCTTTGCTCTTATTGCAGAGCAGCACCTCATGCTTCTGTCTGATGTTAGCAGGTAATGCACTGTGTTATCTGTGTCTGCACACATGGAACTGAGTCTTACCCTGTGCTAATCAGGTGAAATGCAGTCTGGGCAAGTTCTCCAAGGAAGAGAAATTCTTGGCTCCTTTTCAGCCTGAACCGCATATTCAGTCAGTCTTCTCCTACCTGTTTGATGAATGCCTTGATTTTAGTTTCTTACCTCTACCATTTGGCTTTTGTATATGTAAAAAACAGTCGTGAGTTTTATTTGCAGGAGTTCCCTGAAATGCTGTACTCCCACAGTGGGGAGGTCTGTGGGCTGTGAGCAGCCAAACACCCACATACTCCTGTTCAACAGAGCCTGCCAGGTGGGAGCTGTTGCTCACCTGGGAGAAATGAAAATTGTGTATCAAGGTTTCCTGACAAATAGCATCACTTGGCCTCGCTGTTGAGTAACTCTGTGATCAGCATCCCTAGCACACATCCTCCTCTGATCTCAGCCTCTGTGGATGTGTGTGAGGAATGCTGCCTCAGGATGTGCTGCAGAGCAAGTCTCAGCCTGATGTACCTGTGGTGGATGCTGAGGAATCCCTGATGTGATAGCACAATAGAGAGATTGTGGGTAAAGTCACAGGGTGTGAGAGTCGATTACAGGCAGTCCAGGATGCAAAACAAGCTGCCATTAATTTCAGAGTGGGGAGCAACCTTTATTTACTACTTGGCAGGACTCAGTCATGTCTGCAGCCACAGACAGCACTGAGCATTTGAGAATGGGTCAAAATGGTGATATGACCCTGGCAGGCTCCTCAATGTTGACGGAAAAGTCTTTGGAGCATGACCTGCCTTTTAGTGGATGTTTGTGCAGCACTTGCACCCCAACACGGTCCAGACTGGGCTTTTCCTTCACTGAAAGGATTGTCAAGCTTTGGAAGGGGCTGCTCAGGGAGGTGGTGGAGTCCTCAGCCCTGGAGGTGTTCAAGGAATGACTGGATGTGGCACTCAGTGCTCTGGTCTGGCTGACGAGGTGAGGATCGATCTCAGGTTGGACTTGATGGTCTAAGAGGTCTTTTCCAATCTAAGTGATTCTGTAATTCTGTAACCTGTTGTAACAGCTTTTATTTAAAAAACCCCATAAATTACCTATGCAAATACTTTGCAATATTATTTTCATGTTCATTGTCAGACATTTAGGTTTTATTTTAGGCTGACTTCTAAGGTGGTCATTTCCTAATAGGAAAAATGAAGCATAGGTAAAAACTTCAGTGAAAATCATGTACTTCTTTCTGGCTGTTGGAAAAGAAGCAACATGATTTGCTGATTTAAAAATTTTTCCTTAGGTCTCCTACTTTAGTAGATCTAATAAATGACAATAAAAGTTGGGACTGTTATAGCTGAAAGGAATTTTATAAAGTAATTAATTTCTCTTCAGTTTTGATGTCTATTTTTGCAGTTAATTCTATTCACAAAGGTGAAGAGACTGCTTCTATTTTTTCCTCTATTTAGACACAAACCTCTTTCCTTGGAAATACTGTTTAGCCACAGTTTATCTCCAAGCAACAAAAGTCATGATATTTTTTATCCATAAATAACACACTTCAAAACCATCCACCCAAATTTTAGACCCAGAAAGATGAGACTTTAAGGAAAAAAGTTTTATTTAGGGATGGTATCCTGGAGAATTTTCAGACAAATAATGGGAGGCTGGTGGCATCCCCCAGGGAACTGCTTGTCCTCTGCTTAATCCTCTGACGACCCTCAGCCTGGAGAGCCCGGCTCCCTCCTCCTGCTGGGGCTCTCTCCCAGCCTTGGCTGTGCAGCTCCTTGCCCATCCCAGATGGACATGGCCAGGTTTCAGAGCTCTGTCAACAATGTGCTGGGACATTTGGAAAAAAGATCAGAAATCTAGCCTGAGGTTTCCAAGCAGGGTCTTAGATTTCATTTCCTATTTTCTGCCCATAGGCCGGGCGGAACTGGGACTGGATAGTTGCAGAGGCAGTGCAGGTCATTAGATGAGACTTTTTTTTCCCCTGCCTGTGTCTCCAAGGCCCTGTGCATGCACTGATGGCTGAGCATGACAGTCTAGTTCTTAAAAGTTTCAGATGTTGCTTCTAAAACGAACACAGGCTGATGCACAGGGACAGTTGTTGTTCCTCTAGGATAGTCTACACTGTCTTTTGACTGCCACATCTCCCAAAATGGGAGGTTTTGCCCCTGAGCTCTCTTAGCTTCTTGCAGTTAGATTTTATTTTATTTTTAAAGAAAACTTAATTGCCTGTAATTGTGCCTGCTATATCTGAGGAGGATCTTGCATCCCACAGTTTCAAATGAAAGTTCCTAGAATTTTTAAATGAGACTCCAGACAGGTTTGGTGGGCTTAGGGCAAGTAAAGTAACTGTGGATAATTTACAGAATTGACCACTTAGCCTCAGACTGTGGGGAAATGGATGTAAATCTTTCTAGTTTGACATATTGCAGGCACATAGAGAAAACTGTACTGTGACCCACAGCTTGCTTCACACCAGATCTTTTCACTGTCTGAATTTGACTTCAAGCCCACATACGTTTCAGAAGAGAACTATATTCTGCATCCCTAAATCACATGAGCTGCTGGAAGTTGGCACAGATTTGTCCCCAAACAGAAACCAGAGAAAAGGCTTCATTCCAGAAAATCTGTTGCCAGATGGTCATTTTGAGCAGAAGGGAAAGAAGAAAATGTTAAATACTGCTCTGCTTTGAAGAGTGGTTTCATAAATGCAGCTTAATGCACAGTAATGTTGTTGGTTCTTTCCAAAGTAGTGTCAAGAGGTGGATGTATATAATTTATCAATGTGTCTGTTCCCTGAAATTAATGGGAAAGACATGTTTAAAGCTCTGGACTCTTGAATTCTTCTATATTGCCTCTTCTTGTATTCTTTTTCTCTGCATAAACCCCATCACTTGCTATTGACCAGTTCACAGGTCCTGCTATTCGTCTTGGGTGTTTTAAGGTATTTATTTATCCTGATGTTTTTCCTGGCATTACAGTGAAGGAGACAGGTCTATAATTGGTATTGCTGGGATAATTCTATGATTGCCTGTTTCCTCTCATCCCCTGCTTTTGAGGAGAGACACTACCTTTGCCCTTTGCCCGTCTGCTGGTATCTCACCTGTCCCTCACAAGTTCACTAATGGCCGAGATAACTGGCTCCCCGAGCATCCAAGGATAAAATTCCTCGGGGACAGCTGATTAGGAAATATCCCTCTTTCCAGCTTGTTCTGTCACCGCTCAGAATTGAGCTCCTGCACTGTCCCTGCTGTTAGTTGTGGTCTCTGCTGGTGCTTTACCAGAGCCAAGGCAGGGGGTGAGCACTGAGCATCCCCCAGGGACACGTGTGTTCCCCATGTAGCTGCTGATCCTCTGTCCTGCTTTTTACAAGACTGTGGTCAGAGAGTGGTTAAACCACCTTTAGAAGACCTAAATGAAAATCATCAGTGTGCAAATATTAATGAATCAAACCTTATAAGAGCAATTAAGCTGTTTCTCTGCAGAGCCTGGAGCTCATCTCTTTTTTACCTGCGAGGGAGGGGTCAGAGCATGGACCAGACTCTGCTCAGGAGTGCCCAGCAATAGGACAAGAGGCAACGGGCAGGAACTGGTGCCCAGGAAGTTCCACCTGAACATGGGAAAGAACTTCTTTCCTGTGCAGTGACTGAGCACTAAACAGATTGCCCAGAGAGGGTGTGGAGTCTCCCTCACTGGGGATATCCCAGAGCTGTCTGGACACAACCCTGTGCCATGTGCTCTAGGATGATCCTGCTTGAGCAGGAAAGCTGGACCAGATGACCCACTGTGGTCCCTCCCAACCCTTATCCATCCTGTGATTCTGTGATACCTGCTGGGTGAAGGAGCTGCGATGTTTCCCCAGCCCCTTTCTCTTCACAGGCATGTGCGACGCAATGTTGCCTTCAAGTGAAAGCAGAAAGGTACTGCAGGGAGGGAGGGATGAGGGCTATGGATTTGGAACGACTGAAGCAAATCTGGGAGCTGCACTCGCAGCTGAAGCTCTGGAGTTCAGAGGACAAGAGGGTTTGTGAATAAAAAAGACACAGGAAAAAACCCGACCCCAACAATTTGAGAAAATTGACATAACTTTTGTAATCCCGATTAGAATCCACGGCTTGCACAACCCCCTGAGTTCAGAGACAGTTTATACTCATTTCCCACTGCTGCTCAGAGGTCCAAGCTGTGGCTTTGTGGGAAAAGTTGGTGTTGCCAAAAGGAGCCAAAGCTTTGCCTTTGAGAGTCAACACACGACGTGGTGGCTGTTCTCAGCCCTCCTCTGGTTAAACACAGGGTTTTTTTCTTCGGTTGAAATCAGTTTTGTGTGCACTCACACTGCCTGACACAAAGGGGCAGATTCTCCCTGCAGTGTGTGCAATGCTAAGCTTTGCTCTCCTTCCCAGCAGCACACTGCTCTGCTTTTCTTTTAATGGAGAATTAGAAAATCTGATGTCTTGGTGATAATTTTGGTCCATTTGGATTATTTTTCTTCCCCCCAAAATGCAACTAACTTCAGAACTAATGACACAAATGGTCTGAGTGTAACTTTCCTGAAAATAGCCTTCTTAAATTTAATTTTCTTTTATTAAAAAGTTTCTTGAAATAATATCTTTAAGTTTACTTATAGCTAATATCAAGTTTCCACTGTTTCAGAGCCCACTGGCCATTTTTTGGAGGTTCTAAATTAATACTCTTCCTGTTTCAAGTACTTGCACCTCCTCTGCTGTTATTCTCAGAGTTATACGAGAAATCTAGATACTGACTGGAGAAAACTGTCCCTCTCCAGAACTGAGGAGACCTAACTAAGAATGTCATGAAACAAACTGAAAACCTGGAGCAAACACATCCACATGCTCTGTGTCCTCTCCCCATCCTTGTCATCTGAGATGTTGCTTAAAGACTTGGGAGGTAGAAGAGTGTGAAGGGTCCTTTTGCTGCTGCTGTTACACTTCCAGTTACATCCTTTTCTCTCCCTGATGCTCTAAGTCTGCCTGGGAGAGGGTGTGGAAAATCTGGGACTGGGGAACAACATGTTACAGTTTGGGGAGCCCTGTTAGACGTTTTGGAGTCCCGCTGCTGCCTTTGTGTGGACAAGTCACACTTGTTTCCTCCCTGTCATGGATGTGGCAGGTTGGTGGCTGCCTGAGAGCTGTGCTGGAGCAATGCTCATGGGGAGGTTTGAGCAGAGAATTTAGCAGATATCTTTTAGCTGGGTAAAAAGCAGCCACCAGCAAGGGAGGTGGGCAAAGGAGTTTAACAACAAAATATTGAATTCCACAAACTATTCCCAAGTTCAGTTGAACCCCAAGTTCAGCTGCACTGGGGTTTGTTTGGGATGCCAGAGGCCATAACTCACCATCCCTAATCCAAATCTTCCATCTGTTATCTGTTTTGCTCCTGGTTGTAACTGCAGCCCAGACTGCAGGTCCTTCGGGTCCACCTCACTGTGCTGCTGCCTGTGGAAGGTGTTTTCCTCCCTCTTGCTGAAGATGGTGCTACAGAATAGGGAATTGTGTCTCTGGGAGATGAGTGTGCGGTGGGCATTACTGCTGGGGGACGGGGCCTCCCCTCCAAAGTCTGTTCTTAGGGCTGTGAGCAGGTGCAGGAGCTGCTGGCAGCATTGGGGGGTCCCAGTGGGGTGGGGTGAAAGAGGGTTGGTGAACTCTGACAGGGGTGGGGTGGGGGTTGCATCTAACCTGCACTGATCCTTCCTGCCCAGAGAAAACCAACTGACTGGTGATCCCTCCATGTCCTGCCTGCTCCACAGTTATGGGGTTGTTGGGGTAGCAGTTTAGGATGTTACTGTCCCCAGTTCCCCACCTTGTGTTCCTGTGGGACAGGACAAGCTGCACTTCATGTTCCCTGGTCTATAACATGGTTTCTCTTGGGGACAAACTGACCTTTGTTAATGGCTTGAGCTGCTGTAGCAGCTGGAACTCCCGACATGGAGGTGTGTGTCCCATGGTGCTGGTTTTGCTGTAGGAGTGGTGACCATCAGCAAGCCACAGCAAAATCCTTTAGGGATCTTAAACTGGTCTGCTGTGGTTGACCAGAGGACGTAGGTCAGAGCCCTAAATACAAGCCTTGCATTACATTTGTTCTGGGGTTTGCCATACCTGTATACATTTACCTACAGTTATATCACTTATCATGTGTTTATTCAGATTCTCAGGAGAAGACCTTATTCCTTAAGGAAATGATCCACGGCACCATTTTTGCTTTTCTTTTTCCACTTTTTTTTTTTGTCAAGTCTCGGTTTTCTTTTGCGATTTATCTTGAAGTTTATTAGGATTAAAATGGGAAATCAGAAAAGAAGTCATGAGAAGGAATTATTATTTAAATTAAATTGTCATACATCTGAAAAATAAAGTAAGTATATAAGGGCCTGTTCTGTATGTAAAGCTGATGTATTAAGGTTATTTTTAAATAGTAAGTTAAATGAGGTATTTTTCCCGGTCAGGGTCTTCACAGTTTTAGTACTAGTAGAATGTATTCTGAAAAACTACTTAATGGCTAGAAGGGGAAAATAAGCTTTCCGGATTTTCAATTTATTGATTAACACCTGAATGACAAAGTACCTCAATCAAACTCATTCAATAAATCAGAATGAATAATTCTGATTTTTTTCCCCCCATACTTGCAGTAAAAGTTATTTTCATCAAAATCTTGTTGATTTTCTTGACACGTTCTGATCATGGTCTGGGATTTCCACCATTTCAGCAGTTTGACTTTCCTTTAAAACGCTGTCATCACATATAGTTTGTGCAATTTTTCTCTATGGTGCAAATGATGTCAAGAGATGATGGTATAATTTTTGATTCTATATCTAATGTAATTTAAAATGTATGTATGTGAAATGAAAAAAAAAAAAAGAGTTAATGTACATCTACACTGAGAGCCCCCACTGGCTGCCTATATATAAGTCAACAGGCAGTTTGAGGCTGACACTGGTTTTGTTGATGGCATTAGCCTTGACTGGGCAGGATATCTTGTTTTCTACTCTCACCCTCATGACATCTATTCCTAAAGCACAGGGCCCTAAGAGTTGCTGTGAGAGGTTTGGACTTTTTCCCTCTGAGCCCACAGGACTCTTATTGCAAATACCATCTGGAGGTGTTTCCCCACAGTGCCCAGAGTTGCAGCCTGGCATGGGGAGAGAGCCTGGCCTGGGGCACAGACACTGCTCTGTAAGTCAATTTTGCAAATTCTGGTGTCCTGCTTGGCCTCCAGCTGCTGCTCCAGAAGGCCACCAGTCTCCAAGAGGTCCTGGGCCATACCTGCCAGCCCGGGGTGGATGTCTTGGATAACAAAGCACATATCAGTTGGCTCTTGACACCTGCATTTTGGCAACAAACCCCTTCTTCCTCACCCCACACACTGCTGTTGTGCTGCGTGCTTTGAGCAAGTCACTTCTCACTGCTCCTTTCATCCTTTGCTGTGGCTGTTTTCAGCGTCACCTCCTTGGTCCATGGACTCTTGCACCATGTATTTACCTGGACCTGAGGAGGAATACCAAGAGTAATAATCATGTTGCCCAGACCCACCTGCCAACCACAGCAGGTCTGACAGGTCCAGCTGGCTGAGCAGGGGCACAGTAGGTTCCCTCCCGGCCTGTGCAGGGCACAGCTCGGGCACTGTGTGTGGCAGCTGCCCCAGAACTCCTGTCTATTTGAAGCTGGGACCATCCAAAAGCTGGAAATTGAATGGGGAGTAAAAGACAGACAGGGGAACCAGAAAATTGCTGAATGGGTGCAGGAATAGCAGGGGGTGTGGTGGTAGTGGATGCAAAGTTATCAGTGTTTGGCTTTCCCTTCCCATCCTGCTGGACAGACACATCCCTTGGCTCTTGGGGCAAAGTTTTTAGGGACCAGAGCAGCCTCCCTTCTGTACTATGCTGTGTGCACAGGCAACATATTAGCTGCTCATTAGTAGTCAGTGGAGAGGTAATATGTGGCCTCCCACATATTCCTGGTCTCTCCTTGCTGAAGACAGACCTCCTCAGAGAAGGGTCGAGTTAAATCTGCCTCTTGAAATCCACACACAGAAAGCAATTTCTGCCATCAGCTCCACTCTGTTGAAACCCCCATAAGAGGGAATTGTGCAGCAGCTAATTAATGTAATAATCCCATTTGTTTTCACATCTTTCCATATCTTCTCTGTATCTTCCCTTTCTGTTCTGACTATTCCTACACTTTCCTTTCTGTTTGCTCTTTTCCTCTCTGTTCCTTCTTTATTTTTTCCTCTACCCTCTTTTCTTCCTTTCTCTCTTGCTGCTGGATATTCTGAGCAGTGACAGCAGCCGCTGGGAGCTGGAATCCAGGGAGATAACAGCATTGCCATGAGAATCAGTGTGCTCAGCTACAATTAGCCCTGCTGATATCTTTCACCTGGGCAGAGCTGCGTTATCATTGCTACTTCTTGGAAAACGAAGGGTCACAGATACCGATCACAGATAGCATGACTCTGGCATTTCCCTCTGGTTTTCATGTTGCTGGAATCCCTTTTTGGCTCCCTTCTCAGTACGATTAGTTTTGCATCTCTCTCGTTCAGCTGTGCTGCTGTCAGATGGAAAGCAGGCACGGACGCTTTCCAACACTTCATGGCTGGAACAGAGACCCCGGGTAAATTCACCTGGTGTGACCAACACCACACATCCAGGAATTCTGTGTGTTCCCGAAGTTCAAAGCCAGAAATAAATAAGGTATCAGTGCTCCACGGTCCCTTTATGGTAAATCGTTGCCCTGTCTTTGGGAACTATCGGGAAGGGCACAAGGCAGAGCCAGCTGGGCTTGTTGGAGTGGGGCTGATCCACCCGATTGCGCAGTTCCTGACTAGTGACATGGAGATGTTGGCAAACGCTCCCACAGCCTTTTCTTCCCACCACAGATGGGCTTTAGCACCTGTTTCTAAAGTCTGGAGACCGTGGGGTTGCCCTTCCTGACCTTTGTTTTGGTAGCAATTTTACCTATATCATAAAAGGAGACCAGTGCAGTTATCAAGCCAGTCCCTGCTTTGCATGCTCCCTTTATTCTGATATTTTTCTTTCTATTGACCTTATAAATACAGCTCTGCAACAGGAATAACTCTAATTAATTCCTTACCATTCTGGAGCTTGAAAGCATCTGAACTACAGGACAAGCTTAGCAGCAGGGCCACATATAGCAGAAGTGTCCCTCTTACAGTGTGTCTTCTTTCTCTCTTGCTTTTAATACCTCAGAGACACAGTTGCTGTTGTGAGAGACCTGTCAGTTGCAGTTAGATATCAGGTACAGAGATACTGGAATTAATTTCAAGGCCAGATTGGATGGGGCTGTGAGCAACCTGGTCTAGTGAAAGATGTCCCAACCCATGGCAGAGGGGTGGAACAAGATGGTCTTTAAGGTCCCTCCCAACCCAAACCATTCTGTGATTCTATGATTGTGAACTAATGGCACTTGGTCATAAACAAAAGAGAAAATCTAGACTGGGAGGGAATGGGTGCCTCACTGACCATTTTACAAAGCTAGCATTCAGGACAGGTGCAGGGATGACTGTTAAGGAATTATCTCTCTTTCCCTCCCTGTCTGGTTTTGCTGCAGATTTGCTCCACTTGCAGACAGTACTAAGTGGGAATCAGCACAGTTTTGTGGAGAAGACCTGCTATTTCTGTGTCTTCATTTTTCCTTGTCTACCTTTTTACCTGATCTGCTTGGACTCTACGTCCTTTTCTGCCATATTCATAGAACTCAGGACAAGGGTATTTTGGCCTCTGTTGTGCTGTTGTACTATTACTACCAGTAGCAGCATTTTAGCTGATTGCAGGCTCTGTGACTGTAGCCTGTGAGCTGATGCCATGGGGTTCACAGCCTCCACTGCCTCCATGCACCCCCAGATTGCTCTGGTGGTACCATACAGACAGTAGAGATGCACCACATCAGCATACTTATATTTTGGTCAGCACAGAGCACAGAGTTTGGAGCCAGCTTTATGTTTTCGTGGTGGCTTTTTTGTGGGCTGTGAGATTGCAATCAGGATAATTTTTGATTTATCCAATACCAAATAGCAGACTGGGGTCACCAGCCCTCCTACCACGCTGGTGCAACACGACCAGTGCCACGGGAGGGTCCCCGTGAATGGCCCGGCTGTATTTCTGCTGGAGGAGTGAGCTGGGCTTGTGGGTGTGTGTATCATCAAGCGTAAGAGAGCCAGGGTTGTGTAACCCTTACTATGTGTGTACTGTGGTGCAGCTACACCTGGGGCACCGTAGTGGCAGCCAGGGGACAACCTTGGATCCCACGGCGGCTCCTGTCAGTTCCTGCCCTAAGGACAGACGTGCTCACCACAACAAACATGCCTCGTGAAGGGTGCACGTGGGGACAGGGGCTGGGGATCTCCTGGGTTGAACTGGCCTCTGCCTTTCATGTAGCCGCCCCTCCACTGACCTCGTTTCACTCTGATATTGCTAGGCAAATGCTGTGCCTGTTGCAGGTGAGCCACCTCCCTGGATAAATCCTGCTAGTGTTGCTCCAAAGTGATCCCTCACTGGCAGTACCTGGTTTTATGGCCCCTGAAGGATTTTAAGTTGGCTCATTTTCTCATCCTTGAGAGAATTGCAAAGATTGGAGAATACTTGTGTTTTTCTTTTGAAGATAAGGGTGGGTGTTGCTCTGGAGTTTGTTTTTCCTGTGAAGCCTGGGCTTCCCACTGTGGCCTCTGCCCTCTCTGTCCTGCCTGTGCCTTGTGCTGGTAGAGAACATGATCCTCCTGTGAGCTGCCCACCATCCACTTGAACTCTCAGTCCCAACAGAACAAAACAGGTGAATCGCCAGGGGAATGTGAGTCCAATAAATTGCAACATTTGTATGTTTATCTGACCTTCAATGTTTACAAATTTGGCTGGCAGTCTCACGAGAGAGGGTTTGACCAACTTATTGGTCAATTGGACCGTAATGGTGTTCTTGTCTCCGGTCACGCTGGCAATGCCGTAAGAACAGCTTGTTCCTAGCAAGCTCCTAAATGAGTTTATGTGCTTAAACAGCATCATCACATGTTCTCAGTACTGTCTCTGGTCCTTTTTTAATCCACCCTTTCAAGTTTTTGTCATCTCTGCTATTGCTCAGAATAATTGCTGTATTTTCCCAAATAAATGGTATCATCCTGCTGCCGTTTTCACTGGGGAGGTATAGCTGGTGTTTTCTCCTCTGAAGGGCCTGACCTTTTTTCCAGGCTGTACTAAAGCTGTGATATGTGACCAGCAGAAGGAAAGGCAGAGGCCATTATGTGTAGGATGGCCACAATTCAGTTCTGGATTTTGTGGAAAGGTACTATGGATTGCCTGCCCTTTCATGGTTTGCAAATGGTCTGTGCTTAGGGAGTGCTGTAAAAAAACCCTGTGCCTCAAATCAGGCATGTCTGAATGTGGGATGTTTGAGAACAGATTATTTTCAGCCTCATCTATTTTCTGATTTTGACAAGACTATCCCTGATAAACCCATGGAGTCAAGAAATCTTCAGTGATTCCCAACTCCAGCAGAAGCCTAATCCGATTGTCCTGCTATTATCAATAAGATGTTTTACCAGAGGCTTTGGTGAATGCAAGATTGGGCCTTTAATTATTATCCAAACTCATTCCCCAGTCCTGGATCGTTGGCTGTGCCCAGCTTTCACTAGTCCATGTAATGCAGAGAGCCACAAAATACATCTCCTCTTCCAGGAATCTGCAGAGTCAGCCATGGGCTGCTGGGACCCTCAGGAGCCCTTTCTTGGTGAAGAGCAGTTTCAGCTTCCCTGGGCATTCTCTGTCCCCTTCAAGGTATCCTGGCTCCTTTAACTCCCTCTTTCTGTACAGGCTAAAATGTTTTTAATGGGCTTCTGCAGACTCATCCTCAGTGTCAGCTTTGGGGCCAGCAAGTGTAGGTGGTAGATGTGAGCAAAAACCACGTAATTCCTGTCATTGCTGTTCCAAGGCATCTTGTGCAGTGAGTTAATGCTGAGTGCCCAGGTAGGCACTATTTCGTGTTCTGCTTGGGGAGGCAAAGGGCAATGTTTCCTTCTACCAACGGAAACTCTTCTTGGCCAGGATTTTCTCCTGTGATACATGGATCAGTAGCCCCAAGGTTGGGACTTGCTGACAGCCAGGAGCTGCTGCAATCATAAATAATAATAATATTTTACAGAAGGCTTCAAGCATGTGCACTGCATCCCTCTGCAAACTGATTTTGTAGTGACTTGGTTTCATGTCAGTTTAACAAAATGCTGAATGTGCATAGTTCCTCTTCATTTTATCTTAAAATAGGACATCTAAATAAGGAGCTCTGTAGGCCTTTCCCAGTCTCTCCTGGCTGTCAGCTTTCACTGAGCTTCCCCACACCTCCCACTGCATTTTTCTCCAGGGTAGGAAGAGACTCTGCAATGTAAGTGGGATTATTCATGGGTGACAAATGTAGCCTGGTGCGACTGTGGGATAGAGAAAAGCAGATACAAACTGCAGAAAATTTGAGAAATGGAAGTGGGGTTTAGAGAGGGGATTACGTGCCATTATGACTTAGATAGCAGAGGGCTGATCCTGTGCTGTGTTAAAATGCAGCCTGGTTTTACCTCTTCCATAAGCTGCTGTTTCCAAAGACACTGGGGAAGCTGGTGCTGTCTGTGTCACAGGGGCATTTTGTTCTTGCTATGTGAAAGCAAATCCAGGCTTGGTTTCGACCCTGTTGAGGTTCCTCTTGCGGAACTACAGGTCAGGGCTGATCTCTGTGGTGTCACCAGAGCCACTGACACTCCCACCAGCATATCCAGAACACTGGTTCCAGTGGCACTGCCCCCAGGACACTGCCTTCCAGCAGTGTCAGAATACCCTTAAAAACCCCCTACATCCCCGTGTAAATGGAGAACCTCATAGCAGGCTCTCCAAAGATGACTTCTTACTTGAAAAGAATTTCTAAATAAACGCCAAGCCTCGTTTTTATAAGGGAGGATGGTATTTGCAGAAAAGGTCAAGGCTGTAACAGTCGGTATCCTCGGAGATAGGAATTCTGAGCCCCTGCAGCTTCCCATAATTTGGCACATCTTTCAACTCTCAAGTCCCCATTTCACATACCCAGTCAAGAAAGACATGAGGTTTTGATTTCAAAATGCAAAGCTCCACTGCCTGGGATGCTTTTCCATAAAGAAAATGTACAGGAACAAAAATTTTTAGGATTTCACTGATTATATGGCTATGCTTAGCCCCAGCCCTGCGCCAGGATCTGTTAGTGCTGGGGCTGCAGGAACAGACCCTTGCAAGGCATCAGTGGAACTTCTGCCTCCGGGGAGGTCCAGCTGCAGCCCTTGCATCCCCTCTCCTTGATTCAATTTTAGCTGGTCACAGGACAGGGGAGCAGGATGGGTCAGGCTGCCTGGCATTGCTCAAGGCTGGAGATCTGCTGTACTTGTCACTGGGGGAGCAGGCAGCAATCTCTGACTTTAGCAGGTGTGAGAGAAGCCTTTCCTGCGAGAGTCTGCGAGGAGAGCATGGAAACACGAACATAACTAGCAGTGAAAACTGAGTGGGATTTGTGTTTCTGGTGAGATGTCAGGAAATAGCTTTAAAAATGCAGCGCTGAGAGGCTTCCCAGGAAGCTTTACCTATTCCCTCACCTGGGAAGATCGCTGCGATGAATTCCTCAGGCGTGACGCAGCAAAGAGCTGCTCCGGAGCTGCCTCGGCTCTCCTGGCAATTCCAGGCGTGGGCTCAGGGAGGAGAGCGAAGGGCAGTACCTGGGAACCTGGGAAGATCAGGCAGAAGCGCTGGCAGTAGCTCTGACTCAGCTCACCGTGTGGGCTGACATATGTATATTGCCATATACATTTGTAAATGTTTTGGTATGCCTGAGCAAGCCAATATCTGGAATTAATTTTGTTCTTTTGGGAGGCAAGACAGGGAGCCCGTAAAGAGAATAAATCCAAGTGGACCACATGTATGAATCTTGCTGGGGTTTGTTCAGTTGGCTGAGACCTGTGTGTTGATGTGCATTTGCAGTTTGAATTGCCTGGATTTGATTTTCCTTACCTCACTTATAGAGTGACTCGGACCAAATTGAAGTAAGATCATTCCAGTCTTGAAGCAGACTTGTCATCATCATGGCTAGGCTTTGCAAATGAAGATTTGGGAAGGACTCTACCCACATTTGCTACAAGCACACTGGTGGCTAAAGAGGCCAATGTGAGATGGACAAGTCTGGTTGCAGAAGCAGACTTATATGCTGGTATTAAACATACATTAGAGAGTTGTGCAATGCAGAATCCCTGCTCTGCAGTCTGTTTTAGTGTTTCTTTTTGTCTCAGTGCCTCTGTACTTTTTAATGTCAACACGCTGATACTGGCTGTGCTATTTTGTGAGACATGATGTCCTAAGGGGAGGTGAGGATCATTTCTCTGTCACTAACGTTTGCCACTTTTGGGAGCAGAATGCACTCTCACCATGTTACACATTAGAAGACAAAAAATTCCTTTTTAAGGCTGAAATTGCAAGGAGGATGGTAGAGGCAGAATGCAGCTACCTCAGCTGCATCAGAGCTCCTGCAAAAAAAAAAAAATGCAATGGGCCAACGAGGGGTCCAGCACCAGCACAAGCTATTCCTTGGCTGTAGCCTGACTGCAGGATGATCTGGGTTCACATCCCATCAAACTCTCTCACAGTTCTGCTGGCAAAATGCACTTTCTCGTTGGTGTTTGACGACAGTCCATGACAGGATTATAAAGAGCTGCTGCACTTACAGGCAAAGAAATGCTACAGGTCCTAGATTGCTGCAAATCACATTTATGCTTGTGAAGCCCATCTCATCCGAAGGCTTCAACTGGATTAGTTATTTTTAAACCCCACAGAAGGAGTGTTAAAAATGTGCTTTTTCATGCAAGCAGCCTTAAAAAAAAACCCCCGTGCTTTATGTTCTGAGGTGCTTTCTCATAATTTCCCCATCCCTTTGCTGCCTACACCCTGACACTGTATGAAAATTACTTTGGAGACAACACAAAGGGCTGTTTCTGCAGTTTGCTTTTTGTAAACCTTAGGATTTTGCTTTTCTCCTTTGCTGAAACTCCAGTAACCGTTTAAGATTTTGATACCTGATTTGAGAGAGAATTACAGCTCCTGCATGTGCCTGTTACATCCCTGTATGGAGCCACTGGCTGGTACTTATTGATATATTATTAATAGCTGACAGTGGAGAGCCAAATGAATGTCCTCTGGTTCTAAGGTAAAATCGTGAAGGGATAACTCTTGCTGTTACATGAACTGAGTCTTTTATACATGCAGAACAAACCTTATCAGCTATTGCAGCTTTTAGAAAGTGTTGCTGTTGTATTTCTTAATGGGTCTGGCAGAAATCCAGCGCTTGGGGCTTTGGGGGCTGCCAACACCTTGCCCACAGGCAGGTGCTGTGGTCAGCCACAGATCCCCTTCCTGGTTCCTATGGGATGCACTTATGGATGCTGAGTTGTGCCTAAAGCCAACGTGGCTGAGCAGAGTGTGCCAGCTCGCAAGGGGCTTTTGTAATCCAAGATCATCAGGGCAGTAAGAAGAAACCCTTAAGTACCTGCACTCCCTGCTCCTTTCCTAAGGTGAATACAGACTAATTTAAAGCAGATGAGGTGGCTCTGACATGCTGCAGTGAACCCAATCCATGGCTCCTGCTAAGGGAAAAATCTCCTGAAACAAGCAGAGGCTTTGTCTGAGCTTGAGAAGGGCATGAGCTTCTGCTCCCTGTGTTTTTCATCCTATAATTTATTCCACATCTCCCTTTCTGCCCTCAAGCCAAGCTTCCAGGTCCCAGATAAGCAGTGAGCGAGGTCTCCCTCTCCTAGGGGAATGACAGGCCGGGGACAAAGTCTCTCTTCTGGCTCTCCCTGCTATACAGAGGAAGGGTTGGCTCTGTCCCCATGTCCTGCCTGGCTGGCACAGGGGACGGGCTGTGGGGGGACGAGCAGACAAATTACCTCTGCCCCTCTTGGCTGAAGCTCCTGGCTCAGCTTCAGAGGGCTTTTCTTACCACCTTATCACAGCAGCTGAAATTCCAGCTAAACAAAACCCAGCCACAGACTTATTCAAAACATTTATTAGTGTTTAAGGAAAATAATAGTGTGAAAGGTACAGAGCTTTCTCTAAAGCCATATGCATTTTCTTTATTTACAAGCTTATTTGGCTGCAAATTCTACATGAGATAAAACTAGTATGTTTTTCTCCCAGAGATTTGGAATTAAGGACAGTTTGTATTTTTTTAATTTTATTTTTTTTCTCCTTTTAGTTCAGCACTGTAAGTTAGGACAGCATTTTCCAGGGTTTACTGCTATCTTTTTCCAGTAGGCGTTTTGCTTCTTGCAGTATTTTCATTCCAGAACAAGGCTCATTCCAGATGCAAAGCATAAAGGAAACATTCATACCTTGGCTTTTAAGCTAAACCTCCTCTATGAACAGCAAGTTCATAAGGAATGTTAATTAAAGCATCATACAGTATCTAAATGGACTTTTTTTTTTCATTTTATAAAGAATTAAGGCTATGTAGATGTCACAATAAAATAATCTCGGGTAAGACGCACCCTATCTGTTAGATATGAAAGAAGGTTTAACAATAAATAAATGATTTATGCTGTCAATAACATTATGGAACTGTATAAAACTATATTTACGCAGCTTTAAACATAAAAAAACCCATACTAGTGGCATGAATATATACAACACAGGTCATGACATACGTTTAAATTATCATAGCCAGCAGTGTTCTTTTTTAAATGGGGACACTATAATAAATAGAAATGTTAAATATTTACAATAATAGCATATGTGGAATCAGTAGATGAACACATAAAATCTTCACACACAGAGGAAAAAAAATGATGCCTTATACAAAAATCCCTCCCACCCACAGCTTGTCCTCCCCCCCCCCCAATTTTCATTGACTAAACAAGGGGAATATACAGTTTTCCCCACAGAACCAATGAATACAAATAAAACTGTATGCATGCTGAGGTGATATGTTGACTGAGACATTCAAGGATGTAGATCTCTATGTTTGGTTCCCATTGATGAATCAGACCTCTAATGACAGAGGGATCTTATTTTAGTTCAATGCAAGAACATTGCACTGGTAGCAAGTTGTTTCTGGTTTGCATTTGTTTTCCTTTTCTTTTTTTTTTTTTTTTTTGCTAAAATGCTTGGATTGTCTTTTTGGTTTGAGCTTGTTCTTCGTGGTGGCTCTGTGCCACCGGGGGGGAGGACGCTTGCAGGAAACCCATGGAGGCACATGCTAGAAACCTTCTCATGGTACCACCTTTTGGAGCAGAGGAGGTGGCCAACACTCAGACCCAAACCAACCTTCCCAAGCTGCTCCATGGGACAGCCTGGGTGCCCCAGGAATGGCAGAGCTGTCACCAGCCCAGTGGTGCAGCTGCCACACCCACTGGCACATCACCATGGTCTTTGTTGCTATAGCATCTGGCCTGATCCCACCTCTTCCCACTTGAGTCAAACAAAAATGTTATCAGAGAACTTTGCTAAAATCAGGCAGGATCAGGGTCATGTCTTTAGAGCAGAGACCTGGTGATCAGAGACACACCTTTTCAACTTAACTGTCCTCTCTTGCTTCCTACGTGGTTGCTATTAAAAGCAGTGCCTCTACCTTCCGCGGGTGGATCCATGCATTAAACCCTGAATACAGCTATTAGGAGCCGTGTTCACTCAGCAGTAACTAAAATCTGAGTTGGAAATTGTAGCCAAATTCCAACACCCTCTACTGCTTATGCAGCTCCTTCCCACTATGCGACAAGACGTACGTTAGTTCACTGGGTACGTTCTGTCCCTGCTGAACTGCCTTCCTGCCCCCACAGCTTTCCTCCCAAACTTTCTAAATGAGAAGGCTCAAATCCCTGGTGTGATTCCCACTTTCTAAGAAAACTCACTTTTTCTCTCGAGGAAGCTGAGAGCTCACCCTTCTGTCCTCGTGGATGCCTTAACCTCCACTTCCAGTACAATATCTGGGGATATAGGATTGCAGAGCTGCAACCTGAGAATTACAATTGCATAGGGGGTAGGAGAGATATGGCCAAACACCTCATTCACACTTGAAACTGCTTAAAGACAATAAGCTCTTGACACTCTTCATCTTTACTAACTCACTCTGTGGAGACTGGTGGTCATTATCTGCACAACAATTAAAAAACCCGAGTCAATCCCCTCTCCTTATCTTTGGCATTTGGATAAACCATAGCTATAGGCAGGTTAGAGTGGGGCTCCACATCTCAGCAAACCATACCACGCTACTGCTAAGGAGAGACAGATTTCTGATGGGCCTTCAACGCAGCCCTACAGAAAAACTAAACATATGGGGTCCTTCGCTGTCTGAGCCCACACCCATCCCTTTAGGCTTGGGCTGTCTATAAGGGTGGAAGACCTGTATCACTGAAGGGGCAGATGTAAGCAGAGAATATGCACAGGGTTCTTAGAGGTCCACAAGAATACTTTTGGGGGTCCTCCACACTGTGCAAGTCTTTAACAGTCACATTGCCTTGTCTGGAAGCTGACTACTCGCCTGTGATACGCTGAAGGGACTGGGTATGATACTGTGATTAGCAAGTGTCAAGTTATACAGTGGTTCAAAACAAACAGGGGGGCACTTAAACCAGGCAGCGTCACCCAGGTGGGAACAATGGCTCAGAAGTTAGTTAAGAGAAAGTGGTGGAGCTCCAGACCGCACGGTTCCTGTGCGAGAGACGGGGCAGCTACTTCATTAGAGAGCTTCACATAGAGAGCCTGGAGCTCTTGTGTTCTCAGCCACAAGCAGAAACCAAATCCCTTTGGAATTCAGCCATCTGCTGTAAGGCTGTGCCCTAGACCTTTGGAGGTGCTAAGCCACAAGCAGCCACATGCAGTCTGGCAGAGCCCTCTTGGAACAGTCTCCCCAGCCAAGGAGACCAAGGGAAAAAAACAAAACAAACCCCAAAACCAACCCAACAGTCCCCAAACAAGATCCTAAATTTCAGATTATGTCTGTTTCATAAAAAAGGGGAAAAGAATTTAGTTGGAGACATTTTGCCACGTTTGGTGGCTGCTCGAGTGTCGAGTTTGCTGGATCGATAACCCATTGCCACTGCTCTCCCTTTGCTACTATATACACTGTTGCCGAGGTCCATATATATCTTGCAATGCCCTGTGCTTGACCTCTGAATGGGAAATGCTTTGGAATGTCCATAGACGGGAAGATGGAACTCAGGAGGATTCCGGTGGAGGGGGAGGATGGGGGGGAAGGGGGAGCTGGTGCCTTTTTTCACCTCCGGATGTCGGAGAAGTCGGACAGTTCGTCTGCCCGGTCCATGATCCCTTGTGCCCCTTTGGGACTGTGGCCCCCAGCTTTCACCCGGGCGTGGGCGTTCAAGTGGCCCTTGGTACCTCTCTCTCCCTTGGATGCTCTCGAGCTCTCCCTGTGGTCGGGGTCAGAGTGGGCCAGCATGTCCCCACGGCCAGCACCGCCTTTGGTGGCTTCACCCGGCTTCTTCTCGGCGCCCAGGGCGGCGTCACCGTGCACAGCCGAGGTGCAGAAGCTCAGGATGGAGCAGAGACTCCCCCAGTTCTGTTCACACTGGGCCTGGACGCTTCTTGTTATTGCCTTTTTCACCTCCTCGCCACAGGTGAGCAGGATATTCACTAGGTCAACATATGGCCTAGAGGAAAAGGAAACAGGGAGAGGAGAGTTAAAAAACACAAGGGAATCTGCCTCATGGTCCCCTGGGCACAGCACAGGTCAGTGGTGTGAGCCCTGGCCACCCACTGAGTCGGCAGCCTTGGAGAGCAATTCTGCAGCATGTTTTTTATGCAGTATACTATATTCTGATTGGCCATTTTGCTGTAGGACACTGTGGCATCCCATCAAAGCTTTACTGGATCTGCCTTGATTACTCTCCCAGTGCAGAACTGGAATGTCCACCAGAGGAACAGATGAGGTCTCCCTGCTTGGCAAATGGAAGAACTGCTCTCTCATACTTTCTGCCTCTCTCTCTTTCCACAACATTTCATCTTTAGTAGTCAGGACACACCACAAAGGAAACTTGCTCATGTCCAGAGCCATCAGCTTCATCAAGCAGTTGCTACCTCCAGGTGACTGGCAGGTACAAAGCATTCACCAATCACCAGTCTGCAAGAGGGAGGCACTGCCTCATCTCTGTGAAAACAAAAAAGAGGGTCTTTGGCTTTTCTCATCTCTGAAGCACTGGGTATTGATCTCCACCACAGGCGAGATCCTATCTGAACTTGGGATCTGAATGCACAGAGCTCAGACACACAGAAATCCACTTTGCTGGTACTTTTTCGTCCCACACCAAGGTTCTTTTTCTTCATTTCCTTACAGAGTTGAGTACAGCTTTCAGTATATACCTTTCCCCAGCCAGACAAGCCATAGCTAAATACCCTTTGTGCTTCCTACCCTCATCCCTGTGAGTCCCCACACAGAGGCACTTCGGCTTCCTCAGCCACGGGTCACCGAGTGCAGCGATTTTAAAATAGTTGTGGTCACAAGTTTTGTGGGTCAATATTGATGTTGTCTATTGACACAACCGCTCAGCTGCTTGCAGGCCCAGAAGGACGTGCTTAAAAATCTTCCACGGTAGGAACCATCCCCAGCACAAGTGGAAAACTGCCCAGGGTCAGCACTCGTGGCTGTGTGGGGTGGTGGGCGTGCAAATTCTGGGCACACCATCCACCAGCTCTGGTGGCTCTGGACAAGTCTAAATTTCTTCTCACTAACTAAGTCAGAAGAAACAAGGAAAACTAACCAATTATGATCAGTGTCTGACACTACCCAACTACTTAAACTCATTTTGAATCACTAATCTTAGAGAGCCACCTATTCCCCTATCTCAAAATATTTCCCATGGTTGGATTGTTTCTGCTGTTTAAAAAAAAAGTTACTTGGAATGCAGCAGCGACCAATCTGCCAAGGCCTGTCACCACTTCCACCATAGCAAATCAGCCTGACCCCCACCCCACCACAGCTGACTCAGGAGGAGGCTTCACTGCCCTGGTTGTGTTCCACAACACTCATCAGAAGAGAACAGTCAGAACAAAATAGTCAGAGAAAAAGTCTGAGAGCTGCCACTTGCTTCTCTGCTCCTGGTTTTTGTTTTAAATGTAAAATAGAAGAGAGAACTGAGCATGTTGCATACAAAGCAATCCAGCAGAAGGAAATAAAAAAAAAAAAATAAATTGGTTCTTCAAACTAGGCATAACCTTTACAAAAATCTTTGTAGGAAAAAAGGTCGCTGGTATGACTAAAAAGCGGCTCAGCTGCCAAATATTTCAGGTATTCAGAGCCTGCCAGAGCCCTGCGGATTAATACTGGCCCATTTCTCCTTCCCTGTTTTACTTTCTGCAGTTCAGCTGGCCTGACCAGAGTACCTGAACTGAGCACAAGGCTGCAAGTCAGCAGACGTGATTTTATTTCCAGCTCTGCCACACTTGCCTATTGATCTTGAACAAGTTCCTTAGTTCAAGAGCTTCAGAGATGGCCTCTAAATTTAGGGGAGGGGAGGAGGCTGGCTGGTTCTATTTGGGGAGTCCCACATAGGAGAGCTGAGCTCCGACTCCGTGAGATGCTGAAGTGTAGGATGCGCTAAATGAGATCATGCAAATTATAGGTGTTCACTGAATGACCCGTCTCTTCTCAACCAACAACCCCCCAGTTAAGCTCCCCAGAAATAAGCAGCTGCCTTCGCACATTCCTGCTTTAGCCTGTTCATAAAATAAGGATAACTTACTCCTCTTTGGACAGGCTTTTGGCTCTCATACCTCTTTTCATCCCCAAATGATGGGGGGGTTAATTGGTGCCAAGTACCCAATTTACAGCCTGCTAACACAGCCCAGGCAGGTGCTGCTGTGCAGGATGGAGCCCTGCTTCCCCTCTCCACCAGCCAGTGGGATGCTGCCCATCGCCCTGGGCACAGCAGCCCTGGCAAGGCCAGACTCTGCCACCAGCCATGCCTTTGATCCCAGCCTCAGGAATGTCCATGGAAAGGGCCTTGCTTTCAGGCCACCATGTTCAGCTTGTACAAACCACAGCAGCACATGATTTATGTGAGTAAACTGGCACTGAAGCATCTCTCTGCAACTGCAGCTAAGTATTAGGGGAGTGGTTTTCAACAGAAAGTAAGGGAATCAGAGCACAGCTCCTTTGGATACTGATGAAAATGCAAGGCTAAAATTCCAAAAGAAATGATTCTGCAAAAAAAAAAATAAAATTGGCTGTCATGACGGCTGGGATTTGGAGTTTCTGTGTTAATATCAAGGCACAGAGGTGTGGTAGGAAGATGCTCTAAGCTTAAGCCTGATGCCAGGCTGTGGCTCAGCCTTCTTGCCTGGGAGTGAGACGTTCACCTGCAAGAAAAACTGGCTCTGATTTTTGCATTTGTGCACAAAGAGTCAGTACAAGCAGCTTGTGCCTGGTTTGTTGCTGTCATGTAGGAGCTTTGATCAATTCCAAATAGGATTCGTGCCTGCCATTCCTTGGAGGACAGCTGTGTTCCCAGTCAGAGGAATGAAGTCCTCAAAATCTGACTTCTGCCTTCATTTTGTACATCTCCATGTTTTATTAAAAACCATCTGAGATTAATAAAGAATAAGATGAATGGGAGATTACCTGGGGGACCGCAGCTCTTTCAGGGACAATTAACTACAAGACATTTGAAAGTATGTATTTAAAGAAGAAATTATCATCTTGCTGACAACTTTGCATAAACCTTCTTCCCCCTTCTCTAGCTGTCATCTTTAACAGGATACTGGGGTCAAGAATGATGCCTTTGAGCTCAGAAAGCAAAGAGACATTGTGAAATGCTTCTGGAAATGACAGATGCTGACAGTGCATTTGCCAAAGGACCAAGGGGACAGGCAGATCCAACTTCAACCCACTTCATCTCCTTCCACAGTCACATCTAGCCCTTTGTACACAGCCTATTCTTCAAGGGCCCCTGCAAAGAAAGCATTACCTCGGCCTTGTACATGGGAAAACGAGAGGTGCTTAAGGCCAGAAGGAGGTGAAACAGCCCATTGGCACCATCGCGCTCCTGGAAGGAGCTCCCACGCTCTGACTGCACCAGCACAGAGGCACTTACTCATGCTGCAGCAGGTCTTTGAAGTGAATCATCTCCACAATGACCTGGACGTTCTCCTTGGCAGCAGAGCAGAGGTCATGCTTCAGGTAGCACTCCCGCTGTAACTGGAACACCATCTCTTTAATGGCAGGGCACTTACGGCTGATGCAGCTGAATTTATGCCTCAAGGCATGAGCCTTACACTTCAGAGCGTCTTTAATGAAGGATTTTCCCTGAGAAGAAAAGAAATGGAGTAGGTCTGTATTTTTGTCCATTAAGTACGGCAGCTGATTTATGCCCAGCCAGCTGCTCCTCTGCAGGACAATGTCAAGGGTTATTACAGTGCTAAGGGTATCACTTAATGGCTTTTCGCTCTCTTCTCCTTGTTTCTCTGCCCTTAAAGACCATGCCAAGTCACCCAGCTTTGCTATCCCAGTGGATCTGAGACATCCAGGGCTTCCTCACTGGTGCTTTGAGGTTTCCTCTCACCCAACAGCTGAATGCCCAATGAGGGAAAGATCAAAAGTAAGCACCTTAAAGTAGTTCAGTGCTGGAGTTACTGGATTAATTTGCTTCCAGGATGGCAGAACAGCAGGTTCAAATAAAAGAGAGGGCATCCTGCCATGGCTGAGGTCCTCAGGACCACAAACAGATACCCATTCAGTAACTGCAAATTAGGTTTTCTTTATTTTAAAATTAGTTCACAAACTCACAGACATGTATGCATGATTTATAAGCACCTGCCCCATTCTCCAGCTGTCAATACTTTCTC